>NC_138186.1:139875690-140378190 GCF_964194105.1 Spermophilus citellus | reverse complement strand
AACCAAAAAGTGCTTCCTTCGGAATGCTATGGGAGGAAAGAATAAGAAGCAAGGCAATACTTAAGTATGGGTTTTTGGGCAAAATCAGTCAACACAACCAGCCTCCCATATTCAATACCTGTTTATTGGAGGTTTTGGAAAACAGTGAAAACAATAGATTGCTGTAACTTTTGTGGATTCACTTGTGCTTGTGCCAAGTGGGCTCTCCATTGCCCTTCAGTTAAAGAGAACAAACCATGTGGCAGAAGTTTTACCTTCCATTTACTGTAGCAAATAAATCTATCCAATTGGACTTCTAAGGTTCAGTATATGTACAATGTGGTGCCATTGTTTCTCCAATGTACAACTGAAACAAATCCATTATTGAACCTGGTGGTGTACTCATAGCAACTATTTCTCGCCCAAATGACAAGTAATTCTTTCCTGTTGTCATGGGAGTCTCTGCAACTAGCAAGTGAATGTGTTCTTGTGACCTCATATATATGTAATTACAAACCTGTGCAATGTAACGTCAATCTAACTGCAACTAGAAGATTGTCCTTTGGGTATAGCTATAGATATTTTCATGTTCTAATAATGTTTTATATATCATTGTCACCAGTACCTGCAGAAGCATTATGATGGTTTGAGTACTGTGGTTCAGTGTATATCATATGCAGCTCAGATGGTAATTCCTCTTTTGAGAGGGAACTTATTTTTCAGACATTTTATGATGTGGGCATGTTATTAATGAATTAGTTTGAAAATATGTTATATCAAAAGGTCACAAAAGTTATGGGTGACAAAAAAGGGACATTTTATAAACTTGCACACATCATTATTAAAATGAAAGATTGAAAAGTATTTAGATTATTCCAGATTATTTTAGATTTTTAAAAAAGATTTTCCACAGCTACTTGAGCTTTTTGTTCTTCTAGCACTTAATAGTAGCCAAGTCCAGACATAATTTATCCAATATTTATTTATCAATCACATTTTGCCTTCTTTTTATTTTCATGTCATTTTTTTCTTGCTATTTTTGCTGTCATAACTTTTGTTTGTAACTCTCTCATTTGCTGCTGTGTTAATATCCTTGTACATGTAATCTTGTTGTTCCATTTTTACCCTCCTTTTAACTCCCCAATAAAAGGATTTCTCATCCTGTTTTGATTTCTTCAATTATTTGTGGATGAATCCTATCCTTTAAATATCTTTGTTTATGCCTTATGTTCAGCCATATTTTAACATGCTGTCTTCATGTTGAAGGTGCTGATTTCTCAGCCAAAACTCATCTGAGTATCTTTAAATATCAACGGCATCATTTGTTCAGAATTTAACATCAGTTCTAATGTTGGAGGCTTGTATTCTTTAGGTTTTACCAGATTCTACCACCAAGTTTAGTCATTTCCATATCAAGAATGAACTGCCTTTCCTTTTAAAAGCTTATTTGAAAACACCTTTATTGAAAAGACCTCATGACCAAAAATGTGAATTTCAATTCCATGTTTTCCTTGCAATGAAGCAGAATGAGAAAAATGGACAGCTCCGGTGCTTAAAAGATGGATTTCTACTAATTGGCAAACTAGCAAGAGAACATATGCTCTTCTTAGTGAACATCTTTTAATGTTAATGCTACTACCATATATCCTTAATATTGCATGACTGTGCATTCCTATTTTTTAAACACCAGAATAGATAAAGAAAACAACTTCATTCCATAATGTTAGATGGTGATTTGTTCTGAGATTTGGATTTAAGACATTTGGTGAACACTTTCAACACTGATTCCAGTTATACTCTGAATGCCTACTATCATCATGATTTCAAGTTTTCCTGAATAAATAGAGTATTAACTCTTGGTCCTAATTGTTCACAGTTGGAATTATACACATACATATCTGTACCAGAAGGTCAGAGACTCTTCACCGTAAAGTATGTGCTTATACAGATTGTTCTGCCTCTTGTAACACTGTTTTCATTTGGCTTGTTAATGCCTTTTGTCAAATAACCTTGATAATGCTGTACAATAAATATTTTCTATTTACTCAATGTGTACGTTCCTTCTCTAAACTTTGGAAGCATTATAATAATAGAAATAGGCCAGTGTAGGAAATAAGTCCAATGATTGGCTTTTGTTCAGAATATGCCTTCTAGGTGAAAGTGGGAAAGAACCACATGGATTCTACAGAACAGGAAAGTAAGAAAATAGAGTAAAATTTGAGTATGAGGAAGGGGTAACCTCAAGCTGTTAGCAGTTTTAAGTGCAATCCAAAATTGAAATTTTCAGCACCCATGATAGAAATTGTTAACCATGTTTTTGGAAACCCTCCACTTCTCCCAAGTTTAATTCCCCTAAATTCTATGGAGACATCACTGATCCTCCAAACAAGGGGAATCATTGACATTTTCTGCTGTGAGATTTCTACAAGGGAGAATATTTTTCAGGTGTCAGTCAAAGAAACATCAGGTGGCAAAAAGACCACACTCATAAGATCAAGGAGCTTTTGGCTGGGAAGGGAGAACTCCATACAGAGAGGCTCATGCTGAAGAAATTACCAGATGAAGAGGCTGAGACTCCAGGGGTTTCTTCTGTGTACCTGGAAAACAGAATAAGAAATTATGAAATGAGAGCTTAGGGGTCTCAGTAAGAAAAGTCATAAAAGAAAGAATGGGAAACAAAAAAAAACAGGAAGAAAAAACAAATGAAGAAAAGTGCTAGAAAGCAAAAGAGAAAATATTTAAGATGTGTTGTCTAGAGATATACACAGATGTCATGCCAGATCACAAAAGCTGGGAGAGAGCACAAAAGTGTCCCTTGGAGCCAGGTGCTCTGGCACATGCCTGTAATCCCAGAGGCTTGAGAGGCTGAAGCGGGAGAATCTTGAGTTCAACACCAGCCTTGGCAAAAATCAGGGTGCTAAGCAAATCGGTAAGACCTGTCTCTAAATAAAATACAAAATAGGGCTGGGGATGTGGCTCAGTAAGTGCTCCTGAGTTTAATTCCTGGTACCCGCCCCCCAACCCCCCAAAAAAGTGTCACTTGGAAAACATAAATTTGGAGAACTTGGGATTGGGGTCCAGATACAACAAATGATGAATGAGTAATTGCCACAGAACACCTTGGCAGGGAATCAAATGGAAAGGAAAGAATATCTTGTTGAATGTGCTCTGTGCTAGACACTGTGTTAGGCTCTTTGCATTTATTCTCATATAATCTTCCCAGGGCTGCAACCACATGGATGATTTAGAGAACTGAAATTCTTTGCCCAAAGTCTCTCAGTTGGTAAGTGGCTCAGCAGGACTTTGATCCCCATCCTCTGTGAGTACAGAGCTTGCAAATTTATGTTCTTCTTCAGAGCTCAGGGAAGAATGGAAGAGCTGATTCCATTTTGCTTGAGATCAATTTTTCATTCTAATTTCTGAGCCCTGAGGACAAAGCAGATATCCAGTATAGGTTTGTTAGGAAAGCAATGACAGTAAATAAGTGTTATAGCTCCATAGTTTTCCCATCTCATTTCCTTGAAGATTTTTTCCAAGATCCCCATGGGTTCTGAGCTCCATGTTTCCATCTACTGATCCTGTCTCTGACATCTGGACAGCCATATGCTTTAATCAGGAAAAACAAGCTCACCTCTTGGCATCAACAAGAGCTGTCCTATTGACCTCCCTTTTCTGCAGAAGACAGAGGCAATACCTTGTGTCCACTGAGCTCAACTAGAGGCCTGGGCAGTGTTAGGTGTGGGAGAGGTCGCCCTCTGCAGGAGAACTTCTGGTATAACATCAGCTGCTTCATGGGGGGGCACCAGTTTCAGGGCCACATAAATCACTCCCAGAGATCGAAGTGGGAGTAGTGGGGTATCCCTTCCTTACTGAAATGCATGTATTCAGACAAAGTGAAGAATTAAATTAAGAATTAAAGTCACCATACTATAGAGATACCTGCATCCCCATGTTTATCATGTTGTAATTCACAGCAGCCAAATTATAAAACCAATTATGCGTGGATAAAGCAAATGTGATATATAAGTATATATATATAAATATACATATATTAAAATATGTATATATGATATATATGTGTGTATGTATGTATATATATATATATATATATATATATATATGTATTATTCAGTCATAAGGAAGATAGAAATCATATCACTTCCAGAATACAGACAAAGGTGGAGATGATCCTTGAGACTATATGCAGAATCTAAAAGGAAAAAAAAAGATAACATAAAAACAGAAGGCAGACCATTAGAGAAAAGGAATGGGATCAAGGGAGGGGAGGAGAGAGTAAGGGAGTAATGGGAGATGGAAATGATCGCAGTATGTTATATGCATCTGCACATATGTCACAATTGAACCCATTATCCTGTATAATTAGTATGCACTAACAATGACAATAAAAGAACAGACACTTCTAGAATCACCCCAAAAGACTGTTTTGTTCAAACATTACAGAAGAAAATTAAAGTTATATTTTGTTTTAAATGATTATTTCTTTGCAATAACTTCCCAAATTTTGTCATTGTTTTTTAGTAAAAAACTAATAAAATACATTATAGAAATTCCAAGTTAAGGAAAAAAATCTAGTCAAATACTCCAAATGTTATTTTTATTTCCTCTTCCAGTGACTTTCATATTTCTATTTTAACGGAGCTAGAATCAGAGCTAGAATCAACTTCCATTTATAATTGTATTTCCTGCTTTTTCAAATTGACATTTTGATTCACAGCAGGAGTTTCCACTGGTCAGATCTGAGGAATAACCTGCCTGTGGAGGCAGACAAAGTTTCCCACTACCATGGAATCCAGGAGCAATTTGGAAAATAATTCTGACCTCATTCCCAACTGAGGTTCAAATGAAACTGAGGTTCAAATCTAATAGATGGGAGGGGTCTGTGGAAATCAGGTTGTGGGCAGGGGAAGTGCATGAACTGAGAGAAGAGGGAGCCTTGACAATTGAGGATAGAATTGGCCAGAATCAGCAACAGGGCTGGGATTGTCAGGAGAGGTGACTAAACCCATCAGGACACAGGGTGCTGGGTGATGGAGAGGACGGTGCAGTTCAATGTCGAGAGCTATCTGAACTGGCTTGACAAGTCTCCTAGTCTACACTGTCCCCAGCTGCACCACTACCGTGCTCCCCACCCACCGTCACATATATTATTTGTAGAAAACCTCAAATGGGGGAGAGAATTTCCTTGGTGTAAAGGAAATTGGTATAGATGAGGAGAACCAGAGCCCTTGTTTGCCAACAGCAGATCAGGCGCGGGCTGTACTTGAGCTGTTAGTGACATTAAGGGAGAGAGTCTCAAGTGAGTTTAGGGATCAAGGGTGAATCAGTGCCACCACACAGGCTATACAGGGCAGGACAGATGGACAGATGTCTGCGGATAGATTCAAGGAGTAGCTGTAGGCAAAAGCAAAATATCAACAGGCCACAGCCACAAAAAGCCTATAAAGGCCCACAAAAGCAGCATCTGAGACCTAGAAGAAGACACACAGGCAGTGTGCAAAGTGTGCCAAGGCAGACTCGACAGAATGCGAAACACCATGGTGTTGGCATGTAGGGCCTGAGGTCAGTGACAAAGTTACCTGAAAGACCTTTCTTAAGGATATCTAAAAAAACACCCATTACATTGCTAGCTCGTGATTTGTTTCATCATCTCCCTGGTGTTAGACACTTTGAACATTTCTAATTTCCTGAGAAATTATTTCATGCCCAAAACTTATCCATCTATGTATATAACATTATTGTCACTTTAGTTTGGTTTCTAAAGATGTTGTTAATCAATTATTTGGTTATTATTATTTCTTATTCCCTGCCAAACACAGTCTAAACTTTATATCACTTTGGACATAACAACATCTTTGGGATAGAATTCATTATGCAAATCTGAAACTGAGTTTAAAAAGATGAAATTACATGCCTAAAATCCTCAGACTAGGGGGTTATGCATACTGTAATTTCAAAATCCATTTTTGTAAGCACCATACTATGCTGAGACGCTATGCTAAAAAAAATTAAAAAAAAAACACTCAGAAAGCTTGCAAATACTCATACTTAGCTTGAGTGGCTAAACAATGGAACTTTTATATTGTCTGTTTTAGAATCATCAGTTAGAAACTGAGCATGAATTGTCCCCCAGAGGACTCCTAGAGTCTATGGAATTGAGTAAGCTTATCTACCTACACAAGCAGAGTCACTCCCACACAAGGACTCCTCATGAAAAGCTACCAAGAGAAAATAATTCTAATTTAGAAATACATTTAATTGTAGTAATTTATCAAAAATATTTGAAAATATTTGCAATAAACCAATTTCTAGTAATCATTTATTTTATTATTGTGCCATTCTAAAAGTAACATTTACCTAAAATTAATTAAAGATCACTTTTATTTAATAGGTCATTATTAATTCCAGGATATGTGCTGAAAGAATTTAAAGTAAGAAAGGAAAGCTAGAGGAAATTATTTCTTTTCTCCAAAATGTGAAAATTTCTGTGAGAGGATATAAAAATTGCCAAACTCCTAATAAGGAGTATATATACTCAGTAATACAAGATCGAGATTTACATTGTGTGGTTATCAAAACACCCTCAATTCATTGGTTATCTCTTAAAATTATAGGCTCTCACTTTTAATGTACTCATCTCACTGAACAGGTAGGTATATCCTGTCTATTTTTTTTTGTTTTGTTTTGTTTTTTACTATGTGGTATATGAGAGTTTGGTTCCTGGCTGGAAATCTTCAGCTGTACACAAAGTTTGCTGTTTGTCCTGGGTAAACCATGTGACTCCTTTAAGCCTCCAAATTTTTTTGTCTCAAAATAATGATTTGGGATTACACAAAGCAAAAATAAACATATCAAAGACCTACTATGTGCCCCTGTGTCCCTAGCATTACATCCCTGATAGTGTTTAATTCATATGAACAGGTGAAACAGATGTGATGCACTGCACTCAAATCAGGATGGACCAGGTTATGCTAGGAAAGATGGAAGGAAGGGACAGAAGGAGGAAGGGGGAAGGGAATGTAGGACACTTCAGTGCCTTTTAAAAATAGCATGTATTTCAAGCACACATAAAGCCACATGCAGGTTGGGTCACCCTCTTTCATACAGTAGCAACCCTTGCTGCAACATGAGGTCTCTTCCTCACTACAGCAGGGCACCTGTGTGAGTCTCAGTGCTGAGCAGAATGTTTGTAGGACACAGAGGTGCTTGCCTCACTTGGCAATCAGAGGTCAGGAGGTGTCCCCTAAAGCCTGACTTTAAGGGAGACTAAGAAAGGAATCATCCCAATGCCTGAGATCATAAATGGTAGACACTTCTCTTCCCTTTGCCACAGTTACTAGGCCCTATCACCACATGAAAGGCAGGGGGGCCTGGGAGCCCTAGGTAGTTTGCTTAGGGTCATGTAGCTAATAAGTGAGGGTGCACAGGACGTGAAGAATTCATGGCTTACCTTACCACATTTCTAGACGATAGGAACCTGAAGTCTCCTTCCACTTTAAGCAGTTGCCACCTTGACTGCTCCCAGTAAACTGAGTTCTTGATGATGAAAATTACTTTTGTTTGTTTTCCTTTTACAGTTTTTCACTACACTGCATGATCCCTTTCAACATAGCCACAGACTAGCTCATGCAGCAATTTTTATTACATATTTTTGCGATCAGCCCTTTCCAGTTATCAAAACTTGGTTAGATGGTGAAGACTGACATCAAGTCTATGTCAAGTAACTAGTAACTGGATGTAGCTTAAAGCACTCATAATCCTACCATAATGGAATGTTTAGTTTACTATTCAGTAGTGGCGAGGACGAAAAGCATTTTTAAATAATTGCGGACATCACTAAAGGTTTTTAGTTTCTCATAATTTTTAACTAATGCTAATTAACTTCTCTATTTCCTAAGCTGTTTTTTTAAATAAAACAAAAAAAAAACTAGTTACAAACATTATAGTTTGGAGGTAAAATTCTGGGGTGATAGGAGAAACAGTGATAGAAAATACTTTTTGTGTACATGGGATTTATAATTAGTGAGTCCTATTATTGGGAACTACAGTTTGCTATTTTTGTTCTGTTTCTCCTGTAGAAAGCATACCCTTTATTTGAAAGCATAGCTAGAGACCTCTGGGAGATGAGAGCCTGAGAAGTTCAGGGTCTGAGACCCAGTGAGATAGGAGGTATACAGGGGCTCTGGCCAAGACCCATATTAGCAATGCCAAGTGACATGCCACAAACCCCAAGACAAAAGGAAGGTGTAATCTGTGGCATTATATTCTTCTCTGATCAGTTGGCAACAGTGTCCAGACATTTCCTACCCATTGTAGCAGTATCAAAATGTGGCCCAAGATTAATCAGCTATAGCCTGCTCTACTTCAGAATCACTGTGGATCCTCAAGGTATCATTTCCACCCCAAATCTAACTCTTTAGAACTAAGTTAAGAAAATCCAGAGATTGTAAATAGTTTCCATTTTCACTTTTTTTTCCTGTTCAACCATTCTAAATTTATTTTAAATCTGAAGACTAAGCTAAAGACAAACACACACTCATGAAAGATTTAAGTCTCCCGATTCTCATCTTTATGTTTACCATTTCTGTTGGCATATACAGGTAAAAATTGAATGACAAATTTTATTTTTCTCTGGCTCTTGGGTATGTTCAAGTAATAATGCTTCAGAGCTTTATGTGTAATATGTAAAGCAGGATTTCTTGAAATTAAAAAGTCTAAAATTTATGTCTCATATTTTGGTTTAAAAGAAGGAGGAATATAGATGCGTCTGTTTTTACCTCTAAATGTTTAACAAAAGCCTAAGAAACATCATCTCTTTATGTTTTAAATACAAAAAAAAATTCCATTTTTCAAGCTTCCTAAACTTGAACAAGTCTAGAAAGAGTCCTGAACCACAGTTGAATATTCAAAATACATCTGAAGTGGCACCCCCTTTCTCCACAGAAAAGACGTAACTGGGCTTCTCCAGAAATATTCACCCAGACTTATTTTAGGACTGTCAGCAAAAGAGTCTCTGCAAAAGAGTTCAATGTAGATAGACTTCCTATTTTCATATCGCCCTGTTTTACTTGGCCACTGGCCGAGAAGATACCAGCACTCCAGGTGCTGGATACCCCCTTACTAGTTTTTCACAAACATATCCAGTATAGTACTTTGAAGAAATATGTAAACAAGTCCTCTGGCCTTGAGCTGGGGCTTTACAGAAATGTCTGCATTTTTAAGATAAGTTACAAATGTGCTCCATGGTAATAGCTGGCAGGGGTAGGAAAGAAAGGGGAGAAGAAGCTCTCCCCTTCTCAGGTGTTGTCCTTGAAGGGTTAACTTGCCCAAAAAGGGAAAGAAAAAGCAGCTTTTATGTGAACTTCTGTAGACTGTGAACTTCTGAGTCTCTCCCCTTACATGCTGGGTATAAAACTCTGAAACTCCCTGAACTCGGGGTTCAGGGGATTAGTTGATTTCAGCAAAAGCTGTGCCCTCTGAACCTGGCTGCAGCCAAATAAGTGTTTCCTGCTATCTTTGGTGCCTTGCCTCGTTTGTCCCTACAACATTTTTGGCAACCATGAAGGGACAGAGGAGGTAGGGAAGGCTATTCTGCCTCTTTGTCTCCAGCGACTGGCTTCCCTGAAGTCCCCTTGGCACGCCCAGGCCACTCTTGGCTTGAAGGAGGATCCACTCACCTAGGGCCCTGGGGCTGCCACCCTGGAGCACAAGGGAACCCACAGGCAGCAGGAACCAGAATTAGGGTTTTGGAGCACCACCCAGCTAAACAGGTAGGACATGGGTCCATTTGGTTTTGACTTCTGCGTCCAGACCTAAGCAGGTGGAAGAGAGGCTTGATCACACTCTGTTGGGTCCCCAGTACCCTCCAAAGTGGTTGGAGCTGAAATGGACCCGGGTAGTCACCCAAGTAGTCTCTGGGGTCAGCGAGCAGAGGGGAAACCTTGACTCCCTTTCTGTTTGGTTTGGAATTGTTGGAATTTGGGCGGTATAGAAATTCTGTCCTGGACATGTGTGTGTGAAAGTGTGGGAAAGTGTGTGAATGAGATGGACAAAGGAAAGGGTTCTGACCCAACCAGAGGGCCGAAGCGAGTGCAGATTCCTGATCCGTGGTTCCCTGGCACCTCATACAGTCTATGGCGGAATTTCACCAACCAAAGCCGCGGTGAAAGCTCCAGGTCGGGGGATTGGTACCGACCCTCAAGGCTAAGAGGGCCCTAAGTCCCCTTGAGGGGAGCGGCTGGAGATGGATGAAGCGAATCTTGTCCTAAGTGTGTTTTGTTCTAAGTATGCGACACTGATGCAGGATGGAACTTGGGAGGCACCTAAGGAAACTGAGCCTTCTGAAATGTGTGTTAGAAACCTTTAGGAAGTTTTTCCTGGTAACTGTGGGGTGAGATCTACTCCACAAAGGTTGCATACTCTGTGAATTAGAGTGGCTCACCCAAGATGTGGGCTGGCCACCAGAAGGATCTTTAGATGAGAGAGTCATTGCTGAGGTCCTTTTTATTGTTGTTGGAACCTCTGAACCAATTCTCTTATATTGATTGCTATCAAGAGATAGTATAGAAACAGCCCCCTTGGTTGAGAGCCTGTCTGGATGGACAGTCCAAGCTGATGTTAGCCAGGAGCATAGAGGTCTCTAAGACCCAGTAGAAAGCAGCTAAACAGAAAACCTGACTAAGAAAGACAGGAAAGGAAATAGTTTTCCCTGTGAGCCAGAAGAGGACCCAAGATCTTATGTGCCACTCTACCCAACTTTGCCAAGACCACTGGGACAACAGTCTGTCCCCTCAGTCCCCTTGTCCCCAGAGGCAACAAATAATGGCCCCCAATACTGGCTGTTCCTTCCTCTGTGATGTCCTCAGAGCCAAAGGCTTCTTAGGACCAAAGACTCTTTCACCTCCCAAGATTAAGGTGGGACATTTGTCCCAAGACTAGAGACACAACTCAGATGAGAACTCTCCAGATGCCCCAGCAAGGGACTAAAGTACATACCCATGTTGACCAGAAGGGAAATGTCTGAGGGAGACAAGGCAGTTTTGTGTGCCAGCCTTTCACCACCACTGAGCTCACAAGCCGGAAAAATCATACTCCCTCCTACACGGAGAAACTCTGGACCATGACTGATCTGATGCAACCCATTATCCAAACCTAGGACCCCAAAAAAGAAGAAGAAGGTCTTAAGATAAAGAAATATCAAGAAGCCCTCCTAGGAATTCCTAAAAGAAAAGGGAAAAAAAGACAATAAAACACACTGTCTGTGCCCAAGAGTTAGAAGGAATCTGAGCCAGCCCCGAGCCCTAGCCTAAGCCAAGCGCATCTGCAAACAGAGTCAAGATAAGCCTCCCACTGCTCCAGCATCTCCCTCTGGAACCCTCCATAGCCCTGAACATTTCTATCGGCCTCACATCTGCCTAAGGCCCCTCTGCCCTATGAAACTGGCAGCAGTGATCAAAAAAGATGTGCCCAACTGACTCAGAGCTAAATGTCCAGACCCCAGGCCCCCGGCGCTGCCACCCCTATCCCTGCCCAGAGGTGCCTGGGGGAGGAGAGGCACCATACAAACATTGTAAAGAAATGCACAGGTGCAAGCAACAGGTGATCAATGCAGCCTTTGTGGGTCAGGCTCAGAGAGCCATTTGCCAAATATTACAATCCTAGAGGACTTTACTGAGAAGTGTGCCACTGAGCTGATTAAGGTGGCCACCACAGTTTTCATCAATGAAGATCCAATGTCTCAAAGACAGGCAGACCAAAAAGATAAAAAGGAGGATGGATCTCCTTACAGCTGCCCTTACCACAAACCCAGAGGTCACTCAAAGGGGGGTCTCACTAGAACAAAGCCAAGGGTCCAAATGTTTCTAAGGAAAAAAAAGCATGGCCAGACAAAAGGGGAAGCCTCCAGTGGCCCAGGCAGACAAGTACCCACTGCCATGCTCAAAAGCTGAGATTTGAACAGAGAAGGAGCGAACATTTTCCCCCAGCCTTTGGCCCCAGCCCCTCCTTTCAGTTTCTCCCACTTGCTCCTAAGTTGTTGATTGACAAATATGGCAGGGATCCCAGAGACACACACAACTGCATCTGATGCACGGGACCCAGCGCCTCAGGAGGGCTCAGCTGCTAAAAGCCTCCAAATGAACCAGGAATATGTTCATGTTAACAGCCAGTAATGGGCCATAGGTGCTCACTCCAAAAGGACATGCCACCCTGGCTCTAAGCCACATGCTGTGAGCCACCAGCAGAAAGGGCCACAGAGCCCCATGCACCCAGGCATACTAAACAAAAACACAAGCAGGGCAGCGAATACAGACAATTAGAGCAGGCTCCCCCTTGAGAAGAGGAGAAAGCCACGCAGACAAAGAGCAAAACCTAGGTGGGCACAATGTAGCTGCCACACTGAGACCTGCAAAAGACCACACTGCTGCCCTTCAACTTTGCCAGTTGGCCCATGACGAGATTTACATAGGTGCCTTTTACACAAATGATGTCCCAGGTCATTAGTCTCTGCTAAGATTTACCTTAGATTTAAGAGTTGGAGAATCCCAGCAGCCAAGATCCTGCATTGGGAGATAACAAAAAAAATTCCTGCATCTTAAAGCTCCAGATGCTCTATGTACTCCTCCCTTCCCTAAATGACAGTTCCTCCCAGGGGCTTGAGTACACCATCTTTGTGACAGCACTGGACTCTAACTTAAAGTCTACATCTATCAAGAAAAAGTCAAATACCTTGGCTACCATCTGACTTGACAACAGAACAGAACAACCACTGAGCCTTAGGAGATCTGCTCAATTCCAGTCCCTTCAACCTGCCATCAGACTAGAGAATTCTTGGGGGCTACTGGGTTCAGCCATATATGGATCCCTTTTCAGTCATGGCAAAACCCCTCTATGAAGCCACAAAGGGGGGATAAGGATATCCTCTGATGTGGGAGCCAAATAAGCAAAAGGCCTTTGAGGACATTAAACAAGCACTCAACAGTGCACCTGGATTAGGACTCCCTTACTTCACAAACCTTTCTTTCTGTATGTCCATGATCAGTCTGGAGTGGCTATGGGACTTTTGACTCAGATGCTAGGGGATATGGCACCGACCAGTGGCCTATTTGTACAAACAGCTGGACTCTATAGCCCAGGGCTGGCCACCTTTTTTACGGTCCCTTGAAGCCACAGCTCTTCTGGTGTTAGAAGCTGATAAACTGGCCATGGGACAAGAACAGGTTGTCAGAGTTCTTCATTCAATTTGTTAAAATTATAAAGGATACTATTGGATGACTAATGAAAGAATGGTCAAATATCAGGGCATGTTATGTGAAAACCCATGTATCCGCATTGAGGTCGTCAGAACTCTAAACCCAGCAAGTTTGCTGCCCATTGGACCTGGAAAACCTGATCACAAATGTGTTGAGGTCATGGATGAAGTGTTCTCCAGCAGACCAGACCTAACAGATCAGCCTCTCAAGGACGCTGATGCAGAGTACTTCACAGATGGAAGCAGTTTTATAAAAGATGAGGTATGTTTGGCTGGATATGCAATGGTCACTCTGGACTCCACTATCGAGGCAGAACCTCTGCCTCAGGGAACTTCAGCACAAAAAGTAAAACTTATTGCTTTGACTCAAGCACTTCAGTTGAAAGCAGGAGTCTGTGTAGATATGTACATAGACTCAAAATATGCGTTCGCTACTCTTCATGTTCACAGGGCCTTATGTAGGCTAACTAACTCAGGAGAAAAAAAGGGGGACATGATGTATGGGCAAGGAATTCTTAAACTTTTGGATGCACTGTGGGATCCCAGGAAGGTAGTGATTATATATTGCCAAGGTCATCGAAAGGGAAAAAATGTGATTTCTCAGGGTAACTGGAGAGCTGACAGGGAGGCCATGTTAGCTGTCTGCAAGAAACGGGAAGAAAATCCAGTCCCAGGTTTAAATGCTGCCCTCTGCCTGGCTGACCATATAACAGAATGGGAGCCAACATACTCTCAACATAAAAGTAAGTGATATAAGACTGAACAAGAAAATTTTCTCCCAGGTGGATAGTAGACATTTTCTGATGGCCGGCATAACCATCCCAGAGACTCTAGCCCCAGCCTTTATCAGACAGCTTTGCAGGAAAACATGTTGGACATAAAGCACTTGAGACAGTTCTGAGTCAACATTTCTATGTCCCCTGGCTCACAAGCATCACCTGGATGATCTGCAAACAATGTGAGGTTTGTGCTCACAACAATCCTTGTCAGGGGCCAGAGCTCCCACCAGGAATCCAAACTATAGGAGGAGCACCTTTTGAAGACTTGGAAGTAAACTTCACTGAACTACCATGCTCACAGGGCTATAAGTAACTTTTGGTTTTTGTGTGTTCCCACTCTGACTGGGTGGAAGCCTTTCCTACCTGCACTAAAAAGGCTAGGGAGATAGTAGGATGCTTCTCTGTGAAATTATTCCCAGATCTGGTGTCCCAATAACTATTGGCTCAGACAATGGGTTAGCTTTTGGGCAGAAGTGATACGATTACTGACCAAGAGTTTAAATATCAGATGGAAGTTACATACTTCCCATAGGCTGCAGAGTTCTGGTAAAGTTAAAAGGATGAACAGGACTTTAAGGCTCAATTGGGTAAACTGTGTCAGGAGACTCACTTACATTTTTGATTAATTTCTCCCTATTACACTGTTGAGGATTAGATCCACTCCCACTAGGAGGAATTGATTCTTTTCTTTTGAGATAATATATGGGATGTCCCCTGCTCTTATTAAGGGACTACAGGGAGACTTCAGAGAGATAGGAAAATTAACCCTGAGACTACAGCTTCAGGTCTTAGGGAAAACTTTACAGGTTCTCAACCAATGGGTTAGAGAAAGATTGCCAGTAAGTTTGACCCAGGTGCACAGTCCTTCAAGCCTGGAGATTGAGTCTGGGTCAAAGAATGAAATAGTCAACCCCTGAACTTCTTTGGAAGGGCCCTTTCATTGTTGTTTTATCCACCCCAACTGCAGTCAAGTTTGCAGAGATAGGTCCCTGGATTCACTACAGCAGACTCACACCTGCAGCTGCGGACTGGGCTTGCTCTCCAGATACTGCTAAGCCCTTGAAGCAGACCATCCCAAAGAAAAAGGAGCACCAGAGAAGCTTGAGGATCAGAAGGACAACAACCCTGCTCCAGTCAAACCCGAAGCTGACTGGTCTACGCACAGCTGAAGCTTGAGGAGACTAAGGCCCTGATTCAGCCACAGAGGAAGGACTGGCTGATCAATGCATAGTGAAAGATAAACTTCCCACCAGGACTAATGAACACTTTCAACCTCTGAGATAGTTCTTATACTGGAATGCATTGCCACCCTTGCTTCTAGATATATGCATAGTTCTCTGTTTGGTTTTTGCTACTGGTTTGATAACAGTAACTCCTACTGACTGGACTCTGGGTAACAAAATTTCACTTATACTTTTTTATCTTCCTTATAAAAGTTCTCTAGGATTTGTTTGGTGTTATTAGTTTGGCTTTGTTAATTTATGCTGTTTATTTTTTATTTTTATTTTTTTAAAAAGAGAGAGAGAGGGGAGAGAGAGAGAGAGAGAGAGAGAGAGAATTTTTAATATTTATTTTTTATTTCTCAGCGGACACAACATCTTTGTTGTTATGTGGTGCTGAGGATCGAACCCAGGCCGCACGCATGCCAGGCGAGCGCGCTACCGCTTGAGCCACATCCCCAGCCCTAATTTATGCTGTTTAACCTATGCTAACCAAAATGTTAGTCTATTATTTAGTTTCGTTTCCTTTGATAACCTTAAGGGATTCTGCCCTACTCCTATTCCAACCATGGAGATCATGTAAACCATGTGTCAAGACAATCCACTATAACTAAGAGGTAGTAAAACATATATTTAGGACCTGTCCCACCAGAGGAATGCTAGAGGTGGATGACTGTTTGGAAAGGAAAAAGAAGTCCATTGGAAAGAAACTTGATTTAGGAGGTCACCAACCTTGGGGTGAAGGTAACTGGCCACCCCAGAGGATTATCGCCACTTTTGCTCCTGCTACCTGGACACAAAATGGCAGTTAGAGTTATAGAACTCCTATTTACATATTAAACATAATTACTCACTTAGAAGCTGTACTAGAAATTAATCAGACTCCCACAGCCTTTGACCTCCTGGCCACAAAACAGACCAGATGCTAGTGGCTAACTATCAAAACCACTTGGCATTAGATTACCTACTGGCTGAGGAAAAAATATATGTAGAGAGTTCAACAGCTCAGATTGTTGCATCCAAATGGATGACAATAGACAAACAGTTAAGAATTTAGCCAACAACACAAGAGAACTAGCACATGTCCTAGTTCATACCTAGAAGGGCATTAAAGTTTGGGTCCCAAACATACCTTTGGGAGATGGTTTTCAACTCTTGGTAGATTTAAAAGCTTAACTGGTATAGTGGGTATTCTGCAGCTAACCTGTTTATTGCTCCGATGTTTAGCTCCACTGTGCATTAAAACTACTGGGTCCACTGTAGAAGCTGCTATTGAAAGGATGACAACAACTAAGGTTTTGATATTGTATAAGGCTTTAAGCCAAGATAATGGCAATGATGCTCTTAAATTTAAAGGATTAAATTATGGGGAGCATCATTAAAGGGGGAATTGAGGTGGCACCCCCTTTCTCCTTAGAAAAGACTTAACTGGGCTTTTCCAGAAATCTTCACCCAGACTTATTTTAGGACTGTCAGCAAAAGAGTCTCTGCAAAAGAGTTCATTGTAGATAGACTTCTTATTTTCAAGTTGCCCTGTTTTACTTAGCCACTGGCCGAGAAGATACCAGCAGTCCAGGTGCTGGACACCCCCTTACTAGTTTTTCGCAAACATATCCAGTATAATACTTTGAAGAAATGTGCAAACAAGGCCTCTGGCCTTGAGTTGGGGATTCACAGAGATGTCTGCATTTTTAAAATAAGTTACAGGGCTGGGGATGTGGCTCAAGCGGTAGCATGCTCGCCTGGCATGTGTGCGGCCCGGGTTCGATCCTCAGCACCACATACCAACAAAGATGTTGTGTCCGCCGATAACTAAAAAATAAATATTAAAAAAATTCTCTCTCTCTCTCTCTCTCTCTCTCTCTCTCTCTCTCTCTCCCTTTATCACTCTCTCTTTAAAAAAAAGAATAAAAAAAATAAAATAAGTTACAAATAGGCTCCATGGTAACAGCTTGCAAGGGGAGCAAATAAAGGGGAGAAGAAGCTCTCCCCTTCTCAGGTGTTGTCCTTGAAGTGTTAACTTGCTCAAAACAGTGAAAGAAAAAGCTGCTTTGATGTGAACTTCTGCAGATTGTGAACTTCTGAGCTCCTTCCCTTACATGCTGGGTATAAAACTCTGAAACTCCCTGAAATTTAGATTCAGGGGATTAATTGATTACAGCAAAAGCTGCCCTCTGAACCTGGCTGCAGCCAAATAAAACTGTTTCATGCTATCTTCGGTGCCTTGCTTCATTTGTCCCTACAACACATCTTGTCCCTGTGACCAAAGTTAAAGGAAGGCTGAGGTGGAAACCATTTTCACATTTTAGAAATCACAAATCACAGGATCACTCAAAATTTATTGGAAAAATAACCTTAAAATGTTGGTTGCCGCAGTCTGGCTGGGCACAAGATCACGAGCCACTCACAGCTTTGTAGATTGAAACAGCAACTCTTTATTCCCGAACTCACACCGGCCCTCTACAAACACCTTCTCGGGAAATCCACGTTCTGAGCCCAAAAATCACGTACTCCACCAGGCTTTTTTCCAAATACTTTCTGAATCCCAGGAGAACTCAATGGGAACTCAGGCAGCAGGATACGCCCTATTCCCAGCAGGAATAACCTTAAACCTGGAACCACCCTAAACCCAGATTGTCCTAAACCGGGAACGCCCTAAACCCAAGGAGCGGGATACTTCCTAAAACCTGCAGGATACACCCTAAACCTGGATCCACCCTGGTCCTTGAGCAGGGTCACCTTTCTCAAACATACATGCAATGTCACAGCGAATGTCCAAGGCAAGTCCATTTCCACGAGTCCTTCCTCTAAGCAACATGGGGTATGCTGGCAAGGAAATTTCAATGCGTCATTCCTACTTGGCTATGGCCCTCAGCAGTTGGTGAATTTAGTTTCTTTGCAAGTACTATTGTCCTTTATATTAAAAAAGAAAGTTAGGAGATTATGTTTATTTGGTACACCTTGTCCTAATTTGACCATATAATTGCTCAAAGTTGCCAAAGTTTCTTCTAAAGATTTCCAAATAGAAGCATCAATATCTACTTTGCTATCATGCTGTGTGTTGTTGGCCAAAGGCAGAGTTGAGATGCTGTCATTCTTTAGATCATCATGGTACAATTGAGACTCAGAATAGCTGACACATTTAGTAGTGTCAGCTGAGAGTCCAGGGTAGGATGGGAGGTTCACAGTCTTATGATCTGCAGATATGCTGCTTCCATAGAAGTAAATTCTCATTGTTTGGAACAGCCAGCCAACCAATATCATAGAAGTCTTTCAAACTTCTCAGGTTTACAATTAATGAAAGTGAAATATATCCCAGAGCCCCCTTAAGGTAGTGTTGCTTAACGTGGGCTGCACTTTAGAAATATACCAGGAGTTTAAAAACAAAACTGACAACTTGGCTATCCTATCCTCCCAGCCAATTAATTTTTGATCTCTGGGAAGCAAGCCTATCATTCAGATAGTTTTCCAGGTGTTTCTGCTCTGCAGCCATGTTTGAGAATGATCATCTCAGTGTGAGTAGAGACTGGATTAAAACAAACGAAATGAATCCATAGGAATTAATGAAAAGTCTATTTTAAAAAAAAAACAAACTCATACTCCTACCTATAATTCTGGCTTATACTTTATGTAACAAAATATTAACAAAATATTGACCCAGGTGGCAAGGGAGAAAGCAAAGCTTCATTAGTGAATGAACAACAACTTCCAGGGAAATGATGAATTTTCTTCTCTCAGCATTCCTCATCTTCCAACCAAATCCAGCATCCTCCAGTAAGACAGTTGTATACTCAAAACCAAATGAGGAGGGTGGGGAGGGGAGAGGGAATGTCTGAGTTTGATTCTGTCCTCAACAACAACAATTGCAACATGTTTTATTGTTTATAAAAGAACAGTGTCTCCAGATACATATGCACACACTTTTATGATTTTCTGTGCTCTCTCAGAATCCTCATGGCTCTTGTATCATCTATGAAGAACCCCATGTTTGATTACTTTAGTAGCCTGTTATAAAATACCTACTGAGGGTCAGGAATGCACTTTGCTCTGAGTTAGTAGACAATTAAAACCACAGACACACTCACAGAACACCCAGGGACGCGAAGGTGCAATCAACAAGTTTTGGTGCAGGTCAGAGCCTTCCCTGTGCTCTGCCAGCAGGACAGCTCCCATGTGCCCTGGCCACAGTGGCATCTGAGCCCACAATTTGAGCTTGTCTTGTCAATTTTGTAACTCCCAGAGCACCTTGCCCTATCAACTTCCCAGTAAATGCTCAATCAATAAATAGGTTT
Source organism: Spermophilus citellus (assembly GCF_964194105.1). Classification (NCBI taxonomy): domain Eukaryota; kingdom Metazoa; phylum Chordata; class Mammalia; order Rodentia; family Sciuridae; genus Spermophilus; species Spermophilus citellus. The sequence continues at coordinate 140,358,653 of NC_138186.1, read as the reverse complement.
AAAATGATGAATTTCATCATTTTTCATGAATTTCATGAATTCTAATGTTTTTTTCTTTTTCTTTAACCATTAATAATAGAGGAAATATTGTGATGGCCAATTTAGGTGACATTTAGTGCTTCTGAGACCCATCTCTGAATTACAAAATTTTCTTGCTCTATTAAAAAATAAACATAATTAATATATTGATTAAATATAGTATATTTCTATATAATTATATATAAAATAGATAACAAATATTATTAATATACTAATATAAACATTAAAAAATCATGACTAGGTTTTCTTTGTGTGAATTGAAAATTTTTTTAGTTGTAGATGAACACAATACACTTATTTATTTATTTTTATGTGGGGTTGAGGATCAAACTCAGTGTCTCACACATGCAAGGCAGGCACACTACCACTGAGCTACTGCCCCAGCCCCTTGTGTGTGTGTTTAACATGAATCTGTGCCAGGTGTAAAAGAAAGAAAACCACCACAAGGAACTGTGATAGACACATTACATAAATGATATTATTTTATTTGTTACTTATTATATTTATCCTTTACAATCTCAATTTATGCAATCATTTACAGAAGCCTATAAAGTTTGCTATCATTAGTAGTATTAGTGATATTAATATGTATTATGATTATGGGGAGTGGTAGCCAGATATTATTACATAAGACCTTTCTCTTTTCTACACTAGCATTCCCCCCTGTAATATTTATGCTTTAAAAAAACAAAATAAAAAGATTGATTTCTGTTCAAATAATTTTTTGAATGCCTCCATGAGACAAATTTAAAGGCGAAGTTCTCTTACTACAGAACATCTTGGGGATTTTAAATGCAAAATCCTCTGAAACTCTCAACTATTATGAGAGTTATGTTACTTCAACTGATTTGTTCAAGGAAAGTTTTGCTACTGTGAGCTTCATTTGGGAACACTGACTAGGTACAAACCTGTAGTGTAGTATGCTTTATACTAGACTCTTCTCTGGTCTCCAAAGCTGTAGGGGAGTAGGGTAAAGGCAAGTACCCGTGTTAAAGGTGGCATGTGGCCAGTGTTCTCAGACAGAAATAAAAGCTAGAGAGGTTGAGAAAAAGAAGAAAACACCTCCAGCTGCTAGGAGAGGCTGCCTAGGAAATGTGTCATTTCCTAGGAAACTTAGCATGGTATCAGTTTCCTCCCAGGGCCCCCACACTCCAAACTCCACCACTGGCAACCTTAGCTGCAGTTCTGATCCCTGGGAAGTTCTGTAAAAATGCTAGTACCTATTCCCAGAGTCTGATTTACCTGATCTGGGGTGTAACGAAAACACTAGGATTTTTTTTAATGTGTCCAAGTGATTTAATGAGCAAACAGAGTTGGAATCACACTGAGAATCTTGGCAAAGTCTTATCCAGAATAAAGAACGGATGCTTTTCCCTGCATCAATTCTTAGGCCAGGCCTCTCTTCTGTTTTCATGGTCAAAAACCATAAAAATACTAATATATTAGATTTTAACCTTATTTATCTCCATACCATTTTCTCGCTACTTCCAGATTTGCTTCCTTGTTTCAGATTTTTCCCTCCAGGGGTAAGCCTAACATATAAAATGAACTGTAGACTTATTTCTGAACAGGGATAACAGAGCCCTTGATATCAGCCTGACAGAATTCACATATATTCACCAGATTTCTAAACTTAGATAAGATGCCCACCTTTTAAATCCTCAGTTCCCTCATTTGTAAAGCAGGGTTAATACTAATACCAGACCCTACAAGGTTGTTCTGAGGATGATAACAATTTAACTGTGGGAGCCCCAGGCACAGTGCTTGCAGTAAATGTCAGGTATTGTTGACATTGTCACCATCATTATTTTATCACCTTTTGTCAATCAACTTGAATCCTTTTATGAAATTCAGACACAAACTTGACAGGAGCCTGTTAGGAGCTGGAAGCTTAAGTATACAAGCTTTTGTTAGGTCTACAAAAATCTCAGTTTCCTTCCACACCCACACTTTTGTCAAGGTGAGTTGATTGTACCACTGAACTGAAGGTGGAGCAACACTGCCTTGGTTCCTTGGCTCTCAGCCTTGACTGCAGATTAAAAATCCACCCCAGACAAGTTAAACCAGAATTTCTGGGAGTGAGACTCAGTCATCAATATTTTTATAGTTTTGTCAGTGACTCCAAGTGTAGCTAAGGTTGAGAAACTAATTTAGGTGTAGAGGCTACCAGTAGCCTCCAAAGTCTTACGTGACCTGCCCTAGGCCCCCTCCTTCCCACTTCTCCCTCTTTTGAACTCTCTCCCTCTGCTACTGCAGCCACATTCTACTTTCCTTCCCACCCCATTTATATGCTTACTCTGTCCTCAAACTTTCTTGGGCTCAGATTTTGAACTTAAACTTGACCACTGATATTCAGCCACACCAGAGTTACAGAGTCCTACCCTTTGCCACTTCCCAGAAGTGTCCCCTCCCCTGTGATTACAGCAGTTTTTGATATAGCCTTGTCGCCACCTACAGTCATGTCCTTTACTCTAAAATCCGCTAAAGGGAAGGGTCTGTATCTAATTTGTTTTATTTTAATTTCCACTAGGTAAACATTTATAGACATAGAAACAAAGAATAAAACCTTAAAATAAAAAAGTAAATTTTGTCCACGAGTATTACCAAGAAGATGGATGGCGAGTCGTTCATTGTACAGCTTTCAGAGTTCTTTTACTTCCGCGGTCAGGTGTGGTTCTCACAACAGCCTTTTAAAGTTTTCTAAGCCCAGTTCTCATTCAAAGTGAGGATCAGGGAAGCCAAAACTTGCCTGTGAATGAATAGCCAACAGGCAGCCACGCCAGGTCTCAAACATGTTCCTTGGGATATTTAAGGCTGCTTCTATCACATCCTACTCCCAGGCAGAACTCCACAGTGTGGTTGCTGGGACTCAGTGTCAGAAGAGTGCCAACTAATGAGAATAAAGTAGGGCCTTGGAGAGCTGTTCTTTTTCCTGCCTTTGCCTAATTTTGTGGTGAAGGGAGCACTGGGGCTCTTGAAACCCAGAAGTTTTATATTATACCAAAAAAGGGGGGTGTCTGGGACTTGAATTGATTTCTCTTTAGTACTCTGCACTTTCTTTGTTCAAGAATAACTAATTTTGAGTCAGGCTTCAGTGCAAAGCACTGCTATGGTATTTGCCTGGATGATGGGTTTCTGGCAATGTCTTTGGCTTGACCATGAGCCTGTTTCCTCTACTCAGCCTGTTTCCTCTCTCTGAAGCCAGTTCAGCAGTAGAGGAATGGGGAGAAGAAGACTGCCTGTGTATAACAGGAAATCAATAGATGCAAATAACACAGAGAGATGCTCATCACTTATCTTTCAAGGGCTTCTAGCTAGTGAATGATAAAGCAAAATTGACAAAGCAACAAACCATGTCTGATAAAAAAAAAATGTGCTCGTGACTTCATGATGAATGCTCTTTTGAACACAACACAAATCCAAATTTTTAAGACATGAACAAAACACTGATTCAACTCAGTTATTCTCTCATTTTGTTATAGGTAATTGGTAGTTCTTTTTTTAATATTTTAGTTGGACACAATACCTTTATTTTATTTATCTTTATGCTGAGGATCGAACCCAGGACCTCGCACATGCTAAGCAAGCACTCTACCACTGAGCCACATCCCAGCCCCCCAATTGGTAGTTCTAATAAAATGAAAAGCTCAGAGTCTTTACTCAGAAACTATTTCAATTGCCCCTTTATATCAATAGCAGCTTCCATGTCTTTCTAGTCTAGCACAGCTTGTTGTTTGTCTTAACCCTAAGCTAAGGCATGAGGGCAGGTGATATGTTGCACACTTCTTTGTGTCACAGTAAAACCTTATTCATGATTTGTGTATTGTACACACATATATTAGATGCTGAATAGTTTTAACTGATGTGAAAACCAATTAAATAATTAAAGAGATCTCTGGCGTCTCTTCCAATGCCTAAAATGGTGCTTGGTATTAAGTAGGCATTCAGAGATTATTAATGAATGAATATACAATCAACTATGAATATTTTTTGGTAAACTGAGTTTGCTTTTCAAATTTATTTAGCCAGTTCTGGAAATTGAAAAACATTAAATTTGCCAAGTAAAAGCACAGCCATGCTATAAATAAGTGAATAAGTGTTAAGCCTTGGTATTTATCATGTTTCCAGGAGTGTGCTTCCTATGACTCAGCTATCTGAGGTTGATATCTATTTAACAAGGAACTTTCAGATCTTCAAGGTCCAACTGTATCAAACACCAACTCTTTAGGGGGTAGGAACAAACTTTCTCAAATCCTGTCTTCATTCATGGGCAACTCAATGCATCAAAAGGAAGTATTTTGGAGCATTTAAAAAATATCCATGTATCTGCATATGCAGAAGTATGTAGCTACACCCTTAAAAAATTCAGTCTGTGCTGAAATATGTTCAAAATATTATTTATTTGTCGAATGAGCAACAAACATACTTGAATCTAATCAACCCTTAGCCCATTTTCAGAAATCATGGGAAGATAGAGGAACATACTAAATGAAACAGCAAAGATGCACACAAACACAAACGGAGACACTCCATAGGTATTTGACTTTCAAATTTGACTTTCAAACAAGTTAATGGCCCGAAAAATAAAAAAGTAAAGGATCCTGCTCTAGATGAAAATTTCTTCATGTTAAGAATGACTTGACATTATGGTCTGGTCCCTGCAATTGAATGGAATATATAAACCTTTCAAAGACTATTTTGTAGATAAACAAAGAAATTTGTAAAGGAGTCAAACATTGAATGACAGCTTTATTTTTATAAGAATAATGATCTATTATTAAATATTTCCCTAGTAGGTTTAGGCTGCTATAAAAAAGTGCCAGAGATTGTCTTAGAAAATAAACATTTATTTCTCACAGTTCTACGGGATGAGCAGTCAAAAATCAGGGTGCTGGTAATATCCAACATCAGGTGAGGATTCACTTCCTGGGTTGCAGACAGCAGAATCCTCCTTGTGGTTTCATGACAGAAAGGTGGCTAGGTAACTCTCTGTCCTCTCCTTAACAAGGCACTCATCACACGAATGAGAGCTCCACCCTTAAGAACTAATTGTCTCCTACAGGCCCCAATTTCTAATACCATCATGGGGATTAGTGCTTCAACATTTGAATTGGAAGAGGTGGGGGACTAAGGGTCTGTCCCTGGCAATTGTGATGAAGGAGATAATGGTATTGTGTGCATGCAGGTAAATATTCACATATACTTGGAGGTGTTTGTACAGCAAGGTCCTTAGTGATGAAATATTAATGTTTAAGATATGCATTAAAATACTTCCAAAATAAAATAGAAAAGAAACAAAATAAGGAGCAAGTATAGAAAATGCTGATAATTGTTGAATATGGATGATGTGTATATACATGTGGTATTATTATAATATTCTGCTGACTTTCACATAGAAACATTTGAAGAACAAGAAATAAGGTTCATTGTAAACACAGCTCATGGTTCTAGTCCTCCTTGGAGGTCATCAACTCTGGAGCTTAGGCTTGAAGAATCATTGTATGCCTGAAGTGCAAGAAGTAAAATCAAGAATCCATAAATGGGAGGGTATCAAACTAAAAATCAAAGGCAACAATCAAGAATGTGAAGAGAGAGCCACAGATGGGAGAAAATCTTTACCACCTGTATACCTCAAATAGAGCACTCATCTCCAGGAGATATAAAGAACTGAAAATCTTAACACCAACAAAAAAAAGGAAAGAAAGGAAAGAAAAGAAAAGAAAGAAAGAAACAGAAAAAAAGAAAGAAAGAAAGAAAGAAAGAAAGAAAGAAAGAAAGAAAGAAAGAGAAAAACAACAACAACAAACCCAAACAACCAATAAATGGTCAAAGGAACTGAACAAAAACTGCACAGAAGAAATATAATCGGTCAAGAATATATGAAAAAAATATTCAGTGTCTCTAGAATTAGAGAAATGCAAATCAAAACTACACTGAGATTTCATCTCACTCCAGCCAGAATGACAATTATCACGAATACAAGTTACAATAAATGTTGGTGAGAATATGGGGGAAAAGGTAAACTCATCCATTACTGGTAGGAACTCCTCCCCCACGCCACTCAGGTCGTCCAGGAACCAGCAGCTGGAAATATCCTCCGGAAATCCCTCCTCCTGCACTTCCCCAACCAATGGGAACTCTCCGGGAATCCTCACAAGAACTCCAAAGTAGCATGAGAACTGCAAAGTAGCAGCTGAAGCTGATAGTAATGCCTCGCCAATCAATACTATTGGCAAAATGCCAGGGGCCATTCCAACTCAGCTGTGGCTCTCAGCAGATGCAACGACTATGCAAAGCAGTATGAAAACTTGGAAGGGAAACACCATTTGACCCAGTTATCCCACTCCTTGACATACACCCAAAGGATTTAAAATCAGCATTCTACAGTGACACAGCCAAATCAATGTTTATGGCAGTTCAATTCACAATAGTTAAGCTGTGGAACGAATCAAGATGCCCTTCAACAGATGATTGGATAAGGAAAATATGGTACATATACACAATATACAGTCATAAAGAAAAAATGAAATTATGGTATTTGCTAGTAAATGGTTGGAACTAGAGGTTATCATACTAAGTGAAATAAGCCAATCCCAAAACACCAAAGGTGGAATGTTTTGTCTGATATGTGGATGCTAATAGGCAATAAGAGAGGGGGTGTAGGGAAGTATAAAAGTACTCTGGATTACAGAAAGTAGAATGAAGGAAAGGGAGAGGGGGTGGGAATAAGAAAAACAGTAGAATGAATAGGAGATCACTTTGCTATGTTCATATATGAATACATGACTAGTATAACTCCACATCATATACAACCACAAGAAAGTTATACTACATGTATGTATACCAAAATACACTCTACTGTCATGTATAATTAAAAAAGAATAAATTTAAAATATACATGTTTATAAAAAATAATTCTATGTATTAATAGTTTCTATGTATTAAAACTAACTGTTCATGAGCTCATAGATTTACTTTTTAAATTTGCAATTCTTAAATAACTTGGAAATTTGGGTATGTATGTAGAAAGCTAATTTATTCTTCTTAATATGTGAATGTGATTCCATCTCACAGTTTTGTGTTACTAAAATTAATAATTATTTAAAATTTTGTTATTTTTTAAATTTCCTTTTCATTACATGCATGCTGCTACTAGTGAAGAAAAACAAGACAGGTTCAGATAGCAATTTGTAGTTAGAGTTATTAAACAAATTTTAGGACAGTTTAATAATATTTAATAATTTTGTCATACTTATGATAAGTAGGTTATTTCTAATTGTGTCATCTACCAGTAATATTCCTCTGAATTCCCTGCAGCCAAAGATATTTTTCTTCAATTTTATGCAGTTGTAAAATTGAATACAGTCTAAAATAAAATGCCCTTTGACTCTCAGCTGTACTTTTATGAAGCCCACATTACACTGACTCCTGGTATATTTCCAAGGCGATGATATCACCCTAAGTAGCCTCTCAACAAATGCATTGGAGCATGGCATACTTAGGAATTCTCCCAGAAGCAAGGCTTGTGTTAAAAAAAGAAACAAACAAACAAAAACCCACCTGTTCACCCATCACAGTTGTAACAAATTCTGATTTATCTGTTCATTTTCATAATAGATCAAATGGATTCTGTTTATTAAAAAAAATCATTGAAAACATTATTTTCTGTTCAATGAAGCACACATGATCAAGTTGGCAAGAAAGAGGCCATTGAGCCCTGAGCCATTACTAATGGGAAAATCATACATTTTGACCCCTCGAGGTCTTCCCTATCTATACAGAACATTATCTATTGAGCAAATGGGTATGTCTGAGTAGTTGATGATTTTGTTTCTTCTCAAAATGAATAAAATGACATTATCCCATGACAAGAAGGGAACATATGTTCGGAGGAGAACATTTTTCCCAAAGTTAAAAAACCCACCTTTTTAAAGAAAGCATTTTTTTTTTATTTTTTTTATTGGATGTTCACAACATTACAAAGCTCATGACAAATCATATTTCATAGATTAGAATCAATTGGGTTATGAACTCCCATTTTTACCCCAAATACAGATTGCAGAATCACATCGGTTACACATCACATTTTTACATACTGCCATATTAGTGACTGTTGTATTCTGCTACCTTTCCTATCCTCTAATATCCCCCCTCCCCTTCCCTCCCATCTTCTCTCTCTACCCCATCTACTGTAAATCATTTCCCTCCATGTTTGTTATCCCATTCCCCTCATAAACTCTTATATGTAATTTTGTATAACAATGAGGGTCTCCCTCCATTTCCATGTGATTTCCCTTTTTTTCTCCCTTTCCCTCCCGCCTCATGTCTCTGTTTAATGCTAATCTTTTCTTCCTGCTCAGCCTCCCTGTTCTGTTCTTAGTTGCTCTCATTATATCAAAGAAGACATTTGGTATTTGTTTTTTAGAGATTGGCTAGCTTCACCAAGCATAATCTGCTCTAGTGCCATCCATTTCCCTCCAAATTCCGTGATTTTGTCATTTTTTAGTGCTGCGTAATACTCCATGGTGTATAAATGCCACATTTTTTTATCCATTCATGTATTGAAGGGCATCTGGGTTGATTCCACAGTCTAGCAATTGTGAATTGTGCTGCAATGAACATCGATGTGGCAGTATCCCTGTAGTGTGCTCTTTTAAGGTCTTCAGGAAATAGTCCGAGTAGGGCAATAGCTGGGTCAAATGGTGGTTCCATTCCCAGCTTTCCCAGGAATCTCCATACTGCTTTCCGAATTGTCCGCACCCATTTGCAGTCCCACCAGCAGTGTACAAGAGTACCCTTTTCCCCACATCCTCGCCAGCACTTGTTGTTGTTTGACTTCGTCATGGCTGCCAATCTTACTGGGGTGAGGTGGTATCTTAGGGTGGTTTTGATTTGCATTTCCTTGACTGCTAGAGATGGTGAGCATTTTTTCATGTACTTGTTGATTGATTGTATGTCCTCCTCTGTGAAGTGTTTGTTCATGTCTTTGGCCCATTTGTTGATTGGGTTGTTTGTTTTCTTATTGTCTAATTTTTTGAGTTCTTTGTATATTCTGGATATTAGGGCTCTATCTGAAGTGTGAGGAGTAAAAATTTGTTCCCAGGACGTAGGCTCCCTATTTACCTCTCTTATTGTTTCTCTTGCTGAGAAGAAACTTTTCAGTTTAAGAAAGTCCCATTTGTTGATTCTTGTTATTAACTCTTGTGCTATGGGTGTCCTATTAAGGAATTTTGAGCCCGTCCCCACAATCTGTAGATCGGAGCCAACTTTTTCTTCTATCAGACGGAGAGTCTCTGATTTGATATCTAGCTCCTTTATCCACTTTGAGTTGACTTTTGTGCGTGGTGAGAGGAGGGGATTCAGTTTCATTTTGTTGCACATGGATTTCCAGTTTTCCCAACACCATTTGTTGAAGATGCTATCCTTTCTCCATTGCATGTTTTTAGCTCCATTATCAAATATAAGATAGTTGTAGCTTTGTGGATTAGTCTCTGTGTCCTCTATTCTGTACCATTGGTCCACCCGCCTGTTCTGGTACCAGTACCATGCTGTTTTTATTACTATTGCTCTGTAATATAGTTTGAAATCTGGTATCGCTATACCACCTGATTCACACTTCCTGCTTAGAATTGTTTTTGCTATTCTGGGTCTTTTATTTTTCCATATGAATTTCATGATTGCTTTATCTATTTCTACAAGAAATGCCATTGGGATTTTGATTGGCATTGCATTGAACCTATAGAGTACTTTTGGTAATATTGCCATTTTGATGATGTTAGTTCTGCCTATCCATGAACAGGGTATATTTTTCCATCTTCTAAGATCCTCTTCTATTTCTTTCTTTAGGGTTCTGTAGTTTTCATTGTATAGGTCTTTCACCTCTTTTGTTAGGTTGATTCCCAAGTATTTTATTTTTTTTTAAGGATATTGTGAATGGAGTGTTTTTCCTCATTTCCGTTTCAGAAGTTTTGTCACTGATATACAGAAATGCCTTTGATTTATGTGTGTTGATTTTATATCCTGCCACTTTGCTGAATTCATTTATTAGTTCTAGTAGTTTTTTTGTAGACCCTTTTGGGTCTTCTAGGTATAGAACCATGTCATCCGCAAATAGTGATAATTTAAGTTCTTCTTTTCCTATTTTTATGCCTTTAATTTCTTTCATTTGTCTAATTGCTCTGGCCAGTGTTTCAAGAACTATATTGAATAGAAGTGGTGATAGGGGGTATCCCTGTCTTGTTCCAGATTTTAGAGGGAATGCCTTCAATTTTTCTCCCTTCAGAATGATGCTAGCCTGAGGCTTGGCATAGATAGCTTTTACAATGTCGAGGTAAGTTCCTGTTATCCCTATTTTTTCTAACGTTTTGAACATAAAGGGATGCTGTACTTTGTCAAATGCTTTTTCTGCATCTATTGAGATGATCATATGGTTCTTATCTTTAAGCCTATTGATGTGGTGAATAACATTTATTGATTTCCGTATATTGAACCATCCTTGCATCCCAGGGATGAATCCTACTTGATCATGGTGCACAATTTTTTTGATATGCTTTTGTATCTGATTCACCAGAATTTTATTGAGGATTTTTGCATCTAGGTTCATTAGAGATATTGGTCTGTAGTTTTCTTTCTTTGAGGCGTCTTTGTCTGGTTTCGGAATCAGGGTGATGTTGGCCTCATAGAATGAATTTGGAAGAGCTCCCTCTTTTTCTATTTCCTGAAATAACTTGAAAAGTATTGGTATTAATTCTTCTTTAAAGGTTTTGTAGAACTTGGCTGTATACCCATCCGGTCCTGGGCTTTTCTTGGTTGGAAGTTTTTTAATTGCTTCTTCTATTTCATCTATTGATATTGGTCTGTTTAAGTTGTGAGTTTCCTCCTGACTCAGTCTGGGCAAATCATATGACTTAAGGAATTTATCGATGTCTTCACTTTCTTCTATTTTATTGGAATATAGGTTTTCAAAATAATTTCTAATTGTTTTCTGTATTTCTGAAGCGTCTGTTGTAATATTGCCTTTTTCATCCCGTATGTTAGTGATTTGAGTTCTCTCTCTTCTTCTCATCGTTAGTATGGCTAGGGGTCTGTCGATCTTATCTATTTTTTCAAAGAACCAACTTTTTGTTTTGTTAATTTTTTCAATAGTTTCTTTTGTTTCAATTTCATTGATTTCTGCTCTGATTTTAATTAATTCTTGCCTTCTGCTACATTTGCTATTGTTTTGCTCTTCCTTTTCTAGGGCTTTGAGATGAAGTGTGAGCTCATTTATTTGTTGGTTTTTCCTTTTTTTGAGGAATGACCTCCAGGCGATGAATTTCCCTCTTAAAACTGCTTTCATTGTGTCCCATAGATTCCAATATGTTGTGTCTGTATTTTCATTTATCTCTAAGAATTTTTTGATTTCCTCATTTATGTCTTCTGTAACCTATTGGTCATTCAGTAACGTATTGTTCATTGTCCATGTGATGTAGGATTTTTCCTTCCTTCTTTTATCATTGATTTCCAGCTTCATTCCATTATGATCTGATAAAGTGCATGGTATTATCTCAACCCCTTTATATTTACTGAGGGTTGCCCTATGGCATAATATATGATCGATTTTTGAGAAGGTTCCATGTGCTGCTGAGAAAAAAGTATATCCACTTGATGATGGTTGATATATTCTATATATGTCAGTTAAGTCTAGGTTATTGATTGTGGTATTGAGGTCAATAGTTTCTTTATTCAACTTCTGTTTGGAGGATCTGTCCAATGGCGAGAGAGGTGTGTTGAAGTCACCCATGATTATTGTGTTGTGGTCTATTTGATTCTTGAGCTTGAGGAGAGTTTGTTTTATGAACGTCGCAGCGCCATTATTTGGTGCATAAATATTGATAATTGTTATGTCTTGTTGGTGAATGGTAACTTTTAACAGTATATAATGTCCTTCCTTATCCCTTTTGATTAACTTAGTCTTGAAGTCGATTTTATTCGATATGAGAATGGCCACGCCTGCTTGCTTACGAGGACCGTGTGCTTGGTATATTTTTTCCCAACCTTTTACCTTGAGCCTGTGTATGTCTTTTCCAATCAGATGTGTCTCCTGGAGGCAGCATATTGTTGGATTTGTTTTTTTAATCCATGTTACCAGCCTATGTCGCTTTATTGGAGAGTTTAAGCCATTAACGTTTAGAGTTACTATTGATATATGGTTTGTACTTCCTGCCATGTTTGATTATTTCTCTTTTTTTTCCCCTAATTTAGTTTGTTTCTCCATGATTAGCTTTCCCCTCATCCTCTGTCTTTACCGAGGCACTTCCTGCTGATGGTTTTGGTTATTGTTTTCCATTCCTTCCTCGTGTAGAGTTTTGCTCAAGACGCTTTGCAATGCTGGTTTTCTGGCTACAAATTCTTTTAGCTTTTGTTTATCATGAAAGATTTTTATTTCGTTGTCGTATCTGAAGCTTAATTTTGCTGGATACAGAATTCTTGGTTGGCATCCATTGTCTTTCAGTGTTTGAAATACGTTGTTCCAGGATCTTCTCGCTTTCAGCGTCTGTGATAAAAAATCCGTTGTCAACCTTATTGGTTTACCCCTAAATTTAATCTGCCTCTTTTCTCTTGTAGCTTTTAATATTTTCTCTTTGTTCTGTATATTGGATAGCTTCATAACAATGTGTCTTGGCGTTGCTCTACTGTGATTTTGTGTGCTCGGTGTCCTGTATGCATCTACAATTTGTATATATGTTTCCTTTTTTATTTCTGGAAAGTTTTCTGTAATTATTTCCTTCAGCAAGTTACTCATTCTCTTGGCATGAATCTCTGTGCCTTCCTCTATCCCGATGACTCGTAGGTTTGGTTTTTTTATGTTATCCCAAATCTCTTGGATGTTTTTCTCGTGATTTTTTACCAGCCTATCGGAGTTGGCTAGACTCTTTTCAAGATGATATATTTTGTCTTCATTATCTGACGTTCTGGCTTCTACTTGCTCCACTCTGTTAGTGATACTCTCGATTGAGTTTTTAATTTGGTTTATCGTTTCCTTCATTTCTAGAATTATTGTTTGATTTTTTTTTAATAATCTCTATCTCCTGATAAAGATGCTTAACTTCTTCCTTTATCTGTTTTTGTAATTCATTTTCAATGTGATCTTTAATGTTCCTTTCCATCTGTCTAAGGTGTTCCTTGAGTTCTTTATATGGCCATTTTTCTGATGACTCCAGGTCCTCCTGAATATTTAGGCTGTCTTTCATTGTTTGTACTCCTTTTCTTCCTTGCTTTTTTATGCTCATGATACTTCTTGTTCTGTTTGACTGTTGAGTTACTGTTTACTCTTATAAGTTTATTTGATGCTTGGGAGGAGAGGTATTAGAAAGGAAGGGAAGAAGTCACTAAGGAGAGTAAGTGTAGGCAGGTGGAGTTCATGAGAGGGGGAATAAGAAAGTTGAAAGGAAATGAAAAGACAAAAGAAAAAAAGTGAGAAGAAAGAGAGAAAAAACGAAATAATAAAAATTTAAAACAAACGAAAAAAATTATAATGGTAATAAAAAATGGAAATTGAAGTTTAAAAAAATAATAGTAATAATAATAGAATAAAAAGAATTAAAAAAAATTGAAACCATTAATAAGAAAGTTAAAGAACACAACAACGTCAACTACAAAAAGTGAGAGAAGAAAAAAAAAAGAAATTACTAATAATAATCATTAAAAAAAATAGTAATAATAAATGCAGTCATAAAGCTCAATTAACTTCTCTTCCAGTAGGTGGAGCTATGCCCACTGGGCCAGGCTTCTCCTCTTGATAGGTGGGAGCCAATCGCTGTGCCTCAGCTCTTCTTCCCAGACTGTGCGGGTCTCCAGTCCTGAATGCCTAGGTCCTTCTCTTGTGGTTCCTCAATCCAGGCCCCACTCGCCTGTGACGCTTGCCACATTACTGGCTACATGCCGGGTCTGCTGCTCCTGGGAGCCCTGTATTCATGGATGCCTGAGCACACCCTTTCTGTTTGCCTCCCTCGGACCCTAAGTTTGTAGGGCTTGGGGCTGAGGACCCCCAGCGAATTTGTTTGCCCTCAGGTAGCAACTCCCCTGGTAGCTGGTGCAAGGGACCTCTGTTGTCAGCCCTGGTGGGAACGATAGCCGGGAGTTCTGATCTCGGGGTTATATAAACTGCTACTTCTGTTTCCAGTCCAGTTTTCAAGAACTGAAACTCTGCTGCCTTCGCCTCCACCTCTGGACTGCGTTCTTGGGCGCCGCGCTTGTTCGCGACCTTAGCAGCGCCACCGAGGCCTCCGCTGCTCCTCGGCCCGGTGCCTAGCTCCCAGGGCCCAAGCGGCTGCCGCCGCAGCTCTCCAACCCCCTCCTCCAGAGCACGGGTCCCCTCGCAGGGGGATGCCGAACGACCCCAGAGCAGGTTCTGCCCCAAGGTGCAGCAGGGAACAGGCGACCGAGGCGCTTGAGGCTGAGGTCCAGCCTTCGGAGGACAGGGCTCGGCACGCAGCCCAGTTCTAGTCTCTAGTTGCGGCAGCTGGACCATGTAGACAGGGCCCTCAAGACAGCATGTCAAAAGCAAATGGCGGCTCCCGTGGAGTGGATAAGAAAGCATTTTTATTAACCATAAAATTATAAATACAAAATTACTTCCAGGATGAAATGCATATTTTTCACTTTCAAAGAAAAAAATAACGATAAAGCCAGAATTCTTGTTAAACTTCCTCTTTTCTTCTGTGTGGGTCTATGGGAACAGGACCAATTGAATATTAAAAAAAATTGTAATTGTTTAGGTTATTTTCAGGAAAAAAGACTAAAGTTTAACTGTAAAGGCAGTTTGCACTGTTTAATTTGAATATATTTACATTCAATCAGGAAATGATTAAAGGACACCTAGAAACTCAACAAGATATAACATATGATGGGAATTTGTTCCACTATCACCTAACACATGGCTGTGTGATATGATAAATTTATGTTTTTCTACTAAGGGCCACAGATAGTATTCATCATCATCTCATGCTCACCCTCATGATCATCAGAGTAAAATTCTGTACATCATGTAGTTCTTTTTACCATTTAGTCAGCAATTTAACAGATATTGTGTGAAGCTGGAAAGAGATACCCAAAATGCAATATTTCCACATTACTCTACTAATTTCCCTCCAAAATCTCCATGTTATCAACCCTAAAATGTACTTCTTGATCTCATGATGAAATAATAATTATAAATGGATTTTAAAAATTGACAGAATTGCCTTCTGTTATATCTTTAAGCACTTGCGCCTGGGTGCTTTAACATTCCAGGCCCATGTCCACAGGATGTTGGTTCAGCCTTAGTTTATTCCCTGACATCTTATTGTGTTACTGAAAACCTAAAGTAGAATATGAAATTCTTTAGGCAGAAGGGGACTTGTGGTGACCAACTAACTCCACCAAAGGTGTACTAATAATAGCTACCATGCCCTGAGGAAGTATGACCTGCGGTCTCTGTGCTGAAAACTTTTCTATTCTTATCATTTAATCATCACAACAACTTTTTGCAATCACTACTGTATCCCCAGTGAACAGTAAGGATATTATGGTTTATAAATGTTAATTTTCTCATTCATGCTCACTCTATGAGCTAATTAATTATTTGCTCAGTATCCACTCACTTTTCTTATACCTCAAATTTTTCTTTTCAGGATTCTATAACTTCCCCACTCTCAGTCAATATAAAGATGACTCTGTTCTGGCTCCAGAGAAGAAAATCTTCTCCAGAACTACCCAAGCAGACACATTCATTGGTACAAGGGCAGGCATGTGCACTACATTGGACCAATCAGAGGAAATTCAAGGAATGTTGGTGTTTGGGGTGACGATTACAGCTTGAATGTCAAATGTTTCCCAAAGGCCTATTCATTAAAGACTTGGTTCTCAAACTGGTCTGACTGGGAGACTGAGGAACTTATGGGAGCCAGAGCCTTGTACAATGTCCTTAGGAGGACCTTCATTGGAGGCATTCCCCAAAAAGGGCATTAGAGGACCTTGGCTAGCCCTTTCTCTTTTTCCAACTCATGATATGAGCAATTTCCTCTTCCACAGGGTCCCCACCATTGCCATCTACCTTTTCTCTTTATAAGTTAATATTCTCAGATATTTCATTATGGTAATATGAAGGTGACTAACACAGAGACTCAATGGACCCCTTCCTGCAGAGGTTGCTGGACACTAAGATGTAAATCTGGAGTTCATGGTGGTTATCTTGCCATAATTCAGGGAGAAACCAGAAGGAATGAGACAATTTTTACTATAAATCATGCATGAAGTCAGACTACCCTTATATTTGGTGTTATATACATAAGCAAATCTTTTTTTTTAATTTAAAGACTGATTGAAGAGATTTTTTTTCTGCCTTTTTGCACTAAAATGAATGACCCAGACTCTAAGCTTATACATGGCAGAGTAAAAGTTAAACTCTGATTCCTGTTTTAATCCCCTTTCATCACAGTGTCTGGATTTAATAGTTACTTCCAAATAAATTAAACAAACTAGAATAAAATCTAGTCACAGAAGTTGCTTTAGGTTAAGTCTCTTAGAAACACACACTGAGTCAAAGATTTATGTGCAAATAATTTATGAAGGACACATTGCCAGAGTAACTGAGAGGAGTTGGGGGAGTAGAACATGAACAGAGAAGAAACCAAGAAAAGCTGAAATTTCTAGTAAAGTTCCAACTTCAATCTAACGCCCAATGTTGTTGTGGGGTGTGCATTTCTTATTACTGCAATTTGTCCTGCTTCCACATGGGGTGTTGGGCTTCCTGATTATGGACCAGTCAGCCACTGACTAGTGGACAATCCTGGGTGGAGGGAATCTGTGCTCCCAGTATCTATCTGCTCTTCTCAAGTCCAGGAGATGAAACAGCATGAGGAATCCAAGAAGAGTCCTCTGGAGAAGGGCCATTAGAAGCAAAACCTTGGCAGTCTACTGCAGAAGGTAGTCCAATTGGAGGGGTTCTTCCTGGATACATTCTGGCATAATCATCATTTCTTGACCAAGATCCTGAAAGTCAAAAGCATGTCAATAGGTGATGTAAAACTGAAGTACAGTTTGTTTCTATATCTTCATTTTGCATTGACAGAAACTTCCCAAAGTCTGTGATTTTCTCACATTTCCTTTAATTTCAGGGACCATAGGAGAGAGGTCTCAGGAGGAATCAAATATTCCTTAGACTTCTTAGATTCTAGACTGTAAAAAAAAACATGTTTCCCTTATTTAAGCCACAAATTCTGTAGTATTTTGTTATAGCATCTCCAACAAACTAATACACATGTCTATCCAAACTCTTTTGTCCTTAGTTTTTAATTCCAATATCCATTCCTGAGTATGTCTGAGGAGATGACTATCTGGCAGAATAACAATCTGTCCTATGCTCAGTGTTTTGTGCTTACTGAGTTAGGCATTTCAGAAACAAACTCCAGAGTGAAATGGTATAGTTCGTCCAGGAGGAAACATGAATTGGAGTTTCATTCCACACTCCCTGGTACTGTGTTCTCAGCAGTCAGGAAATTATTCTCAAGTCTATAGCACTGAGACCACAGTCATATCAGTATGAGGACCAGATGCACTAAAACTAAGATATAAGTGCATTTGTTTTCAGAGCATTAATAAAGGCTGTGATGGAGGGCAGGTTAAATCTCCCTTTAGTCTTCGGTCTAATTTTGGCTCACCAGTTCTATAAGTGCTACTTAGGAATGCTAGGTTAACAGAAGTCAAACAATCTCTGTCATATCTATCATTCTGAAAAACAAATCTAGAAAATCAAAGTCATACATCTCTTTATAACTGCCTCCCAAAGGAAACAATTTCTAAGATGATTTTTATTGGAATAGCAAGTTCAACAAATAAATCCAGAGGCCAAATAAAGCTTTTCTAAATAGAAATAGAAAACTGAGTTAAAATATTAGAACAGAGGAAACAGAATGGCTATGTGAATCTCTTTTTGAAATCCTAGTAAATGTCCCTGAAGTAGAGAGTGCCTCCCCTTAGGCACCCAGCATCTTTTTTGACATTCTCTACTTGAACCTCAAAGACACATGATAAATAAGCAGGGAAAGGAACTTAAAGTCATAGAGCTAAGTAGGTATCTTGCCTTGGATCAAAATAATAAATGAATAGAAGAGAAAAAGATAGAATGTTTTAGAGCAGTTCTTATATGTAGGCATCTGGTGGAAATATTCAGAAACCTAGAAGGTTGATAATATTGAAATCAAGAACACTGTATTTAATTCACTATTTTAACGAAAACATAGTTTGTCATTCAATAAAACTTTAAGTTCTATTCCTCATAATTTATTAACAATAATCAAATACAAGAAGCCAAAGACAGGAATAGAAGCAAATTTATTAAAGATAGGTCACCCTTGAGCTGGAGTCTGCCCTTTGGATTCACAGGTGATTTAGCTTTTGTGATCTCTTCAGGGAATTAGAATGAGAAATTCACCAAGCATTTCTTTCCCATTATTTATTCAGCCAGAAAAAAGTCCAGCAATCTACAGATAGTGGAAGGTCTGTGTGAGTTGGAGGAACATATCAGGTAGGAATCCACCCTAACTGTGATGGTCATGGTCTGTGTCAATGTGGATAGGCTGCAGTCACCAGTTAAGACATCAAACATCAATCTACTTTTACTGTGGAGGCATTTTGTAGGTATGACTAAAACCCCTGATCAATTGACTTTAACTTTAGAAGATTATTCTGGATGAACTGTGTGGACCTGATTCAGTAACTGAAAGACTTTAAGAGCAGAACTGAGGACCCTAAGGAAGAAATCTCACCTGGGGACAGTAGTTTGGGAGCCTGCAAAAAGCTGCAGCCTACCATTCCGGATGGGCTATTGTGTTGATTTCAGAAGTGATGACCCAGCATCCACAATACTCTTAAGCCAATTCATATACACAATCGATTCATTGTGTCAGTGTATTCGGCATCTGAGGGTTCAAATAACCACAGATAAAAAATAGTTAGAAAAAATATTTGTCTTTACTAAACACATATTGACATTTTTCTTGTCATTATGCCTCCCCAAATACAGTGTTACAACTCCTTACATAGCAGATACATTGTGTTAGGTATGATGAGTAATCTAGAGGTTTTTAGATGTTTTTTAGAGTATGTATGAGGAAGTATATAGATAATATGGAAATATCGACAATATTTTATATTAGAGACTTGTGCATCCATAAATTTTGGTATTCATTGGGGGTGGGGGACTGGAGCCAATCCCCTATAGATACCAAGAAACAACTATATGTAAATGTATGTGTGTGTGTATATATATATATATATATATATATATATATATATATGCATATATGATTTCTATAAATAATATATACATAAATATGCATGTATATTGATATATAGGACCCTTCTGGTTCTGCTTCATTACTTGAATTCTGTATATTAATTATATGAACAATGAGAATTCAAAATAATTATTTAAGTAAGAAGTTATTAGCTAGGTGACTGACAGTGAAAAACAGAACTCAGAGCTATTACAGAGTTGAAAACTAAGTTTTAATAATTATTAAAATTAGAAATTAAATTGTAATAATTTTAAAACCAAAGAGAGATCCTGAGGGCCTTGTAACGGCTTTACTAGAGCCCTCTGGAAAAAACTCTAGGAGTAGTTGACTGATTCCAGTGTTTCTGAGTATATACTGTGAAACTTACTCACAGAAAATGAAAAAAAAAAACTGAATTGCCTTTAGTTGCTGCCGACTGGAGTGAAGAAGCAAGGACAGACAATGCTCATGTGAAGAAAAGGCAGACAGGTAGGAAGCTCAAAGAGGGATGGCCGCACTGTCTCTTACCGCTTCCGTTTTCCTTCTAGTTGTCCCAATATTGGAACCGAAAAAGAGAATGCAGAGGGCAAAAATAAAGTGCGGAATCCCTGTCCCAGCAAAGAAAGGTCTCTTAGAGTACAGAGGGCCTGGTTTCCCACTGAAAGACAAGAGCTTAGTTATTGGAACAGAGTCCTGTATTCCTCAGAACATGTACTTTTGGCAAAATAGCTTTCCAAAGTGAAACAAACCAACAAAAAGCACACAATTGGATAGTTCTGTAGCTTACCATTTCCTGAGTTTCCTATTGTACTAGATAGAATTAAATTCCCTTCTTTTTTGAAAAGGAGGCACTTAGGGTGTGGGAGTAGGATGCTGGGGTTGTGACTCAGCTGTAGAGCATTCGCCTAGCCCGAGAGAGGCCCTGGGTTTGATCCACAGCACTGTCTAAAAATAAATAAAATAAAGGTATTGTGTCTAACTACAACTAAAAAATAAATTTTTAAAAATACATAGGCGCTTAAACCCTCTTCTGCTTAACAATTCACTTCACATCCAAGATCTTGTAAATGAATTTTTATTGTGATCCACTTAAATATCAACAATAATCTCTCTAATTTCCAAAATATTTTTTATAATACTCAATGAAGCCAATACATGCTTTGAATATGGGTCAGAACTGAAGACAGAATACAATTCAATGCAGTCTACTTAAGATTTAGAATTTTCCTTGTTTAAGGAAATGTACTGGAAATCAACACAATTTAAAGTGCTGGATATTAGAAAGTAATAAATGATAAAATCTGGACACCAACCCAGCATGAAGAGAAGAATAAGAGGGAAGTTGGGATCACAACAAAAGTTGGTTTTATGTTTGTTAATTTTGTTGGTTGGTTTTAAACAAAACGTGAGAAAGACAATAACAAATCTGGCAACAGGTCACTCCGATTGGTTCTCAAGTGTTGATTGTGCAAAACGTGTGTCTTCTGCTCTCACCTTAGGGAATAGCCCGAAGTTTCTTGAAAATGGCATGTGTGGGGCTGGGCTTGTGGCTCACTGGTAGAACACTCGCCTATGTGTCAGGCCCTGGGTTCGATCCTCAGCACCGCATATAAATAAATAACATAAACATTAAAAAAAAACTCAAAACATTACAAAGCTCTTCACATATCGTGTTTTGAACAACCACTAAAAAAAATAAAAAATAAAAAAACTCATTAAAAAAAAGAAAATAGCATGTGCCATCCATTATTCCATGACTTTTCACAAGCTATGCCTTTTTCCAGGAATGCTTTTATCCTTTACCTTTCCATGGATGACTTACTTAAACCTCCAGTCTCAATTCAGACTAGTATTAATTTAATGTATAGGCACACTTCAGAGGTATTGTTGGTTGCTCCAGACCACTACTTATCACACACATTTCTTTGGTTTCCCAGTGCACATTAAACTTTTGTTTCACAGTGTATATAAAAGATATGACTCTGTTATGTGTGTAATAGCATTATGTCTATAAACCAGTACATGTACCTTAATTTAAAAATTCATTATTGGTAAAAAAGGCTAATCATCATCCCAGCTGTTCAGAAAGTGGTGTTAATTCCTTGATGCAGGGCTGCTACAAAACTTCAATCTGTAAAATAAAATAAAATATCTCAAAAATGCAATAAAGCAAAGTGCAATAAAATGAGATCTGCTTGTATAAAGGAATGAAGGATAAGCAAGGTCACCTGCAGCGGGGAATGGATGCCATAAACACACCGGATGTACAGCTTTAAAAGTTCCAAACTTCTGGCCTGATACGAAGTAAGAAACATTTGCCATTATAACATAGATTGGAATAAATCACCTAATAAAAGGAAAACCACAAACTGAAAGATGTACTTTTTTAGGAATGTTTAGGTTGCAAGAAACAAAATACATGAATTAAACTAGCTCAAATGACACAGGCAACATTTTTACCAACAAATGTAAAATCCTAAAAAGAATAGGTTTCTGATCAGTCATGATCTAGTGGTTCAACAATGTCACTCACAATCTAGTTTCTCTTAATTTCTCCTGGCTTTCTACTTAAGCCTAAATTTATATACTTTTCACTTATAAGAAAGCGGTAGCAGCTGTAGAAGAATTATGTCTTTTCCCCCCTAATTTCCAAGAGAAAGAGCGTATCTCCACTGAAGGATAATGAAGCTGCTTTTCTGAGAAACCTCTTAAAAATGTTTACTAGCATCTTAGTCACCTGCCTATTCATCAACCAATCTCTATGGTCCAAAGTATCAGATGTGCCTTTTGGCTTTAGTTAATCAAGAGGTGTTACTAAAAGAGGGGTTTAGACTACATGAGGAAGGGGTTGAGAAAAAGAATAAAACAACCCAATGGCTAGGGAGGCTAAGGCAGGAGGATCACAAGTTCAAAGCCAGCCCCTGTAACTTAGTAAGGCCTTAAGCAACTTGGCAAATAAAACAAGACACTAGAGATGTAGCTCAGTGGCTAAGGGTCCCTCGGTTCAATCCCTGGCACCAAATTTAGAAAAAACTACGTAAACATAGAAGTGAGACCATAGAAGATTTCCTAAATAGGAGGAGACTGGGTCATAGTATTGAAGTTTCTAAATGTCACTATTTGAAGTTTCTTGTTAACTTCATGGCTGGCATGGGTCCTTTAAAAAGCAGATTGTGAGAATATCTGATCTGAATAAAACATAATAAAATTAATTTCAGATCTCAGATACATTGATTTTAAGATTATGATAGGACAGAGCCTAAACAGGAAATTAATACAGGGAACTGAAGCCCAGGAAAATAAGTGAGATGGAAGACACACTTGTGACAGTTTGGAAGTTGAAGTTAATATAGCTGTTATCATGTAGAAACTATCAAAGCAACAGATTCCACCAACTTCTTTCAGGGTGTCTCGTGTTATAGTTCCTGATCACTCAAATAAAGTGCTTCCATCTAATCAGGGCAGTGTGCTGGGAAATGAAATTGCCTTGGTGGAATTGATTTTGCATGAGCAGTTTTTAATTTTTTTTCACAAAAAACAAGTTTGCTTCTATAGTACTTTTAAAATATTGTGGCATCAAGTCACTGTGCCTTTCTTGTGGGATTCTTACCTAAATGAGAAAACTTTTAATAATGCCTACTTATTTTATAAAACAGTATATATTATTACATTTTTAAAAAAGGTCAAATCAGGAAACAGTTATTCTTGAATGTGGAAAAAATTCTGTGTTGTCTTTCTTATTAATGGTTAAGATTTACATTCTATGTAAAAATCACCATGTGATGTTCTATACTAATAAACCCTTCACCTGGATTGGCAGCACTGCAGACAGACCACTGGCACAGGAAGAGAAGTTGGAGGAAAGACAAAAAGCAGCAGCTGTTTTTCAGGGGCATTAAACTGCAATTATTCATGTGAAACTGGACATGACTAGGAGATAATGAATGGATTCGTTACACATTATGCATTTAAGACTTGTCATTAAGAATTAATCAGACTCATTCTTTAATTTTATTGTATAGGTATAATGATCTTACATCTTGCGTCATTCCTACTTGGCAATGGCCCTCAACAACGTCTTATGATAAAAAAATAATGTATCAAAATCTGTGGTTCACAGAAGATGTTAAAATTATCATAATGCTGATACATACCTTCATTTGGGATATCTGTGGATCTCCATCTTACCTTTTGAAGACTTCAGATTAGTTCCTCTGCCACGATATTATGCACTTAAGATTGGTCTGTCTCATCCCAGCCTTGTACATTCTAGGGGAAATCTTTTTTTTTAGAGGTTTTGTAAAAGTTCTGTATCTCAATCCTTTATCACTTTCATTTTGTTCTTCACTGATACAGTCATAGAGGGGTAGTCATGCTTTGAATCTAACTAGCAGTATATCCATTGGCATAACAATGGTACATCAAGAAGACTAGAGTAAATGGAATGACATCAAGAACATTAATGAAGCAAATTGATTCTGCTACTGTTCACCTATACGTCATGAAACAGCTGCCCAGATAAACATACTGGGATGTCTAGGATGTTGTATGAGGCTATGGCAAGCTACTATTGTGAAAACTGATTGAAACATCATACATTTTTTTATCACTAAAAACATTCACATCATTTCACAACACATTCTGTTTTAGTCTATATTCATTTGCATTTCCGGACACAACATGAATATAGAAGCTAGCTTAAGCTAAATTTTCAGCCTTTTAGAGGACAAATATATCACTATTGGTCATTAATGACCTACATCAAGATCACATAATATAGGAGGTAAATTTTTAAAAAACTTCAAAAATTTATTTATAATTAAAATTTGGTAATTTACCAAAGGGAAATTTCATCAGTAAACCAACCTTTCACTAAGCTGACACTCCTCTCCACTTCTTGGTGTTTTTGATTGTGTTTATACTCATAAAAGTTGCTAACTTTACATCTGTCACCTTTAATCTTGAATTTTACTTATCCGAAAACTCCTGAAGGTGAAAAGCCGCTTAGCACAGGGATTCTTCGCAAGTGTTTTGGGACCAGTTGCTCCCTGAGCACCAGCTCCTCCTCAGTGTGTGGTCACATAAGTATGTGCACACCATGTGAACTCACAGACCTGGGCAATAGGGGAGAGACCATCCCAGGAAGTAACCAAGTTACTTCTTCCGGGCAAAGCGCACCATCCCATTTACAGATAATGATCATAGAAATTAGAAAACTTTGTATGGGTTATTAGGGTCACATAACTTGGTAGATACAGGTTACCTCTTCTGAGTTTCAAGTGAACGCCACTCTTTAGAAAAGCATCTGTTAGGCCAGACTCCAGCGTTGTCAGTTGTAGCATACTGTGCACAAGAAATTCAAATAAATTTTATGGAGATTTTGGGAATAAGGTGCCTAACAACAGATATTACTTGTGAAACACAATCCTATTACATTATTACATAAATTGATCCTTGGTTTACCCAGACCTTCAAATGTTTTGCATGCATTTACAACTTGTTATTTTGCTTGAAATAAATATATACTGGTTTCTTTACTTAGTTCCACATGGTAAAATGAATCCTTCAATTCACAGTTACTTTTCATTGAAAAATGCTTGTTCCTCTCTGGTTATAATATCACAACCATGAGCAAAGTCATCTAAATAAATTAGGGAAAGACTACCCCTTTAAAGTCAAGAGCTTTGGTTTAATACATTTTTTAAGAATATTGGGTTTGGAAGTTCCTGGTTTGTCCAGAGAAGACAATGCAAAGAGTTGGTAACTTTTTCTGAACAAAAGTTAGTTTGGGAACATCGGCAGAAAAGGTGGAACTTCATAAAGGTATTCCCTCCCTCTACCTGATAATATTGGTGCCATGGAAGAGTATTCTTTGAGCCATACTGTCAAGAATATTGAAAATGAAGTCTGATTATATAATTTATTTCATACTGCTTTATGCTATACTTTAATTTGGTTTTCTCTTGAAAAATACTTCAAGCATTATCAATTTGTGTTTTAGGTCGATACATACTTATTGTTTTAGGCTACTGGCAATTTCGCCTCAAATCTGAACAGATCTCAATAGACATCTTTTCAATACCCAATAAAACCTATCTGTCCAGACTTTACTTTGGTTACAGATATCTGGGGAAAAAAATAACCCTCTTCAAAAAAAACAAAAGCCAAAAAACAGCATTAATAGGAAGTTCTTTCATTCTGATTTACACCTTTCCCTACTAAAGTGATACATGTTGTCTATATCTTTTTTGTAAACTATATCACGGAAAATTTGAACAAACAATGAATACAATATCCAAGCTGTTGAGCTCCAGGGAATTTTCCCTTCAGATTTTAAGTTTCTTTGATTTTGCATCTGAAAGCCAGAAAGGGGGAACCATGTGGATATTGAAAGAAGTATGTGGGTAGTTGCTGCCACAGAGGCCCAAACAGGCCTCCATTAGGACTGGTCAGTTTGTCTCAACGGCCAACACTATCAACACCAGATTAACATGTTACCTAGTTAGAGGAGTGACAAAATAGAAGGAACATACTCAAATGCTACTATCTGTATAAACTACTCTTTCTGGAAAAAAAAGGAAAATGAGACATTCAAGAGAGATTCATCAACAGCATAAGCCCAAATAACCAAAATCTCTCAGGTTTTACTGCTGCATCCCTGGTGGTCCAAAAAGGAGGGAAGAAATAAAAAGGATCATGATTTTAAAAAGAGAGAAGACTAGGGGTCCCACCTGTGCTCACTTGGGGAGTGAATATTATAATGGCAGTAAGTCATTTTGAGAGTCAGTTTTAATCATCATATCCCTAACTTTCATAACTCCTTGTAACAGACACACCCTGGTTCTAGCCTCAGGCCTCCCCATTCTTGGGAATCTTAGAAGAGCAAGTCATGCAGGGGAAACTTCTCTTATCCCTGGCCAGTGGATATGGAACTGACTCATAGTCACCAATGTCAAATTCGATGGGTCCCAGCACAAGTTTTGGACTCCTAAATCTTCCTAAGTTTACCTGGGTCATCCCAATCAGAGCAAAGATGTGGCCCGCATGGGGACTGCCCAGGTAGAGTTTCTAACCTCTCATTTGGTAGGGGATCTGTCTAGGCTATTGCCTTGAGTTCTACTATGTAGATTGCCCAGCCATCTGTCATGGTGCTCTGGCTCCTTGAGAAAATGAAAGTCCTCTGCTTCCAACCAGTTTGACTTGTCCTCCTCTGTCCTGTTCTAATTCTGCATGACCAGGAAAACGTCTATTTTATTCAGCTTTTTCACTGTTCTGACTAAAAGTACCTAACAAGAACAATTTTAGAGAAGGAAAATTTTGTTGGGGGGGCTCACCATTTCAGAGGTCTTAGTCCACAGACAGCAGGCTCCATTCTTCCAGGTGCACGATTAGGTTTAACATCATGGTGGAAGAGTGAGGTGGAGGGAAGTGGATCACAGGATGATCAGGAAGCAAAGAGAGACTCCACTGTGCTGGATATAAAATATATAACAAAAAGACATGACCCCAAAGGCCCACCACGTCGAGCTACACAGCACCTGTGTAGGCACTCAGTTAGTACCATCTGGTGATTAATTCACTTATTGATCTAAAACCCTCAGAACCCAATAATTTCTCCTCTAAACCTTCTTGAATAGACCTACACAATGTCCCAGCTTACCACACTTCCTTGACCTTCCAATTGCCACCAGGATCCATGGACAGGCCATTGTCACTGGTACTGCCTAATGTAAAGAAAGGAGCAAAATATGGAGAGTAGGGACAAAGAAGGAAGAAAGGAAGGAAAGAAAGAAGGAAGGAAAATGAGCATTGATGGAATTGTCTTCTTTTGGCCATCATTTCAATTGCAGCGTACCTTGAATTTTGGAATACACATCTAAAATTACTGTGAGTTTGTGCCCTTGTAGATCATCCCTGTGCTTTGAAATTGTTGATGTTTCAACTTGGAATTATTACTTGGTTCCTCTCACAAATTTTGGAATGTTTCGGTTCCATCGAGTCCACGAAAACTGATAACTGCAGGGAGGGGAAACAATATGTTCATTGAACCAGAACAAGGACCATTAGCTGTGTTCGGATGATACCATACTGTGAGTAACAGCTCTACCAAAATCCCAGGGTGGGAGTGTGGGTATTTAGTGCACGGAGGGAAGGAGTAGACGTGAGATCTCTTTCCATAAGGGAAGGAATGTCTCCTTCTTCTCAGACTACATTGCATTTCTCCAGATTCATTCCAATAATATCCTGAAAGGTGTCCTGGTCTTAATTTTCAGCAAACTGCAATGCCTCAAACTAATTAAAGATAGAATACAATTTCATAAGAAACAAATGACAATACCTGACACTTGTCTCCTTAGGTTACTAGAATATACTCACTATTTTATTGATTCACAAACTATTTATTAAACATACACTAAATTCTAAATACTTTCAAGATGGCTTGGCTTCAAGATGAATCAAATGACATATATCCCATGAAATCTCAGGGTATCATGATGAGCCATTGCAAATGAACACATCAGTGATAAAATACACACGTCTTCTGCGTCCACATAGAGGAAAAAAGAAATCAATAAGAAGAGAAAAGCCAGAGATGACAGGCAAGCGGCACTAACAGACTGGAGAGCAGGAAAACAGCAAAGAGGCACTGTTAAGCCTAAGGTCACACGGAGCAACAAGGGCCACTAGAGACTCAAGCCAGGAGCCACGACAAGGAAGGTAGAGTCAAGGGCTAAGGCTTGGAATGGAATTCACTAAAGTGGACAGGGCCAGGGAGGAAGACGGAGGTGGTAGAAACACTAGAACAAAGTCTCCAGGCCAAAGAGTACTACGAATATAAGGATTCAGTGTACGGAACCAAGGACCCAAGGAGAGCAAACGAAAAACAAGAGGCACAGAAAGGGGGCAAAACCGAGGGTCTCAGATCAAGGGACAAGAAAAGGGTACACCAGAAGAAAAGCTGGGGCTCAAGCAAAGAGCTGGGAAAAGGAAGAGCAAGCCACAATAGAGGGCAGGGAGGAAGTTCAAGAAAACATGCAGGGATAGGAAAAGAAGGGTGAGGACAGAAGGGCACAAGGGGAGGTAGGATAAAGGCCTGGATCTGCTGCTGGGAGCCAGAATTCAGGACTAGGGCCGTGGATAAAGGAGGAAAAAGAAATCATGAAGGAGGAAGAGATGCTAGGCCCCATGGAAGCCCAACGGACAAAAAGGCCAACCATACAGGCCTCACCAGAGGAGCAACCAGAAAAAGAAATCAGACAAAGGGGTCAATCAGAAATAGAAACTAAAAGGGCCATGGAGATAAGGCAAAGGGTGGAGATGTACTATGGGCAGAAGGGTAGAGAGGGGATGTGGGGCTGGGACCCAATAAAGGAGCTCACCATAGGGACCTACAGAAGAACCCACACGAGGGCAAAGCAGGAAAAGGCCGGGCCGGTGGCACGAGGACAGGGCAGTGCAGACAACCAAGGGGAGCAGGAGAAAAGCCCAAGCAAGGGCCTTGCTTTCAAAGCCCACGTGCTCAGATGATCCACAAGGACCTGCATAGGTTCAATCCAGGAGCCAGGCCAGGGCAGGGCAGGACAGAGCCAGAGGCAAAGGATTGGGGAAGGAGGATCAAGATTGTAGACAGGGCTGGGAAGGGGAGGGACTTAATGCCAACAGTGGGGAAGAGGCTCAAGGCCCAGGTCTAAGGCCAGGTGTGAGGCTTCAGGGTGCAGGGTGCAGGACCAAGGGCCCAGGGAGAGCAAGTGGCCCAGGCGAGGGGCAGGCCTGTTTTCCTAATGAGGCGCCCTGGCCCAGATGCGAATCCTGGGACAGGGACCTGGCAAAGACGGCCTGGCAAGGGACGGGGGGCTGGAGGAGGGCGACGGGAGGGCTCTCGGCGCGGGGGTCGCGGTGGGGGCGGAGAGGGGAGAGTGCCAGGACCCAAGCAAGGGGCCCAGGCAGGGGACGGACCCGACGCAGGAGGAGAGGACAGCACGCACCGACCGAGCGCACCGACCGCACGACCGCGCGCGCGAGGGGAAAGCAGGGAAGGGGAGGATGGGGGCGGCGCAAGGATGAGGGGGACGGAGGGAGGCGGGGGGGGGGAAACACCGAGGGCAGCGCGGTAGGGGGCCCAAGCAAGGGGCCCCCAGTGCAGACGCGACGCCAAGCCGCGCCACGCGACAGGAGGAACGCGGTCAGGGGCTCAGGGGACTGGAGCGCGAAGGGTCAGGCTTGGGGAGGGCTCCGCGGGGGGTAGGGGGCGGCATGCAAGGCCAGAGGGTGGGGGCGGGGGTAGGGAGGGCTCGGCGCAGGGGAAAGCGGCGGCGCAAGGCCAGGCCCAAGTCCACTGCCAGGTGTCAGGGTGCGGGCAGCAAGGGGGCCCGGCGAGGGGCAGGACTGTGTTTCCCATTGGGAGCCTGCAGGGCGCACAGGCCAGACAAGGCCACTCCGCTGCCCCAGGGGACTAGTTCCTCACCAAGGGACCCGGGGACCAACTGTGGAGGGCCAACAAGGGCCCAAGGA
The DNA here is from genome assembly GCF_964194105.1 of Spermophilus citellus. Taxonomy (NCBI): domain Eukaryota; kingdom Metazoa; phylum Chordata; class Mammalia; order Rodentia; family Sciuridae; genus Spermophilus; species Spermophilus citellus. Next base: position 140,328,804 of record NC_138186.1, on the reverse strand, counting down.
GGGCACCGTGAGGGGGAGACATTGGGTCCCAAGCCGGGGTGCGGGGAGAGCCAGGACCCGATCCAGGAGCCCAGGCGAGGGGCAAGCAGGGGAGGGGGTGTTTCTCGGCAGGGCAAGGATACACAGAGCACCAGGGGACCAGAGGGCAGGCACAGGAGGGGGCCCAAGCAAGGGGCCTGAGAGGATGGGACAGGGACAGGGACAGGGTCCTCCCGAAGAGCGGCCTGGGCTCAAGCAAGGAGCCAGGCCCTGCAACGGGAGACCATGAGTGAGGCGAGGGCTCCCGGCCGGACTCAGGGACTCAAGGGAAAGGACAGGGCCTGGGAGGGAATGCAGGGGATGGGGTGGACGGGAGGGACTGCAGAGGAGGGCACTGGACGGGCCCTGGGGAGGTAGGCTCAAGGCCCAGGTCCACCGGCGGGGCTGGGGCTCGGGCAGCGGGGCTTAGTGAGCGGGAGCGGGGCTGGGGGGGCCGGGGCAGAGAGAGGGAGGGCAAAGGGACCAGGCAAGGCGCAGGGCTACCTTGTCCCCTAGGGAGCACCAAGGCGCCAAGAGGCCAAGCCCACTGCCCTGGACCAGGGGAGCATCCTGGCAAAGGGATCAGGCCGAGGGCTCTGGCAGGGTCAGGGAATAGACAGGGGCCAAGGGAGGGCAGCTCCAGGGCCGGGAGGCGGAGGGGGCGGCAGGGTGGTCCAGGGGCTTGGCGCAGGGACCCAAGCGAGGAGCCCGGGGCTAGGGGACTAGAGGGGGGGCCCAGGCAAGGGCAAAGCAGGGAAGGGCCGGGGCGGGCGGCACAAGGCCAGGGCAGTGCGGAAAAGCCAAGGGGAGCGGGAGGACGGCCCAAGCAAGGGCCCCGCTTTCAGAGCCCAGGGGCGCAGCTGAGCCACAAGGGACAGCACAGGCTCAAGCCAGGAGCCAGGCTTAAGGGTGGGGGGGGTGGGCGAGGGCGTGGTGGGTGTGAGTGTGTGTGTGTGGGGGGGGCAGAGCCAGAGGCTAAGGCCTGGGGCAGGGGGATGGGGAGGGGAGGGGGCTCGAGGCCCAGGTCTACGGCCAGGTGTAAGGGTTTTCAGGGTGCAGGGTGCGGGACCAAGGGCCCAGGGAGAGCAAGTGGCCCAGGCGAGGGGCAGGCCTGTTTTCCTAATGAGGCGCCCTGGCCCAGATGCGAATCCTGGGACAGGGACCTGGCAAAGACGGCCTGGCAAGGGACGGGGGCCTGGAAGAGGGCGACGGGAGGGCTCTCGGCGCGGGGGGTCGCGGTGGGGGCGGAGAGGGGAGAGTGCCAGGACCCAAGCAAGGGGCCCAGGCAGGGGACGGACCCGACGCAGGAGGAGAGGACAGCACGCACCGACCGAGCGCACCGACCGCACGACCGCGCGCGCGAGGGGAAAGCAGGGAAGGGGAGGATGGGGGTGGCGCAAGGATGAGGGGGACGGAGGGAGGCGGGGGGGGGAAACACCGAGGGCAGCGCGGTAGGGGGCCCAAGCAAGGGGCCCCCAGTGCAGACGCGACGCCAAGCCGCGCCACGCGACAGGAGGAACGCGGTCAGGGGCTCAGGGGAATGGAGCGCGAAGGGTCAGGCTTGGGGAGGGCTCCGCGGGGGGTAGGGGGCGGCATGCAAGGCCAGGGGGTGGGGGCGGGGGTAGGGAGGGCTCGGCGCAGGGGAAAGCGGCGGCGCAAGGCCAGGCCCAAGTCCACTGCCACGTGTCAGGGTGCGGGCAGCAAGGGGGCCCCGCGAGGGGCAGGACTGTGTTTCCCATTGGGAGCCTGCAGGGCGCACAGGCCAGACAAGGCCACTCCGCTGCCCCAGGGGACTAGTTCCTCACCAAGGGACCCGGGGACCAACTGTGGAGGGCCAACAAGGGCCCAAGGAGGGCACCGTGAGGGGGAGACATTGGGTCCCAAGCCGGGGTGCGGGGAGAGCCAGGACCCGATCCAGGAGCCCAGGCGAGGGGCAAGCAGGGGAGGGGGTGTTTCTCGGCAGGGCAAGGATACACAGAGCACCAGGGGACCAGAGGGCAGGCACAGGAGGGGGCCCAAGCAAGGGGCCTGAGAGGATGGGACAGGGACAGGGACAGGGTCCTCCCGAAGAGCGGCCTGGGCTCAAGCAAGGAGCCAGGCCCTGCAACGGGAGACCATGAGTGAGGCGAGGGCTCCCGGCCGGACTCAGGGACTCAAGGGAAAGGACAGGGCCTGGGAGGGAATGCAGGGGATGGGGTGGACGGGAGGGACTGCAGAGGAGGGCACTGGACGGGCCCTGGGGAGGTAGGCTCAAGGCCCAGGTCCACCGGCGGGGCTGGGGCTCGGGCAGCGGGGCTTAGGGAGCGGGAGCGGGGCTGGGGGGGCCGGGGCAGAGGGAGGGCAAAGGGACCAGGCAAGGCGCAGGGCTACCTTGTCCCCTAGGGAGCACCAAGGCGCCAAGAGGCCAAGCCCACTGCCCTGGACCAGGGGAGCATCCTGGCAAAGGGATCAGGCCGAGGGCTCTGGCAGGGTCAGGGAATAGACAGGGGCCAAGGGAGGGCAGCTCCAGTGCCGGGAGGCGGAGGGGGCGGCAGGGTGGTCCAGGGGCTTGGCGCAGGGACCCAAGCGAGGAGCCCGGGGCTAGGGGACTAGAGGGGGGGCCCAGGCAAGGGCAAAGCAGGGAAGGGCCGGGGCGGGCGGCACAAGGCCAGGGCAGTGCGGAAAAGCCAAGGGGAGCGGGAGGACGGCCCAAGCAAGGGCCCCGCTTTCAGAGCCCAGGGGCGCAGCTGAGCCACAAGGGACAGCACAGGCTCAAGCCAGGAGCCAGGCTTAAGAGTGGGGGGGGGGGCGAGGGCGTGGTGGGTGTGAGTGTGTGTATGTGGGGGGGGGCAGAGCCAGAGGCTAAGGCCTGGGGCAGGGGGATGGGGAGGGGAGGGGGCTCGAGGCCCAGGTCTACGGCCAGGTGTAATGGTTTTCAGGGTGCAGGGTGCGGGACCAAGGGCCCAGGGAGAGCAAGTGGCCCAGGCGAGGGGCAGGCCTGTTTTCCTAATGAGGCGCCCTGGCCCAGATGCGAATCCTGGGACAGGGACCTGGCAAAGACGGCCTGGCAAGGGACGGGGGCCTGGAAGAGGGCGATGGGAGGGCTCTCGGCACGGGGGGTCGCGGTGGGGGCGGAGAGGGGAGAGTGCCAGGACCCAAGCAAGGGGCCCAGGCAGGGGACGGACCCGACGCAGGAGGAGAGGACAGCACGCACCGACCGCACGACCGCGCGCGCGAGGGGAAAGCAGGGAAGGGGAGGATGGGGGTGGCGCAAGGATGAGGGGGACGGAGGGAGACGGGGGGGGGGGGAAACACCGAGGGCAGCGCGGTAGGGGGCCCAAGCAAGGGGCCCCCAGTGCAGACGCGACGCCAAGCCGCGCCACGCGACAGGAGGAACGCGGTCAGGGGCTCAGGGGAATGGAGCGCGAAGGGTCAGGCTTGGGGAGGGCTCCGCGGGGGGTAGGGGGCGGCATGCAAGGCCAGGGGGTGGGGGCGGGGGTAGGGAGGGCACGGCGCAGGGGAAAGCGGCGGCGCAAGGCCAGGCCCAAGTCCACTGCCAGGTGTCAGGGTGCGGGCAGCAAGGGGGCCCGGCGAGGGGCAGGACTGTGTTTCCCATTGGGAGCCTGCAGGGCGCACAGGCCAGACAAGGCCACTCCGCTGCCCCAGGGGACTAGTTCCTCACCAAGGGACCCGGGGACCAACTGTGGAGGGCCAACAAGGGCCCAAGGAGGGCACCGTGAGGGGGAGACATTGGGTCCCAAGCCGGGGTGCGGGGAGAGCCAGGACCCGATCCAGGAGCCCAGGCGAGGGGCAAGCAGGGGAGGGGGTGTTTCTCGGCAGGGCAAGGATACACAGAGCACCAGGGGACCAGAGGGCAGGCACAGGAGGGGGCCCAAGCAAGGGGCCTGAGAGGATGGGACAGGGACAGGGACAGGGTCCTCCCGAAGAGCGGCCTGGGCTCAAGCAAGGAGCCAGGCCCTGCAACGGGAGACCATGAGTGAGGCGAGGGCTCCCGGCCGGACTCAGGGACTCAAGGGAAAGGACAGGGCCTGGGAGGGAATGCAGGGGATGGGGTGGACGGGAGGGACTGCAGAGGAGGGCACTGGACGGGCCCTGGGGAGGTAGGCTCAAGGCCCAGGTCCACCGGCGGGGCTGGGGCTCGGGCAGCGGGGCTTAGTGAGCGGGAGCGGGGCTGGGGGGGCCGGGGCAGAGAGAGGGAGGGCAAAGGGACCAGGCAAGGCGCAGGGCTACCTTGTCCCCTAGGGAGCACCAAGGCGCCAAGAGGCCAAGCCCACTGCCCTGGACCAGGGGAGCATCCTGGCAAAGGGATCAGGCCGAGGGCTCTGGCAGGGTCAGGGAATAGACAGGGGCCAAGGGAGGGCAGCTCCAGGGCCGGGAGGCGGAGGGGGCGGCAGGGTGGTCCAGGGGCTTGGCGCAGGGACCCAAGCGAGGAGCCCGGGGCTAGGGGACTAGAGGGGGGGCCCAGGCAAGGGCAAAGCAGGGAAGGGCCGGGGCGGGCGGCACAAGGCCAGGGCAGTGCGGAAAAGCCAAGGGGAGCGGGAGGACGGCCCAAGCAAGGGCCCCGCTTTCAGAGCCCAGGGGCGCAGCTGAGCCACAAGGGACAGCACAGGCTCAAGCCAGGAGCCAGGCTTAAGAGTGGGGGGGGGGGCGAGGGCGTGGTGGGTGTGAGTGTGTGTATGTGGGGGGGGGCAGAGCCAGAGGCTAAGGCCTGGGGCAGGGGGATGGGGAGGGGAGGGGGCTCGAGGCCCAGGTCTACGGCCAGGTGTAATGGTTTTCAGGGTGCAGGGTGCGGGACCAAGGGCCCAGGGAGAGCAAGTGGCCCAGGCGAGGGGCAGGCCTGTTTTCCTAATGAGGCGCCCTGGCCCAGATGCGAATCCTGGGACAGGGACCTGGCAAAGACGGCCTGGCAAGGGACGGGGGCCTGGAAGAGGGCGATGGGAGGGCTCTCGGCACGGGGGGTCGCGGTGGGGGCGGAGAGGGGAGAGTGCCAGGACCCAAGCAAGGGGCCCAGGCAGGGGACGGACCCGACGCAGGAGGAGAGGACAGCACGCACCGACCGCACGACCGCGCGCGCGAGGGGAAAGCAGGGAAGGGGAGGATGGGGGTGGCGCAAGGATGAGGGGGACGGAGGGAGACGGGGGGGGGGGGAAACACCGAGGGCAGCGCGGTAGGGGGCCCAAGCAAGGGGCCCCCAGTGCAGACGCGACGCCAAGCCGCGCCACGCGACAGGAGGAACGCGGTCAGGGGCTCAGGGGAATGGAGCGCGAAGGGTCAGGCTTGGGGAGGGCTCCGCGGGGGGTAGGGGGCGGCATGCAAGGCCAGGGGGTGGGGGCGGGGGTAGGGAGGGCACGGCGCAGGGGAAAGCGGCGGCGCAAGGCCAGGCCCAAGTCCACTGCCAGGTGTCAGGGTGCGGGCAGCAAGGGGGCCCGGCGAGGGGCAGGACTGTGTTTCCCATTGGGAGCCTGCAGGGCGCACAGGCCAGACAAGGCCACTCCGCTGCCCCAGGGGACTAGTTCCTCACCAAGGGACCCGGGGACCAACTGTGGAGGGCCAACAAGGGCCCAAGGAGGGCACCGTGAGGGGGAGACATTGGGTCCCAAGCCGGGGTGCGGGGAGAGCCAGGACCCGATCCAGGAGCCCAGGCGAGGGGCAAGCAGGGGAGGGGGTGTTTCTCGGCAGGGCAAGGATACACAGAGCACCAGGGGACCAGAGGGCAGGCACAGGAGGGGGCCCAAGCAAGGGGCCTGAGAGGATGGGACAGGGACAGGGACAGGGTCCTCCCGAAGAGCGGCCTGGGCTCAAGCAAGGAGCCAGGCCCTGCAACGGGAGACCATGAGTGAGGCGAGGGCTCCCGGCCGGACTCAGGGACTCAAGGGAAAGGACAGGGCCTGGGAGGGAATGCAGGGGATGGGGTGGACGGGAGGGACTGCAGAGGAGGGCACTGGACGGGCCCTGGGGAGGTAGGCTCAAGGCCCAGGTCCACCGGCGGGGCTGGGGCTCGGGCAGCGGGGCTTAGTGAGCGGGAGCGGGGCTGGGGGGGCCGGGGCAGAGAGAGGGAGGGCAAAGGGACCAGGCAAGGCGCAGGGCTACCTTGTCCCCTAGGGAGCACCAAGGCGCCAAGAGGCCAAGCCCACTGCCCTGGACCAGGGGAGCATCCTGGCAAAGGGATCAGGCCGAGGGCTCTGGCAGGGTCAGGGAATAGACAGGGGCCAAGGGAGGGCAGCTCCAGTGCCGGGAGGCGGAGGGGGCGGCAGGGTGGTCCAGGGGCTTGGCGCAGGGACCCAAGCGAGGAGCCCGGGGCTAGGGGACTAGAGGGGGGGCCCAGGCAAGGGCAAAGCAGGGAAGGGCCGGGGCGGGCGGCACAAGGCCAGGGCAGTGCGGAAAAGCCAAGGGGAGCGGGAGGACGGCCCAAGCAAGGGCCCCGCTTTCAGAGCCCAGGGGCGCAGCTGAGCCACAAGGGACAGCACAGGCTCAAGCCAGGAGCCAGGCTTAAGAGTGGGGGGGGGGGCGAGGGCGTGGTGGGTGTGAGTGTGTGTATGTGGGGGGGGGCAGAGCCAGAGGCTAAGGCCTGGGGCAGGGGGATGGGGAGGGGAGGGGGCTCGAGGCCCAGGTCTACGGCCAGGTGTAATGGTTTTCAGGGTGCAGGGTGCGGGACCAAGGGCCCAGGGAGAGCAAGTGGCCCAGGCGAGGGGCAGGCCTGTTTTCCTAATGAGGCGCCCTGGCCCAGATGCGAATCCTGGGACAGGGACCTGGCAAAGACGGCCTGGCAAGGGACGGGGGCCTGGAAGAGGGCGATGGGAGGGCTCTCGGCACGGGGGGTCGCGGTGGGGGCGGAGAGGGGAGAGTGCCAGGACCCAAGCAAGGGGCCCAGGCAGGGGACGGACCCGACGCAGGAGGAGAGGACAGCACGCACCGACCGCACGACCGCGCGCGCGAGGGGAAAGCAGGGAAGGGGAGGATGGGGGTGGCGCAAGGATGAGGGGGACGGAGGGAGACGGGGGGGGGGGGGAACACCGAGGGCAGCGCGGTAGGGGGCCCAAGCAAGGGGCCCCCAGTGCAGACGCGACGCCAAGCCGCGCCACGCGACAGGAGGAACGCGGTCAGGGGCTCAGGGGAATGGAGCGCGAAGGGTCAGGCTTGGGGAGGGCTCCGCGGGGGGTAGGGGGCGACATGCAAGGCCAGGGGGTGGGGGCGGGGGTAGGGAGGGCACGGCGCAGGGGAAAGCGGCGGCGCAAGGCCAGGCCCAAGTCCACTGCCAGGTGTCAGGGTGCGGGCAGCAAGGGGGCCCGGCGAGGGGCAGGACTGTGTTTCCCATTGGGAGCCTGCAGGGCGCACAGGCCAGACAAGGCCACTCCGCTGCCCCAGGGGACTAGTTCCTCACCAAGGGACCCGGGGACCAACTGTGGAGGGCCAACAAGGGCCCAAGGAGGGCACCGTGAGGGGGAGACATTGGGTCCCAAGCCGGGGTGCGGGGAGAGCCAGGACCCGATCCAGGAGCCCAGGCGAGGGGCAAGCAGGGGAGGGGGTGTTTCTCGGCAGGGCAAGGATACACAGAGCACCAGGGGACCAGAGGGCAGGCACAGGAGGGGGCCCAAGCAAGGGGCCTGAGAGGATGGGACAGGGACAGGGACAGGGTCCTCCCGAAGAGCGGCCTGGGCTCAAGCAAGGAGCCAGGCCCTGCAACGGGAGACCATGAGTGAGGCGAGGGCTCCCGGCCGGACTCAGGGACTCAAGGGAAAGGACAGGGCCTGGGAGGGAATGCAGGGGATGGGGTGGACGGGAGGGACTGCAGAGGAGGGCACTGGACGGGCCCTGGGGAGGTAGGCTCAAGGCCCAGGTCCACCGGCGGGGCTGGGGCTCGGGCAGCGGGGCTTAGGGAGCGGGAGCGGGGCTGGGGGGGCCGGGGCAGAGGGAGGGCAAAGGGACCAGGCAAGGCGCAGGGCTACCTTGTCCCCTAGGGAGCACCAAGGCGCCAAGAGGCCAAGCCCACTGCCCTGGACCAGGGGAGCATCCTGGCAAAGGGATCAGGCCGAGGGCTCTGGCAGGGTCAGGGAATAGACAGGGGCCAAGGGAGGGCAGCTCCAGTGCCGGGAGGCGGAGGGGGCGGCAGGGTGGTCCAGGGGCTTGGCGCAGGGACCCAAGCGAGGAGCCCGGGGCTAGGGGACTAGAGGGGGGGCCCAGGCAAGGGCAAAGCAGGGAAGGGCCGGGGCGGGCGGCACAAGGCCAGGGCAGTGCGGAAAAGCCAAGGGGAGCGGGAGGACGGCCCAAGCAAGGGCCCCGCTTTCAGAGCCCAGGGGCGCAGCTGAGCCACAAGGGACAGCACAGGCTCAAGCCAGGAGCCAGGCTTAAGAGTGGGGGGGGGGGGCGAGGGCGTGGTGGGTGTGAGTGTGTGTATGTGGGGGGGGGGCAGAGCCAGAGGCTAAGGCCTGGGGCAGGGGGATGGGGAGGGGAGGGGGCTCGAGGCCCAGGTCTACGGCCAGGTGTAATGGTTTTCAGGGTGCAGGGTGCGGGACCAAGGGCCCAGGGAGAGCAAGTGGCCCAGGCGAGGGGCAGGCCTGTTTTCCTAATGAGGCGCCCTGGCCCAGATGCGAATCCTGGGACAGGGACCTGGCAAAGACGGCCTGGCAAGGGACGGGGGCCTGGAAGAGGGCGATGGGAGGGCTCTCGGCACGGGGGGTCGCGGTGGGGGCGGAGAGGGGAGAGTGCCAGGACCCAAGCAAGGGGCCCAGGCAGGGGACGGACCCGACGCAGGAGGAGAGGACAGCACGCACCGACCGCACGACCGCGCGCGCGAGGGGAAAGCAGGGAAGGGGAGGATGGGGGTGGCGCAAGGATGAGGGGGACGGAGGGAGACGGGGGGGGGGGGAAACACCGAGGGCAGCGCGGTAGGGGGCCCAAGCAAGGGGCCCCCAGTGCAGACGCGACGCCAAGCCGCGCCACGCGACAGGAGGAACGCGGTCAGGGGCTCAGGGGAATGGAGCGCGAAGGGTCAGGCTTGGGGAGGGCTCCGCGGGGGGTAGGGGGCGGCATGCAAGGCCAGGGGGTGGGGGCGGGGGTAGGGAGGGCACGGCGCAGGGGAAAGCGGCGGCGCAAGGCCAGGCCCAAGTCCACTGCCAGGTGTCAGGGTGCGGGCAGCAAGGGGGCCCGGCGAGGGGCAGGACTGTGTTTCCCATTGGGAGCCTGCAGGGCGCACAGGCCAGACAAGGCCACTCCGCTGCCCCAGGGGACTAGTTCCTCACCAAGGGACCCGGGGACCAACTGTGGAGGGCCAACAAGGGCCCAAGGAGGGCACCGTGAGGGGGAGACATTGGGTCCCAAGCCGGGGTGCGGGGAGAGCCAGGACCCGATCCAGGAGCCCAGGCGAGGGGCAAGCAGGGGAGGGGGTGTTTCTCGGCAGGGCAAGGATACACAGAGCACCAGGGGACCAGAGGGCAGGCACAGGAGGGGGCCCAAGCAAGGGGCCTGAGAGGATGGGACAGGGACAGGGACAGGGTCCTCCCGAAGAGCGGCCTGGGCTCAAGCAAGGAGCCAGGCCCTGCAACGGGAGACCATGAGTGAGGCGAGGGCTCCCGGCCGGACTCAGGGACTCAAGGGAAAGGACAGGGCCTGGGAGGGAATGCAGGGGATGGGGTGGACGGGAGGGACTGCAGAGGAGGGCACTGGACGGGCCCTGGGGAGGTAGGCTCAAGGCCCAGGTCCACCGGCGGGGCTGGGGCTCGGGCAGCGGGGCTTAGTGAGCGGGAGCGGGGCTGGGGGGGCCGGGGCAGAGAGAGGGAGGGCAAAGGGACCAGGCAAGGCGCAGGGCTACCTTGTCCCCTAGGGAGCACCAAGGCGCCAAGAGGCCAAGCCCACTGCCCTGGACCAGGGGAGCATCCTGGCAAAGGGATCAGGCCGAGGGCTCTGGCAGGGTCAGGGAATAGACAGGGGCCAAGGGAGGGCAGCTCCAGTGCCGGGAGGCGGAGGGGGCGGCAGGGTGGTCCAGGGGCTTGGCGCAGGGACCCAAGCGAGGAGCCCGGGGCTAGGGGACTAGAGGGGGGGCCCAGGCAAGGGCAAAGCAGGGAAGGGCCGGGGCGGGCGGCACAAGGCCAGGGCAGTGCGGAAAAGCCAAGGGGAGCGGGAGGACGGCCCAAGCAAGGGCCCCGCTTTCAGAGCCCAGGGGCGCAGCTGAGCCACAAGGGACAGCACAGGCTCAAGCCAGGAGCCAGGCTTAAGAGTGGGGGGGGGGGCGAGGGCGTGGTGGGTGTGAGTGTGTGTATGTGGGGGGGGGCAGAGCCAGAGGCTAAGGCCTGGGGCAGGGGGATGGGGAGGGGAGGGGGCTCGAGGCCCAGGTCTACGGCCAGGTGTAATGGTTTTCAGGGTGCAGGGTGCGGGACCAAGGGCCCAGGGAGAGCAAGTGGCCCAGGCGAGGGGCAGGCCTGTTTTCCTAATGAGGCGCCCTGGCCCAGATGCGAATCCTGGGACAGGGACCTGGCAAAGACGGCCTGGCAAGGGACGGGGGCCTGGAAGAGGGCGATGGGAGGGCTCTCGGCACGGGGGGTCGCGGTGGGGGCGGAGAGGGGAGAGTGCCAGGACCCAAGCAAGGGGCCCAGGCAGGGGACGGACCCGACGCAGGAGGAGAGGACAGCACGCACGGACCGCACGACCGCGCGCGCGAGGGGAAAGCAGGGAAGGGGAGGATGGGGGTGGCGCAAGGATGAGGGGGACGGAGGGAGACGGGGGGGGGGGGGAAACACCGAGGGCAGCGCGGTAGGGGGCCCAAGCAAGGGGCCCCCAGTGCAGACGCGACGCCAAGCCGCGCCACGCGACAGGAGGAACGCGGTCAGGGGCTCAGGGGAATGGAGCGCGAAGGGTCAGGCTTGGGGAGGGCTCCGCGGGGGGTAGGGGGCGGCATGCAAGGCCAGGGGGTGGGGGCGGGGGTAGGGAGGGCACGGCGCAGGGGAAAGCGGCGGCGCAAGGCCAGGCCCAAGTCCACTGCCAGGTGTCAGGGTGCGGGCAGCAAGGGGGCCCGGCGAGGGGCAGGACTGTGTTTCCCATTGGGAGCCTGCAGGGCGCACAGGCCAGACAAGGCCACTCCGCTGCCCCAGGGGACTAGTTCCTCACCAAGGGACCCGGGGACCAACTGTGGAGGGCCAACAAGGGCCCAAGGAGGGCACCGTGAGGGGGAGACATTGGGTCCCAAGCCGGGGTGCGGGGAGAGCCAGGACCCGATCCAGGAGCCCAGGCGAGGGGCAAGCAGGGGAGGGGGTGTTTCTCGGCAGGGCAAGGATACACAGAGCACCAGGGGACCAGAGGGCAGGCACAGGAGGGGGCCCAAGCAAGGGGCCTGAGAGGATGGGACAGGGACAGGGACAGGGTCCTCCCGAAGAGCGGCCTGGGCTCAAGCAAGGAGCCAGGCCCTGCAACGGGAGACCATGAGTGAGGCGAGGGCTCCCGGCCGGACTCAGGGACTCAAGGGAAAGGACAGGGCCTGGGAGGGAATGCAGGGGATGGGGTGGACGGGAGGGACTGCAGAGGAGGGCACTGGACGGGCCCTGGGGAGGTAGGCTCAAGGCCCAGGTCCACCGGCGGGGCTGGGGCTCGGGCAGCGGGGCTTAGTGAGCGGGAGCGGGGCTGGGGGGGCCGGGGCAGAGAGAGGGAGGGCAAAGGGACCAGGCAAGGCGCAGGGCTACCTTGTCCCCTAGGGAGCACCAAGGCGCCAAGAGGCCAAGCCCACTGCCCTGGACCAGGGGAGCATCCTGGCAAAGGGATCAGGCCGAGGGCTCTGGCAGGGTCAGGGAATAGACAGGGGCCAAGGGAGGGCAGCTCCAGTGCCGGGAGGCGGAGGGGGCGGCAGGGTGGTCCAGGGGCTTGGCGCAGGGACCCAAGCGAGGAGCCCGGGGCTAGGGGACTAGAGGGGGGCCCAGGCAAGGGCAAAGCAGGGAAGGGCCGGGGCGGGCGGCACAAGGCCAGGGCAGTGCGGAAAAGCCAAGGGGAGCGGGAGGACGGCCCAAGCAAGGGCCCCGCTTTCAGAGCCCAGGGGCGCAGCTGAGCCACAAGGGACAGCACAGGCTCAAGCCAGGAGCCAGGCTTAAGAGTGGGGGGGGGGGCGAGGGCGTGGTGGGTGTGAGTGTGTGTATGTGGGGGGGGGCAGAGCCAGAGGCTAAGGCCTGGGGCAGGGGGATGGGGAGGGGAGGGGGCTCGAGGCCCAGGTCTACGGCCAGGTGTAATGGTTTTCAGGGTGCAGGGTGCGGGACCAAGGGCCCAGGGAGAGCAAGTGGCCCAGGCGAGGGGCAGGCCTGTTTTCCTAATGAGGCGCCCTGGCCCAGATGCGAATCCTGGGACAGGGACCTGGCAAAGACGGCCTGGCAAGGGACGGGGGCCTGGAAGAGGGCGATGGGAGGGCTCTCGGCACGGGGGGTCGCGGTGGGGGCGGAGAGGGGAGAGTGCCAGGACCCAAGCAAGGGGCCCAGGCAGGGGACGGACCCGACGCAGGAGGAGAGGACAGCACGCACGGACCGCACGACCGCGCGCGCGAGGGGAAAGCAGGGAAGGGGAGGATGGGGGTGGCGCAAGGATGAGGGGGACGGAGGGAGACGGGGGGGGGGGAACACCGAGGGCAGCGCGGTAGGGGGCCCAAGCAAGGGGCCCCCAGTGCAGACGCGACGCCAAGCCGCGCCACGCGACAGGAGGAACGCGGTCAGGGGCTCAGGGGAATGGAGCGCGAAGGGTCAGGCTTGGGGAGGGCTCCGCGGGGGGTAGGGGGCGACATGCAAGGCCAGGGGGTGGGGGCGGGGGTAGGGAGGGCACGGCGCAGGGGAAAGCGGCGGCGCAAGGCCAGGCCCAAGTCCACTGCCAGGTGTCAGGGTGCGGGCAGCAAGGGGGCCCGGCGAGGGGCAGGACTGTGTTTCCCATTGGGAGCCTGCAGGGCGCACAGGCCAGACAAGGCCACTCCGCTGCCCCAGGGGACTAGTTCCTCACCAAGGGACCCGGGGACCAACTGTGGAGGGCCAACAAGGGCCCAAGGAGGGCACCGTGAGGGGGAGACATTGGGTCCCAAGCCGGGGTGCGGGGAGAGCCAGGACCCGATCCAGGAGCCCAGGCGAGGGGCAAGCAGGGGAGGGGGTGTTTCTCGGCAGGGCAAGGATACACAGAGCACCAGGGGACCAGAGGGCAGGCACAGGAGGGGGCCCAAGCAAGGGGCCTGAGAGGATGGGACAGGGACAGGGACAGGGTCCTCCCGAAGAGCGGCCTGGGCTCAAGCAAGGAGCCAGGCCCTGCAACGGGAGACCATGAGTGAGGCGAGGGCTCCCGGCCGGACTCAGGGACTCAAGGGAAAGGACAGGGCCTGGGAGGGAATGCAGGGGATGGGGTGGACGGGAGGGACTGCAGAGGAGGGCACTGGACGGGCCCTGGGGAGGTAGGCTCAAGGCCCAGGTCCACCGGCGGGGCTGGGGCTCGGGCAGCGGGGCTTAGTGAGCGGGAGCGGGGCTGGGGGGGCCGGGGCAGAGAGAGGGAGGGCAAAGGGACCAGGCAAGGCGCAGGGCTACCTTGTCCCCTAGGGAGCACCAAGGCGCCAAGAGGCCAAGCCCACTGCCCTGGACCAGGGGAGCATCCTGGCAAAGGGATCAGGCCGAGGGCTCTGGCAGGGTCAGGGAATAGACAGGGGCCAAGGGAGGGCAGCTCCAGTGCCGGGAGGCGGAGGGGGCGGCAGGGTGGTCCAGGGGCTTGGCGCAGGGACCCAAACGAGGAGCCCGGGGCTAGGGGACTAGAGGGGGGGCCCAGGCAAGGGCAAAGCAGGGAAGGGCCGGGGCGGGCGGCACAAGGCCAGGGCAGTGCGGAAAAGCCAAGGGGAGCGGGAGGAAGGCCCAAGCAAGGGCCCCGCTTTCAGAGCCCAGGGGCGCAGCTGAGCCACAAGGGACAGCACAGGCTCAAGCCAGGAGCCAGGCTTAAGAGTGGGGGGGGGGGCGAGGGCGTGGGGGGGGGGGCGAGGGCGTGGTGGGTGTGAGTGTGTGTATGTGGGGGGGGGCAGAGCCAGAGGCTAAGGCCTGGGGCAGGGGGATGGGGAGGGGAGGGGGCTCGAGGCCCAGGTCTACGGCCAGGTGTAATGGTTTTCAGGGTGCAGGGTGCGGGACCAAGGGCCCAGGGAGAGCAAGTGGCCCAGGCGAGGGGCAGGCCTGTTTTCCTAATGAGGCGCCCTGGCCCAGATGCGAATCCTGGGACAGGGACCTGGCAAAGACGGCCTGGCAAGGGACGGGGGCCTGGAAGAGGGCGATGGGAGGGCTCTCGGCACGGGGGGTCGCGGTGGGGGCGGAGAGGGGAGAGTGCCAGGACCCAAGCAAGGGGCCCAGGCAGGGGACGGACCCGACGCAGGAGGAGAGGACAGCACGCACCGACCGCACGACCGCGCGCGCGAGGGGAAAGCAGGGAAGGGGAGGATGGGGGTGGCGCAAGGATGAGGGGGACGGAGGGAGACGGGGGGGGGGGGAAACACCGAGGGCAGCGCGGTAGGGGGCCCAAGCAAGGGGCCCCCAGTGCAGACGCGACGCCAAGCCGCGCCACGCGACAGGAGGAACGCGGTCAGGGGCTCAGGGGAATGGAGCGCGAAGGGTCAGGCTTGGGGAGGGCTCCGCGGGGGGTAGGGGGCGGCATGCAAGGCCAGGGGGTGGGGGCGGGGGTAGGGAGGGCACGGCGCAGGGGAAAGCGGCGGCGCAAGGCCAGGCCCAAGTCCACTGCCAGGTGTCAGGGTGCGGGCAGCAAGGGGGCCCGGCGAGGGGCAGGACTGTGTTTCCCATTGGGAGCCTGCAGGGCGCACAGGCCAGACAAGGCCACTCCGCTGCCCCAGGGGACTAGTTCCTCACCAAGGGACCCGGGGACCAACTGTGGAGGGCCAACAAGGGCCCAAGGAGGGCACCGTGAGGGGGAGACATTGGGTCCCAAGCCGGGGTGCGGGGAGAGCCAGGACCCGATCCAGGAGCCCAGGCGAGGGGCAAGCAGGGGAGGGGGTGTTTCTCGGCAGGGCAAGGATACACAGAGCACCAGGGGACCAGAGGGCAGGCACAGGAGGGGGCCCAAGCAAGGGGCCTGAGAGGATGGGACAGGGACAGGGACAGGGTCCTCCCGAAGAGCGGCCTGGGCTCAAGCAAGGAGCCAGGCCCTGCAACGGGAGACCATGAGTGAGGCGAGGGCTCCCGGCCGGACTCAGGGACTCAAGGGAAAGGACAGGGCCTGGGAGGGAATGCAGGGGATGGGGTGGACGGGAGGGACTGCAGAGGAGGGCACTGGACGGGCCCTGGGGAGGTAGGCTCAAGGCCCAGGTCCACCGGCGGGGCTGGGGCTCGGGCAGCGGGGCTTAGTGAGCGGGAGCGGGGCTGGGGGGGCCGGGGCAGAGAGAGGGAGGGCAAAGGGACCAGGCAAGGCGCAGGGCTACCTTGTCCCCTAGGGAGCACCAAGGCGCCAAGAGGCCAAGCCCACTGCCCTGGACCAGGGGAGCATCCTGGCAAAGGGATCAGGCCGAGGGCTCTGGCAGGGTCAGGGAATAGACAGGGGCCAAGGGAGGGCAGCTCCAGTGCCGGGAGGCGGAGGGGGCGGCAGGGTGGTCCAGGGGCTTGGCGCAGGGACCCAAGCGAGGAGCCCGGGGCTAGGGGACTAGAGGGGGGGCCCAGGCAAGGGCAAAGCAGGGAAGGGCCGGGGCGGGCGGCACAAGGCCAGGGCAGTGCGGAAAAGCCAAGGGGAGCGGGAGGACGGCCCAAGCAAGGGCCCCGCTTTCAGAGCCCAGGGGCGCAGCTGAGCCACAAGGGACAGCACAGGCTCAAGCCAGGAGCCAGGCTTAAGAGTGGGGGGGGGGGCGAGGGCGTGGTGGGTGTGAGTGTGTGTATGTGGGGGGGGGCAGAGCCAGAGGCTAAGGCCTGGGGCAGGGGGATGGGGAGGGGAGGGGGCTCGAGGCCCAGGTCTACGGCCAGGTGTAATGGTTTTCAGGGTGCAGGGTGCGGGACCAAGGGCCCAGGGAGAGCAAGTGGCCCAGGCGAGGGGCAGGCCTGTTTTCCTAATGAGGCGCCCTGGCCCAGATGCGAATCCTGGGACAGGGACCTGGCAAAGACGGCCTGGCAAGGGACGGGGGCCTGGAAGAGGGCGATGGGAGGGCTCTCGGCACGGGGGGTCGCGGTGGGGGCGGAGAGGGGAGAGTGCCAGGACCCAAGCAAGGGGCCCAGGCAGGGGACGGACCCGACGCAGGAGGAGAGGACAGCACGCACGGACCGCACGACCGCGCGCGCGAGGGGAAAGCAGGGAAGGGGAGGATGGGGGTGGCGCAAGGATGAGGGGGACGGAGGGAGACGGGGGGGGGGGAACACCGAGGGCAGCGCGGTAGGGGGCCCAAGCAAGGGGCCCCCAGTGCAGACGCGACGCCAAGCCGCGCCACGCGACAGGAGGAACGCGGTCAGGGGCTCAGGGGAATGGAGCGCGAAGGGTCAGGCTTGGGGAGGGCTCCGCGGGGGGTAGGGGGCGGCATGCAAGGCCAGGGGGTGGGGGCGGGGGTAGGGAGGGCACGGCGCAGGGGAAAGCGGCGGCGCAAGGCCAGGCCCAAGTCCACTGCCAGGTGTCAGGGTGCGGGCAGCAAGGGGGCCCGGCGAGGGGCAGGACTGTGTTTCCCATTGGGAGCCTGCAGGGCGCACAGGCCAGACAAGGCCACTCCGCTGCCCCAGGGGACTAGTTCCTCACCAAGGGACCCGGGGACCAACTGTGGAGGGCCAACAAGGGCCCAAGGAGGGCACCGTGAGGGGGAGACATTGGGTCCCAAGCCGGGGTGCGGGGAGAGCCAGGACCCGATCCAGGAGCCCAGGCGAGGGGCAAGCAGGGGAGGGGGTGTTTCTCGGCAGGGCAAGGATACACAGAGCACCAGGGGACCAGAGGGCAGGCACAGGAGGGGGCCCAAGCAAGGGGCCTGAGAGGATGGGACAGGGACAGGGACAGGGTCCTCCCGAAGAGCGGCCTGGGCTCAAGCAAGGAGCCAGGCCCTGCAACGGGAGACCATGAGTGAGGCGAGGGCTCCCGGCCGGACTCAGGGACTCAAGGGAAAGGACAGGGCCTGGGAGGGAATGCAGGGGATGGGGTGGACGGGAGGGACTGCAGAGGAGGGCACTGGACGGGCCCTGGGGAGGTAGGCTCAAGGCCCAGGTCCACCGGCGGGGCTGGGGCTCGGGCAGCGGGGCTTAGTGAGCGGGAGCGGGGCTGGGGGGGCCGGGGCAGAGAGAGGGAGGGCAAAGGGACCAGGCAAGGCGCAGGGCTACCTTGTCCCCTAGGGAGCACCAAGGCGCCAAGAGGCCAAGCCCACTGCCCTGGACCAGGGGAGCATCCTGGCAAAGGGATCAGGCCGAGGGCTCTGGCAGGGTCAGGGAATAGACAGGGGCCAAGGGAGGGCAGCTCCAGTGCCGGGAGGCGGAGGGGGCGGCAGGGTGGTCCAGGGGCTTGGCGCAGGGACCCAAACGAGGAGCCCGGGGCTAGGGGACTAGAGGGGGGGCCCAGGCAAGGGCAAAGCAGGGAAGGGCCGGGGCGGGCGGCACAAGGCCAGGGCAGTGCGGAAAAGCCAAGGGGAGCGGGAGGAAGGCCCAAGCAAGGGCCCCGCTTTCAGAGCCCAGGGGCGCAGCTGAGCCACAAGGGACAGCACAGGCTCAAGCCAGGAGCCAGGCTTAAGAGTGGGGGGGGGGGCGAGGGCGTGGGGGGGGGGGCGAGGGCGTGGTGGGTGTGAGTGTGTGTATGTGGGGGGGGGCAGAGCCAGAGGCTAAGGCCTGGGGCAGGGGGATGGGGAGGGGAGGGGGCTCGAGGCCCAGGTCTACGGCCAGGTGTAATGGTTTTCAGGGTGCAGGGTGCGGGACCAAGGGCCCAGGGAGAGCAAGTGGCCCAGGCGAGGGGCAGGCCTGTTTTCCTAATGAGGCGCCCTGGCCCAGATGCGAATCCTGGGACAGGGACCTGGCAAAGACGGCCTGGCAAGGGACGGGGGCCTGGAAGAGGGCGATGGGAGGGCTCTCGGCACGGGGGGTCGCGGTGGGGGCGGAGAGGGGAGAGTGCCAGGACCCAAGCAAGGGGCCCAGGCAGGGGACGGACCCGACGCAGGAGGAGAGGACAGCACGCACCGACCGCACGACCGCGCGCGCGAGGGGAAAGCAGGGAAGGGGAGGATGGGGGTGGCGCAAGGATGAGGGGGACAGAGGGAGGCGGGGGGGGGGGGACACCGAGGGCAGCGCGGTAGGGGGCCCAAGCAAGGGGCCCCCAGTGCAGACGCGACGCCAAGCCGCGCCACGCGACAGGAGGAACGCGGTCAGGGGCTCAGGGGACTGGAGCGCGAAGGGTCAGGCTTGGGGAGGGCTCCGCGGGGGTAGGGGGCGGCATGCAAGGCCAGAGGGTGGGGGCGGGGGTAGGGAGGGCTCGGCGCAGGGGAAAGCGGCGGCGCAAGGCCAGGCCCAAGTCCACTGCCACGTGTCAGGGTGCGGGCAGCAAGGGGGCCCCGCGAGGGGCAGGACTGTGTTTCCCATTGGGAGCCTGCAGGGCGCACAGGCCAGACAAGGCCACTCCGCTGCCCCAGGGGACTAGTTCCGCACCAAGGGACCGGGGGACCAACTGTGGAGGGCCAACAAGGGCCAAAGGAGGGCACCGTGAGGGGGAGACATTGGGTCCCAAGCCGGGGTGCGGGGAGAGCCAGGACCTGATCCAGGAGCCCAGGCGAGGGGCAAGCAGGGGAGGGGGTGTTTCTCGGCAGGGCAAGGATACACAGAGCACCAGGGGACCACAGGGCAGGCACAGGAGGGGGCCCAAGCAAGGGGCCTCAGAGGATGGGACAGGGACAGGGTCCTCCCGAAGAGTGGCCTTGGCTGAATCAAGGAGACAGGCTCTCCAATGGGAGACCATGTGTGATGGCACATTGGAACTCAAGGACCCAATGGAAAGGACAGGGTCTGGGAGGCAAGGAAGTTGTTGAGACCAGGTAGTGAATTCAATGTGTGAATGAGATAAGCACACATGATGGTTTAGGGGAACGTGGCAAATGAATGTAGCCTGGGTTTGTAGCAAAAATCTTGGCCACAGTGTAATGAGCCAGTAACATACAGAAGGAAGACAGGGTGGGCCAAGTGGGTTTTAGGGAATATCTATCTGCACCTTCCCCCAAAAGGTCACATATCTTTCAGTTCCCTGGCTCATCGCCATTTCCAATGCCCACACTTGCACTGTCCAGCTGGATCTTATTTCCTGCTCTCATCCCTACTGTGCACCTGTGGCCTTTCCTGATAACTCTATTTCTCACACTTGCATTGTGGAGCTGAGAGGCCTGAATGCTTGTGATGCTTCCAGCTCTGCTGCTGTGTCCCAGTGTTCAGCCCCAGGTGTGACAGAACCCAGAAGTCCCATGACAATCCAACCCTAGGAAACCCAAAGTCCTAGTCAACTCCCTACCCCCACCCCACCCCACCACTGTATGAGGGAAGGAGACTCACCATCTGAAAAGAAACATCAGGACTTCGCCACCAGTAGAGCTCCTGGGTCTGGAAATGGCTTCTTCCACTTCTTTTTAGTCACATGATTCTCACACATCAGGTACCCAGAGAGCTTACTGGCTAGGAATGGGTCAAACTGGCCCTTCCTGGATGTCTGACATGGGAGACTTCCAGGAGGAACTCTTTCTCCTCAAATCTCAGTTTGTTCATGTTAGAATATAAACCCATAAAAAATGCTGAACTGTTGACAAAAGTTTTGCCTCTGTGTCCCAGTTACACTCATACATGACACAACACTTCAGCCAATGAAGATCAGTTTATAAGTTGTTGGTCCCGTCAGAGTAGATCACCTACTGATGTAGCCATCTTATGCAGGTACATACTCTGATGTTTGCATATGGACAAAACCATCTCAGGATGCATTTCTCACAAAACATTCATTCCCATAGCAATACCATAAGAGTATGCCTGTGAACAAACATCATTTTGTTCCCCTGACCCTGGCCCTAATAACCTCCTTCATGTCCTGCCCCTTATGAGTCTGGGTCTCTTCTGATATTCTAGACACTTGGACGATACAAAGTCATGAAACAAATTACATCATGAAACTCAGTTATAACAACTAAATTTTCCTAAAATGAAGCAATAATAGAATCTTTACTTTTCTTTAATCTGGAATGCCCATGATTATGGCAATGCCACCATTGTCAGAGGTGAATGTTCATGAAGGTTCTGACTTTACCAGTGGGTTAACCTATTAGATGGCTTAATAATTTGAACAGACCACAGGGAGGTGGTGAAGAGTATAGGCTCATGGGGCATGAATGGAGCAAGTAGGTCATTATGGGTTTGCCCTTGAGGACAGTATTTGTCCTTGACCCCTTCCTCCTCTACACTGCTTCGCTACTGCCAAGAGCTAAACAGCTTTCCCTGACCATACCTTTCTGCCATGATACTCTGCCTCATTTGGGTGCAAGGTCAACTGTGCTAACTGACCATGGACTGAGTCCTCTGAAACCATGAGCCAAAATAAACTCTTCTTTCTCCATGTTGCTCTTGTTCAGGGGTTTTGATCACAGCCATGAAAAGCTAACATGGCATCTTCATATTTTTTCATGTGAAGTTATTCTCTTTTATTCACTTTTATATTTCATTGTCAAGGGACTTTTATTTTATTTATTGATATGTGGTGCTGAGAATCGAACTCAGTGCCTCACACATGATAGGCCAGCGTTCTCCCACTGAGCCACAACCCCAGTCCTGAACTTATTCTTAAAAAATATGTAGCAAATACATAAAACCTCAATCATATAACCTACAAATATTTATTTAATAAAATTATTAGTTACACCACCAGAAATATACCACTTGCTGAGTCTCTGCTGCTCACAATGAATAGCCTTGAGGCTTTAACCTATAGGAACTTGATGACAAGTAGCAATACAAAAGTATTTTAATTGTTTTAAATGCATATCCGAGATGGTTGTTAATTTTAAGATTAAGGCACTTGGCTTATTCTTGTATGAAAATCTTTATAATAAAAATATAAATGTACCTCCCAGTAAGGAAACATCCATCCAGTGGCAAAAAAAAAAAAAAAAAACATTAACATGAACCAATAACAAATGTATTCCTTAAGAACATCTTATATTCATTTTTCTTAAAAACCTATACTCAACCATTTGAGTTAATTGTAAATGGAAATTAAATTTATCATTCCCTTCCATCTTATAGAAGAGTAAACTCAACTATTAC
Organism: Spermophilus citellus; assembly: GCF_964194105.1. Taxonomy (NCBI): domain Eukaryota; kingdom Metazoa; phylum Chordata; class Mammalia; order Rodentia; family Sciuridae; genus Spermophilus; species Spermophilus citellus. The sequence goes on along the minus strand of NC_138186.1, from coordinate 140,307,568 downwards.
TAACACTTAATCATAAAAACCAAAGTTCCTGAGCACTATAACTATATGGAATACAACTATTTTACTTCATTTGGCAAATGTTGCTGGTACTTAACCATGTGCCAGACATTACAAATAACTTCTACTGAATTTTCTTTCCAGTCCTAATGTGGTCCATTATTTCTATCATTTTTTAAAACACACAAGTGAACAAAATTCTTATAACTCCCATGTCAATATCATATGGCCCATGCCCACAGGTCAAGTCCAAACTCCAAAGTACGACAGACTACCAAGAGAACCACAAGGGGTCTGTCACAATAAAGAGGGTCCACCTTGTTGCATCATTGTGGGCCAGGTCTCCTAACACCACTTCCCTTCCAATTCCCTCTTCCAGAAGCTTCTCACCCCAACCACACACCCCCTGTGTGTATTTTCAGCTGCACTCACCCTAGGACTTTGTCCAGTGAGTTCTTCCCCTGAGTACTCACAGTTTGTAGAGACCAAGAAGGGCACTGGCTGTAGCTGGGGAGGTGAAGGAAGGAGGTGTGAAAACAGTCCAGTTTCACTTGAAGGGTCAAAGCTGAAGGACAAATAGAAGAGCTCATGGATACCTGGCCTGAGAAGAACCTCAGTATCCACTGTACTATCCCACTGCTTCCTCTCAACCCTCCACTCAACCACTTTGCAACTTACTGCACTATCTACTAATTTATTTCCTATTGCCATTTCTCCCGCGCTAGATCATATACCCAGTTATGGGCAGCATTTTCCTTGGTAAGAAAACTACTGAAGCAAGGGCCCTGCAGCCCAGGATGAAAAGGATCAAGTTATGATTTGGATATAAGTGTCCTGAAAAACTGTTAATGCAGAACTATTCACAGGTGAGATGATTAGACTTAGAGGTGTGACCTAAATCAGCTCACCTTATTTTGAATAGAGTAGTTGGGTGGGAATCATAAGCAGGTGGGGTATGACTGAAGGAAGTGGGTCACTGGGGACCTATCCTGAATGGGTCCATATTCCATGTGGCCTGTTCCCCTTCCCCTCTTTCTGTCTCCTGACCAAAAACAATGGGGCAGCACTCCTCCATCATGCCCAACCACCATGACATTCTGCCTCATTTGGGGCCCAGAACAATGCAGTAAGTCCACCATGGGCTGAACCTCTAAAACTCTGAGCCAAAATAAAGTTTTAGTCCTTTAAGTGGTTATTGTCATGTACTTTCTTGTTAGTGACAAAAACCTGACTCACACAGGCCTTGTCTAGAGGAGGTGAAGGATACAGGAATGCACAGACAAGAAATGCCTCCTCAACCAGTAAACAATTCTGTGGGTCATCCAGGCCGCACCACTACTCAACTGTGCTCCTGTGCCAAGAAAGTAGTCGTGACTGTTCCCATAAAACCTTACTTAGAAAAACATGTGACAGGCCAAATTTGACTCACAGGTACTCATTTCCTAAATGAAATAAAGTTCAAGTACAGAGAAAAATGGTAAGATTGGGTTGTGTGGATCTGTCAAACAGCAACACCAACAATAGCAGAGGTTTTGTAACAGTGACACAAAAACCAGAAAATAATGCCCCAGGCTGAGAATGGTGGCTCCTACCTGTAATTCCAGCAGCTCAGGAAGCTAAAGCAGGAGGACAATGAGTTCAATGTCAGTCTCAGCAACTTAGAGAGATCCTAAGCAATTTAATGAGACTCTCATCTCTAAGTAAAATATTAAAAAGTGTTGGGTATGTGACTTGGTAGTTAAGCATCACTGGGTTCAAATCCTCAGTACCTAAAACAAACAAACAAAAATTAAAAGAGGCCACATTTCCAGCTAGAGAGAAGACCACAAATGTAAACATTAGGAACCTGAATCTAACCTCCCAGCCTCAGGAACATATTTTATAAGGTCAACACCCACTTGACCCGAATAAGAGTTTAACACCTGTACAACTGAATTCTATAACCACCCCTCTTGATTATGAGCTAAAGGTCAAAAGCACTCAGGGACCAGAGAGGAGTGCTGAAGAACATTTCTGCTACCTGATGACACCTGCACCAATTACACAAAGTAGCCCAAAAAATTCATCATTCCTCATTCTCATGAAAACCATTAGAAAAATCATTGAATCACCAATAGCTTCATATAAAAGTCCCTTTCAGAGCTGGAGATGTAGCTCAGTTGATAGAGTGCTTGTCTTGCATGCACACCATCTGGGTTTCATTCCCCAGCACCACCAAAAAAAAAAAAAAAAAAGTCCCTTTCACAACATATAAAAAGTTCAAGTCCTTGGGACCAAATAACATAAAAAATACCCGGAGTCAAACTTCAATAAGGGGCACATGGGGTGACTGGAGTGAACACATGCCCTGTATGGGTCAAAAAACCTTTAATTTTGAAAACAAGATGTTACAAGGAATGTAATTTTAATTAACATCACAAACTTTGGGGGTAAGATAAAGTTGTTGGAAAAGATTTTTGAAGAGGTTTGGAGAAGGAGGGCAACCTTGTAAAGAGTGGCTGTGATCAGTGGGAAACTGGTGGGAAAGCTCTGTCTAGGTCTGGACCCCACAGTCCTGCTGGCAAGAGCGAACAGGCTTGTTTTGGGTGGAGGGGAGTGGTGAGGGCAGTGCTGGGGATGGAACCCAGGGTCTCTCTATCATGGAGCAACACCTGTGGCCATTTTTATTTTGAAACAGCATTTTGTAATTTGCTGAGGCTGGCTTCCATCTTGTGACCCTGCTGCTTAAGCCTTCCCAGTCACTAGAATTACAGGCAGGGTCCACCAGGCCAGTCGGGTTCTTCATCTAAGAACTCATTCTCTCTACCCACTTTTTCCTTATAGTTCCTGGGTAGCCTTTTCAGACTCCAGAATGTACAAAGGCTTGGAATAATGGCATCTTGTGTCCACCTGTCCATGGGTTGAGCGTGGAACCAGGGCAGAGGGTGGCTTGGTTTTGGTGCTAGGCTGTGTGCTATGTAACTATGAAATGATTCTAAATACTTCTAAAGTTTGATGTTTTGGGAGAGTGTTGCCTCCTCGCTAGAGCATGATGTGTTGCCAGACCTCATGTATCCCTTCAGACTCCCCACGTGCCAGCTGCTGATCTAAACTACTGAGCTTCAGAAAAGATCCCAACTCAGAGTTTGACAGACACCTTGAGAGCTTAGGTTAAGGTAGAGTCACACTCTGTCATGTGAAAGCCCATGACATTTCTCAGAAAGCCTAGAGCCAAGCAGTGACAAAGCAAGTCCTCATCAGCTGCAAATTAATCTCAGAAGCCTCACCCACCAATACCACCTGCTACTCACTAGCAATAAGAGACCTCACCTGTTATCCTGACTGTCCACCGAGGTGGTCAAGCTGGCTTCTCCAAGAACTGCTCCTGTACAGGAAAACCTCAGCTTCAATAAGACTTTCCTTTTCACAAGGCCTATTTCCAGATTAATTGAACAATTGGGCTTTAACAATTTTGGAAACCCTACTATGTGGTCAAAGTACTTTGTCTACGTGGTGTACTCTATGAGGTTTTTTCACATATTCTCTCCCCTCTGAACATTGTAAACCTACACAACAATTCTCATTGTATTTCAATAAACTCTGACTCAGTAAATCATCTCCTTGTTTCTGTCATGTACAACAACTGGCAGTCAGCAGGATCTCACAATGCATAGAAGTAAATGGTTGAACAAAGTTCAAATTTTAATTTCAATTTTAATGAAAGTATAGAGAATGGAAATTACATAGCATCCTTCTTCATTCTCAATATTCCACTGTATTTTCACCTTTGATGTCCTGGGAAGAATTTCTGAAAGTGGCACAAACTATAAGAATTCAGTGGCATTCTCACAAACACTTCTTTCAAATTACTTGAGTAGCATAAACCTGTTCTCACTATATATCGAGATATATGCACTACTCAGTACCTTACTATGATGGCATAATTGGGGTTTTTTTTGACCAGTAAGTATACAAAGATAAGTGAATAAATTATTATTATTCTTTTCATTTTGAAATCTGTAAACTATTCTGTATCGTAACAAACTAAAACTTTTATTTACTTATTTATTGAGGTACCAGAATTAAACCCAGAGTAACTCAATCACTGAGCCACATTCCCAGGCCTACTTTGTGTTTTATTTAGACATAGAGTTTCACTGAATTGTTTAGGACCTCACTAAGTTGCACAGGCTAGCTTTGAAGTCGTGATCCTCCTGCTTCAGCTTCAGCCTCCTGACCTGCTAAGATTACTGGCATGCACCACCACACCCAGAAAAACCACCAAATTTTATATGAATGGTATACATAAATTTTAAATGAATATTATACATAGGTTGAAAGCCAGGTATGGGGGGTATGTGCATGGAATCCCAGTGACTTGGGAGTCTGAGGCAAGAGGATCACAACTTTGAGGCCAGCTAGGAAACTTAGTGAGATCCTGTCTCAAAGTTAAATTTAAAATAACTTGGGATATAGTTCCATGGTAGGGCACCCATATATCCCCAGTCCAGCAAATTAAGGTATGGAGATCTCTACTTTTACACCTAGTAAATTAAAGACAGACAATTTCGGATCATACAGATGGTTCAACTAAAACCTGTCTATATCTCAGAACAAGGCTTATGTATGTACTTTAGAAGCCCCCTTTTGGGTTTAAGACATCAAGAATACACATTGCCTTTTATGAAAATCCAAACAACTGAGTATTGTGAAGGCACTCATCTCACAGGAAAAATTTACATACCCATGGGCTAAGGATGAAATTTCCACATTCCTTATAATCCTACTGCCACTGTCTCTATTGCATGCTTTAATGCCTTGCTTAAATAAAAGCTTCAATTGCTTAATAAACCCTTAAAACAGATGCAAAGGTCAAAGATCTATAGCAGGCTACAAAAATCATTAAAAAAAAAAAAGAGCCAGCAGAGCTTTGTAATCCCAACAACATGGAAAGTGGAGGCAAGTGGAATGGAGTTCAAATCCAGCTTCAGCAACTTAGCCAGGCCCTCAGCAACTCACCAAGGGTCTGTCTCTAAATAAAATATAAAAACTTGCTGGGGACGTGATACAGTAATTAGGTGCCTCTGGGTTCAATCCCCAGTACAAAACAAACAAACAAACAAAAAACAAAAAAACTCAAAGGCTGTAGCTCAGTGGTAAACTTCCCCTGGAATCAATCCCCAGTATCAAACACACACACACACACACACACACACACACACACACACACAGGAATGAATGTCCAACTTGTTATTGAGGTACACACCTTTCTAGCAATTCTGCAAACTGAGGAAGGAGGAACCAAAGTTTGAAGGCACTCTCAGCAACTGAGGGAGACTGTCTTAAAATCGAAAGCAAAAAAGACTTGAATGTAGCTCAGTGACAGAGAATATCTGGGTTCAACCCCTAAATCCCTACCAAGGGAGAAAAAAAAAAAAAAAAGGATGTTGGCCCCTGCGTGAAGCTCTGAATTCACTCCCCAGTCCTGCCAAAAATAGAGGACATATATTATCATTCATTAAATTGTTTCAGTGGGCTGGGGCTGTAGCTCAGTGGTAGAGTGCTTGACTAGCATGCTTGAGGCACTGGGTTTGATCCTCAGCACCACATAAAAAAATACTCCATCAAAATAAAGGAATTGTGCCCATCTATAATGTAAAAAAATATTAAAGACACTGTGTAAGTCATAAGAATACTATAAAACAAATATATTTATAAACAACAATAACCAGTTAGAACAAAATGGGGAAAACCTTATTAAGAATAGACGCTTAGGTGGTTGGAGCTGCCCTGCACATAAACTCTAGACGTTAAACCCAGGGCCTTTGCACGTGGTCAACATTCACCCTACACCCTCAGCACAGAAAACAGCAATTGTTAAAATATATAACACCTAGGAGTAAACTCTCATGCAAGCTCTACAGTTATAAAACTGCAAAACATTCCTGAAATGATGAAAAACTTCACCCAAATGGAGTCAAACCTCTATTTGGATAAAAATCATAAGAAAACCAAAAGACAAATGCCTAAACCTGGACGCAGAAGGTACCAGCCTGTAATCCCAGCTGCTCAGAAAGCTGAGACAGAAGGACAACCTGAGCCCCAAACTTTAAGGCAGGCCTGGACAAATAGGAAGACCCTCTTCCAGAAAAAGAAAACAAACAACAACAACAAATATGAAATAACCTCTCCGGAGGTAAGGCAGTAGGATGAAAAGTTCCAGGCTAGCTGCCTCTAAACAAACAAACAAAAAAAGGCCAGGGATAAACCTCAGTGGTAGATCACCTCTGGGGACAATTTCTAGATCCAGAAAATAATAATATTAATGAAAATACTAATATTTAATAACAACAACAACAATAATAATAAAAGAACCATAAACCAGTGCACAAACAACAGGATAGGCCCCAAAACAAACAAAGAAAACATATGTACAGTAGTGACACTCTTTGGAAACATTACTACCAGCACCAATCACCAATACAACTTACTATACATAAGATTACCACTGATTATCATAAACGCTTTAAAGGAAAAGTCTTCATTCAAAAATTTGAGAGCCAGGCACAGTGGAGACCACGTGTAATCCCCTCTCAGGGGCTGAAAGGGAACTAAGGAACTATGGCAGGAGGAATAAAGTTAGAGAGCAGCCTGGGAATTCAAACCTATTGCCAAAATAAGCAATGAAAATTGTCATGGCTGAACCAGGCAAGGTGGTGCACACCTGTAATCCCAGAGGCTCAGGAGGGGAGGCAGGAGGATTGTGAGTTCAAAGTCAGCCTCAGCAACTTAGCAAGTCACTAAGCAACTCAGTGAGACCCTGTCTCTAAATAAAATATTTTAAAAAGGCTGAGGATGTGGCTCAGTGCTTAAGCGCCCAGGATTCAATCCCCCCCCCCCAAAAAAAAAAAAAACACATAGTGTAGCTCAGTGGTGAAAAACTTACTGGGTTCAATCCCCAGTATGAAACACACACACACACACACACAAAAAAAAAAAAAAAAATGGAATGAATGTCCAGTCAGTAATAGAGGTACACTTCTTTAATCCCAACAACTCCTCAAAATGAGGAAAAGGAATCCAGAAAACTGAGACAGGAGGACAACCTGAGCTTGTTGCCAGCTTCAGCAACTGTCTTAAAAGGAACAAAGGCAGGCTGGGGGTGTGACTCAGCAGTAGATCGCTTGCCTAGCACATGCAAGGCACTGAAAACATATGTATAGTTCCATCCTCAGAACCACATAAAAATAAAATAAAATAAAGGCACTGGGTCCAACTACAACTAAAAAAAAAAAACACATAGTGTAGCTCAGTGGAGAAACTCCATTGAGTTCAATCCTCAGTATTAAGCACTGCACTTGCGCACAAACACACACACACACACACAAACAATATAATGAATGTCATGGTGGTTACAGAGGTACACTCCATTAATCCCAACAACTCTGAATTTAATCCCCTGTTAAGCCAAAAACAGAACATGTATATTATCATTCATTAAGTTTAAATCATAAGAATGCTAGAAAACAAATATCTTTATAAATAAGAATAACCAGTTTGAACATAATGGGGAAAAACTCATTAGGAATTAATGAGGGGTTGGAGGGTTGAGAGTGGTTGGCGAGGTGCTGCTCATGCATGCTAGACAATAAACCCAGGGCCTTCACATGTGCTCAACATTCACCCTATACCCTCAGTACAGAAACCAGCAATTGTTAAAAATATATAACACCTAGGAGTAAACTCTCATGCAAGCTCTACAGTTATAAAACTGCAAAACATTCCTGAAATGATGAAAAACTTCACCCAACTGGAGTCAAACCTCTATTTGGATAAAAAATCATAAGAAAACCAAAAGACGATAGGAAAGGCAGCAGAATACAACAGACACTAGTATGGCAATATGTAAATCAATGGAAGTGTAACTGATGTGATTCTGCAATCTGTATACGGGGTAAAAATGGGAGTTCATAACCCACTTGAATCAAAGTGTGAAATATGATATGTCAAGAACTATGTAATGTTTTGAACAACCAACAATAAAAAAAAGAAGAAGGAACTTATAATGTATGTTAAAAAAAAAAAAAGAAAACCAAAAGACAAACTCTTAAACCTGGACACAGAGGGTACCAGCCTGTAGTCCCAGCTGCTCAGAAAGCTGAGACAGGAGGACAACTTGAGCCCTGAACTTTAAGCCTAACCTGCACAACATAGGAAGACCCTCTAACACACACACACCAAAAAAAAAAAAAAAAAAAGGAAAGAAAAAGAAAGAGAGCAAGAAAACAAACAACAACAAATATGAAATAACTCTAATCAGGAGGTGAGATCAGGGGTGAAGATTTCCAGGCTAGCCGGCTTCTAAATAAAAAATACAAAGGGCCAGGGTTAAAGTTCAGTGGTAGATAACTGCTGGGTCCAATCCCTAGTTCCAGGAAAAAAAAAAAAAAAAGAACCATAAAGCGGTTGACAAAGAACAGGACAGGCTGGCATAGTGGCACACATGTGTAATCCCAGCAGAGTTTGGGAGGCTGAGGCAGGAGGAGCACAAATTCAGTCAGCCTCAGAAACTTAGTGAAGCCTTAAGAAACTCAGCGAGACCCTATCTCTAAATCAAAATAAAAAAAACTGGCTGAGTATGTGGCTCAGTGGTAAAACACCCCTGGGTTCAATCCCCAGTATCAAACACACACACACACACACACACACACCACAATGGATGTCTAGCTGGTTAAAGAGGTACACTCCTTTAATCCCAGCAACTCAGCAAAATGAGGAAGGAGGAACTAAAGTTTGAAGCCAGCCTTGGGAACTGAGGGAGACACCATCTTAAAATAAAGAGTAAAAAGGGCTTGGGATTTAGCACAGTGGCAGAGAATCTCTTGGTTCAACCCCTAAATCACCACCAGAAAAAAAAAAAAAGTTGGCAGATGAAAACAACTCAGAATTTAATCCCCAGTTCTGCCAAAAATAGAGCATGTAATATTATAATTCATTAAATTAAGTCAAAAGAATGCGAGAAAACAAATATCTTTATAAACAAGAATAACCAGTTAGAATACAATGGGAGAAAATTCATTAGGAATAGAGGAGGGGGTGAGAGGTTGTGGGGTGGTTGGGGAGGCGCTGCATGTGAACTCAAGACATTAAACCCAGGGCCTCCACACGTGCTCAACATTCACCCTATACCCTCAGCAGAGAAACCAGCAATTGTTAAAAATATATAACACCTAGGAGTAAACTCTCATGCAAGCTCTACAGTTATAAAACTGCAGAACATTCCTGAAATGATGAAAAGCTTCACCCAACTGGAGTCAAACCTCCATTTGGATAAAAATCATAAGGAAAAAAGAGACAAATGCCTAAACCTGGATGCAGAGTTACCATCCAGTAGCTCTATCTTCTCAGAAAGCTGAGACAGGAGGACAACTTGCGCCTCAAACTTTAAGGCTAACCTGGACAACATAAGAAGACCCCCTTCCAGAAAAAGAAAACAACAACAACAACTATGAAATAACTCTACTTCAGAGGTGAGGCAGGAGGTTGAAAAGTTCCAGGTTACCCTGCCTCTAAATACAAAATAAAAATGGCCAGGGATAAAGCTCAGGGATAGATCACCCCTGGGTCAAATTCCTAGTTCCAGAAAATAATAATAATAATAATAATAATAATAATAATAATAATAATAATAATAGAACCATTAACCAGTGCACAAAAAACAGGACAGGCCCCAAAACAAACAAACAAAGAAAACATATGTACAGTAGTGATGACACTCTTTGGAAACATTACCAGCACCAATCACCAATACAACTTACTATGCATAAGATTACCACTGATTATCATAAACACTTAAAAAGAAAAGTCTTCATTCAAAAATTTGAGAGCCAGGCACAGTGGAGACCACGTGTAATCCCCTCTCAGGGGCTGAGAGGGAACTAAGGTACTATAGCAGGAAGAATAAAGTTAGAGAGCAGCCTGGGAATTCAAACCTCCTGCCAAAATAAGCAATGAAAATTGTCATGGCTGAGCCAGGCAAGGTGGTGCACACCTGTAATCCCAGCAGCTCAGGAGGGGAGGCAGAGGACTGTTGAGTTCAAAGTCAGCCTCAGAAACTTAGCAAGTCACTAAGCAACTCAGTGAGACCCTGTCTCTAAATAATATATATTTTAAAAGGCTCAGTGCTTAAGTGCCATGGATTCAATTCCTAGTAAAACCAAAACCAAACACAACAAAACAAAATACCCGCATAGCTGTGGCTTAATGGTGAAACTCTCCTTGGTTGAATCCACAGTATCAAACACACACACACACACACACACACACACACACACACACAAACATAGGCAGGCATGCCCACACACAACAGAATGAATGTCCAGCGGGTTACAGAGATACACTCTTATAATCCCAACAACTGTGCAAACTGAGAAAGAAGGACTCCCAGTTTGAGGCCAGCAACTGAGGGAGACACTGTCTTAAAAAGCAAAAAGCGAGGCTGGGATGTGCCTCAGGGGTGGAGCGCTTGCCTAGCACATGTGAGGCACTGAGCTCCATCCTCAGCACCACTTACAAGTAAAATAAAATAAAGGCAGTGGGTCCAACTACAACTAAAACAACAACAACAAAAAAAAACCTTAAAAAAAGTAAAAAGGGCTTGGGATGGATCTCAGTAGCAGAAAAACATCAACACATAAATCCACACCAGAAAAAAAAAGAAGGTGGCCCATGAGTGCAGCTCTGAATTTAATCCCCAGCTCCACCAAAAATAGAGCAGGTATATTATCATTCATTAAATTGTTTAAATCATAAGAATGCTAGAAAACAAATATCTTTATAAACAAGGACGACCAGTTAGAACACAATGGGGAAAAACTCATTAGAAATAAATGAGGGGTTGCAGGGTTGGGGGGGTGGTTGGGGAGGCACTGCATGTGAACTCTAGACAATAAATCCTGGGCCTCCACACGTGCTCAACCTTCACCCTACACCCTCAGCACAGAAAACAGCAATTGTTAAAATATATAACACCTAAGAATAAACTCTCATGCAAGGTCTACAGTTACAAAACTGCGAAACATTCCTGAAATGATGAAAAACTTCACCCAAATGGAGTCAAACCTCTATTTGGATAAAAATCATAAGAAAACCAAAAGACAAATGCCTAAACCTGGACGCAGAAGGAACCAGCCTGTAGTCCCAGCAGCTCAGAAAGCTGAAACAGGAGGACAATTTGAGCTTAAACTTTAAGGCAGGCCTGAACAACATAGGAAGACCTCCTTCCAGAAAAAGAAAATAAACAACAACAACAAATATTAAATAACCTCTCCGGAGGTGAGGCAGTAGGGTGAAAAGTTCCAGGCTAGCTGCCTCTAAACAAAAAATTTAAAAAGGCCAGGGATAAAGCTCAGTGGTAGATCACCTTTGGGGACAATTTCTAGATCCAGAAAAAAAAAAAATATAACCATATACCAGTGCACAAACAACAGGGTAGGCCCCAAAACAAACAAACAAAGAAAACATATGTACACTAGTGACACTCTGAGGAAACATTACCAGCACCAATCACCAATACAACTTACTATGCATAAGATTACCACTGATTATCATAAACACTTAAAAAGAAAAGTCTTCATTAATAAATGTGAGAGCCGGGCTCAGTGGATATCATCTATAATCCCGTTGCAGTGACTGAGATGGAACTAAGACACTAAGGCAGGAGGAATAAAGTTAGAGAGCAGCCTGGGAATTCAAACCTCCTGCCAAAATAAGCAATGAAAATTGTCAATTGTCACAGCTGAACCAGGCAAGGTGGTACACACCTGTAATCCCAGCGGCTCAGGAGGGGAGGCAGAGGACTGTGAGTTCAAACCCAGCCTCAGCAACTTAGCAAGTCACTAAGCAACTCAGTGAGACCCTGTCTCTAAATAATATATATTTTAAAAGGCTCAGTGCTTAAGTGCCCTGGATTCAATCCCTAGTAAACAAAACAAAACAACAACAGCAAGAAACCCACATAGCTGTGGCTTAATGGTGAAACTCCCCTTGGTTGAATCCACAGTATCAAACACACACACACACACACACACACACACACACACACACACACATAGGCAGGCATGCCCACACACAACAGAATGAATGTCCAGCGGGTTACAGAGATACACTCTTATAATCCCAACAACTGTGCAAACTGAGGATGAAGGACTCCCAGTTTGAGGCCAGCAACTGAGGGAGACACTGTCTTAAAAAGCAAAAAGCGGGGCTGGGGATGTGGCTCAAGGGTGGAGCGCTTGCCTAGCACATGTAAGGCACTGAGCTCCATCCTCAGCACCACTTAAAAGTAAAATAAAATAAAGGCAGTGGGTCCAACTACAACTAAAAAAAAAACCTTAAAAAAAGTAAAAAGGGCTTGGGATATATCTCAGTAGCAGAAAAATATCTGGGTTTAACCCCTAAAGCCACACCAGAAAAAAAAGAAAGGTGTCCCGTGGGTGCAGCTCTGATTTTAATCCCCAGCTCTGCCAAAAATAGAGCATGAATATTATCATTCATTAAATTGTTTAAATCATAAGAATGCTAGAAAACAAATATCTTTATAAACAAGGACGACCAGTTAGAACACAATGGGGAAAAACTCATTAGAAATAAATAAGGGGTTGCAGGGTTGGGGGGGGGACCGCTAGACAATAAACCCAGGGCTTCCACACGTGCTCAACCTTCACCCTACACCCTCAGCACAGAAAACAGCAATTGTTAAAATATATAACACCTAGGAATAAACTCTCATGCATGCTCTACAGTTATAAAACTGCAAAACATTCCTGAAATGATGAAAAACTTCACCCAACTGGAGTCAAACCTCTATTTGGATAAAAATCATAAGAAAACCAAAAGACAAATGTCTAAACCTGGACGCAGAAGGTACCAGCCTGTAGTGCCAGATGCTCAGAAAGTTGATACAGGAGGAAAACCTGAGCCCAAACTTTAAGGCAGGCCTGGACAACAAAGGAAGACCCTCTTCCAGAAAAAGAAAACAAACAACAACAACAAATATGAAATAACCTCTCCGGAGGTGAGGCAGTAGGGTGAAAAGTTCCAGGCTAGCTGCCTCTAAACAAAAAATTAAAAAAAGTCCAGGGATAAAGCTCAGTGGTAGAACACCTCTAGGTCTAATTCCTACTCCCGAAAAATTAAAGAAAGAAAGAACCATAAAGTGATTAACAAAGAATGCCAGGCTGGGCAAGGTGGCACACACTCCGGTAATCTCAGCAGAGCTCAGGAGGTTGAAGCAGGAGTGCAAATTCAAAGCCAGTCTCGGCAATTTAGCAAGGTCCTAAGCAACTTAGTCAGACCCTGTCTCTAAAGAAAATATAAAAAACCGGCTGGGAAACTGCTTCAGTGGTTAATCTACCTGGGGTTCAAACCTCAGGGCACTTCAAAAATCTAAAATATAAAAATACAAAATGTTTACCACCCAGGTGCTGAACGAAATGCAAAGGAAATCCACGGACTGAACCGGCAGAAAGGCAATGACGGACAACCCTGTTTCTGGACCTTGGGAACTGACCCAGTGAATCCACTTCCACAAACTCATTTTGAAGAGTTAGGGCCAATTCAACAAACATATTCCACAAACTCACTTAAATAAGGGCAAATAAGGAAAGCGAACTGGCTCATGATTATGATCCCAGGTACTCAGGAGCTTGAGCCTTCAGGATACCAATTTTAAGCCAATCTCAAGCAAGTTAGTGAGACCCTGTTGACTCAGAAAAAAACAGTAAAATAACTAATAAAAATGGGCTGAGGGGGCTGGGTTTGTGGCTCAGCGGTAGAGCGCTTGCCTACCATGGGTGAGACACGGAGTTCAATTCTCAGCACCACATATAAACAAATAAGGTTCATTGACAACTAAAAGTATATTTTTAAAAATGGGCTAGAGATTTAGCTCAGCGATAAAGTAGTCCTAGGCTCAATCTCCTTAGCAAAAATAGTTTAAACAAACAACGGCAGACTACTATGAGGAAATATCTGTGCATTGGCTCATTCAGGCTTCTAAAACAAACCCCATTGGATTTCTATTTTACAAACAACCATTTATTTCTTACCATTTTGCAGGGGTAGAAGTTGGAGATTGAAGACTGCTTCCAAATTGCTTCAGACACCTTAGGGCTGGCTCCTCACAAAATAGAATCACTTTCTGACCTCCTTGATATAGCTCATCTATATCCCGAGGTGTGGACTCCACCCTCCACCTCGTGGCCCAAGGCTCCTCCCCCTAAGAGATAAGTTTCAGCACACTAATGGCAGGCTTCTGGAGCCACCACTCCCTTCATATGGTGGAATAGAGTGCATCCAAACAAAATATCACTCAGCCTTTGGGAAATTATTTAGACCATGAAGCAAACAAACTTTCATGTTTTGAGACAACTAAGGAAATCCAAACACCACCAGTGTGACAATAATAATGAATTACAGTTGAGAGTCTTCAGTATTTATGAAAACTTAGCTTGAGAGATACACAATAGAACATTTAATGCAATGGTTTTGTTGGCCATGCATGGAGAACTATTGAAGAGGGGCAAAGTGTCCAAAGCACAATCTCTCAACTTTTGTGAATATCGAAAATGCTCCAGAGCTAGAATTGTGGCTCCGTAGAGGAGCGCTCCCTGCACACCTATGGGGCACTGGGTTCCATCCTCGACACCGCATAGAAGTGAATAAATAAAATAAAGGTACTATTTCCATCAAAACTAAAAAAAAAAAAAAATAAGTAAAAAACAATGCTCCACAAATGTTTTTTAAGTCATTTGTGTTTCCATTAACTGACACGAAAAACCTTAAGGCAAACTGTCACATATAATAGCAGGGAAAGAGCCAGGTGCGATGGCACAGGCTTCAAATCCCAGCAGCTCAGGAGGCTAAGGTTGGAGGACTGCAAATTCAAAGCTAGCCTCACCAACACAGTGAGGCCCGAAGCAACTTGGCAAGACCCTTTTGTGACAAAGAGCAGGCTGCATCTAAATTTAGCAGCAAAATATCCAGGACCTAAGGAGACTGCTTAGCACAGTATTCTATGCAAAAAATGTAAATTTCCAAAGGCGCCACCCAGTCAGACAGGAGTTGAAGCACAGGTCACCATCTAGGGGGAGAAGGGATGTTCCCAGAACAGCCAGGAGACCCACCCGTTTTCTAATAAGACAGACAGCTCAGACCCTGAGGCTTAAGGATAGTTTGCAGGGGCTGGGGATGTGGCTCAAGCGGTAGCGTGCTCGCCTGGCATGCGTGCGGCCCGGGTTCGATCCTCAGCACCACACACCAACAAAGATGTTGTGTCCGCCGAGACCTAAAGAATAAATATTAAAATGCTCTCTCTCTCTCTCTCCTCTCTCACTCTCTCTTTAAAAAAAAAAAAAAAAGGATAGTTTGCATCCCTTTGCACCCACCAAGGATCAAACTTTTTAGCATCAAACTGATGCTAAAAATTTTAAATTATAATCCCTCTACTCCACTGAAAAAGTGCATGATGCTGGTACCACCACCCTTGTGTTCACAAAGAAATGAAAGACCAGGAGTTTGTGCTAGATTCAGCATCTCTCCCCACACTGGGCTTTAAAACCCTTCTTAGAAGGTCACCCACAGGCCAAGAGTAGAGGCTCATGTTTGAAAGTCAACCACTAGGGAACTAAGGCAGAAGGATTGAGAATTCAAAGCCAGTCTCAGCAATTTATGAGGCCCTTAACAACGTGGTGAGACACTGTCTCTAATTTAAAAAAAAATAAAAATGGGCTGGGGGTATGGCTCAATGGTTAAGTGCCCCTGGGTTCAGTTCCTGGTGCCAATAAATAAATGAATAATAATAAAAAAATTTAAATACCAGGGAACAAAATGTGAGTTCATTCAGGTAAATTTATGTGTTATATGTGCATTTAAACACAAATTCAGAGTGATATTCTCAAATTAATTATGAAAATATTAATACTGGAGTTATATTAGACTCTGATTTCCATGACTACTTCCTCATGAGACCTTTCTACATCACTTGGATTTTAAAATAAACCCTTCATTTTCACAATTTAGTAAAATAAAATTATTTCATTTTCTTAATTATACAGAGGCACAAACATGAAGAAGATCTACTAAGGTGCTAGGGGCACAGCTCAGTGGTAGGGTGCTTGCCTAGGATTATAAGGCATACTTGATCCCCAATACCCAAAAGCAAAAAAAGACCTATAAGGGCAACCAAAGAGGAGATTAAAGCTGCAAACCTAAGGTCACTTGAGGGTCATGCACAGAAAAATGCAGAAACAGCAAGGGGCAATAGAAGCAGATGCCTCACACAGACAGTGAGCAGAGCAGGACAGTTCAGAGAACCACAGACCAATCAGAGCCAGGAGAGGTAGGGAGGGGTTGAGTGGGCAAACAGAGAATTCTGATTGTCCTTCACAAGACAAAAAAGACAAAGGAAAGAAAGAGCAGGCTGCATCTAAACTTAGCAGCAAAATATCCTGGAGCTTAAGAGAATGCTTAGCATAGTATACTATGCAAATAATGTAAATTTCCAAAGGTGCCACCCAGTGTCCTACAGGAGTTGAAGCACAGGTCACAATCTAGGGAGAGATGAGATGTTCTCTGTACAGCCAGGACACCCACCTGTTTTTTTATTATTTTATTAGTTACACATGACAGTACAATAATCTTGACAATTCATACATTTGAATCAAATGGGGTATAATTTCTCATTTTTCTGATTGTACAGGTTGCAGAATCACATTGGTCATACAGTCACCTATATACATATATCCATTTTCTAATTAGATAGCTCAGACCCTGACGCATAAGGATAGTGTGTATCCTGGAGCTTGCAATCCTCCTACCTCAGCCTCTGGAGTGGCTGGAATTACAATAACAGTAAACACAAAGCTGAATGAAGGCAGATTGGTATCTGCCTTCATGTCAAAATGATCATCTCCACACTAACAATTGGTTATCCCTTTCTACCACTCCCTCAAATGAGTTGGTTATTGCAGCTCCAAAGGGAGTCTCTGTTCCATCTATTAAAGTTAAAACTGCCTAAAGAAATCATTACATTAAGGTACCCTCCAGGAGGTCTGGAAGAGCTCCTCTAACCCATGTCTACAACCAGGAGCTCAAAGCTCTTCGGAAGTGCAAAACTCCAGAGATTGCTTAAGCGTTATAGTCCCTGCCCTCTACTCAAGCTGCATGTGTGTTGGGGAAGAGGAAGAGGGTACATTCAGGGTATCCCAAAACCAGGTAGTAAAGATTCTTAGTAATCCACAGCCATCTCATGTCTTAGGCTACTTCTTTGGAGAATAAAAAGGCACTTTTTTTGGATGGGAGTGGGGACAGCAGGACCAGAGATGCCAAAGTCAGCAGGGTAGAGGTAGAAATAGCTCTGGAAACTTCCTTTCCAGGGTGTCCTTACTTAGATTCCTGATTAGTTTCTTGTTTATTCACCCTTTCAGAACTGCCTACTATGTCTTCAGTAATCTATGTACTCAGGGGGAAAGTCAAGCCCATTAAATAAGAAGTTGAGACGTTGAGGAGAGTAATGTACATGTTAGTAGTCCCAAAGGTCAGGAGGATAAATAGTTGTGGCAGTCTATGGACATGGGGCCTGGTGCTTCTTGATGGTTCAGAACAAACAGGAGACTCACAAGGAGTTCAATAATGTAGAGGAGCTTCTGAGACCCCAAGACTCAAGGACAGTTCAGTGGACCCCTGAATGCTGGTGAAAACTAGGGCTAGGGGTGTAACTTGGTGGTAGAGTGCTTGCCTGGCATGGGCGATGCTCTGAGTTCTACCCAAGCGTGGAGGTGGCTGGTGACATGCCACCTGAAAACTTTTGGGAAAGGGAGTGCATGTTACACTTACAGATTTTGATTATTGCCTTCCCTTCTCCAAAACAGGCAAGAATTCAATTCAATCTGACGCCCTAAGTGAGCTAGATTCTGTTTTTTAGATTTGTTGTTGTTTCGGTATGTGTGTGTGTGTGTGTGTGTGTGTGTGTGTCTGTGTGTCTGTGTGTGTCTGTGTGTACGTGCATGGATGATACTGGGGATTCCACCAGGGCCTTGTGCATGCTAGGCAAATGTTCTATCACTGAGCTCTACCTACCTAGCCCATCTTTTCCTATATCAAGCCAGGGTCTTGCCAAGTTGGCCAGGGTGGCCTTGAAGTTCCTGATCCCACTGTCTCAGCCTCTAGAGTAACCAGGATTACAGACAACAGGGCCCAGCCAGATTCTGCTTTAATTTTAGGTGTTTATGCTGCTACTGACAGTCAGCCAGTTAACCCACCTGGCCAGCAACCCTGTAGGCAAGACTCAGCTGTTCCAACGCATAAGAAGTAAGGAAGCAAGAAAATACAAATTTTATGCCTGTTGACCAAATTGGGAAGAAGCAGCTAGATTGTTTCTCTCCCCGAACTAAAGAAACTGGTTACAATTTATAGAAATAAAAGACAAGAGATCCATATGTACAGATGTAGCTTGGCTATGTAGCCAGAGAATGTGTGGATTTCAGATTCCTTGGCAGGAGCTTGGTCAGGACTTGCTCTTAATTTCAAAGGGGATCTGTTTCAATGCTGTCTATACATTTGAATTGAACAGAGACTCATTCTGATCAACTTTAACCATGTCCCTATGAGCACTTTTCTCAACTAAGCCTCACTTTCCATAGCCTAGTTTAGACAGAATCTCCCTACCCTTCATGTCTCATCACCCTAGCCCACCTTCAGCAAGAATTCTGCTTAGTAATTCTAGTAAGAATCCCCCTATCCTTGATGTGTTGTAGTATTTTTCCATCCACCATTACCACCAGCCTGTTCCTTGACTGTACTTGTGCTCAATGTAAAAAACAAAACCAAAACCAAAAAATCTTCCATATTGCAAAAGTCTTAAAAGTTACTTTTACTTATCACAATAGTCCTCAAAAAGTCTTCCTTACTCTGTTAACTAGGGTCAGATAAATTTTTATTTAAAAAACAAAAATAGCCCTGCCTATTCTAGACACTGCTGACATGAATCTCCAAGAACTAAGAGATACTTATCAGGATCTTATTACATGGTAACCTGATGTGGGAGTGTGTATAAGACCAAATCAAAGGATACCACTTTCTCCCAGTATTTCCTCCATTTCTGAGAGAGAGAGAGAGAGAGAGAGAGAGAGAGAGAGAGAGAAAGAAATCACATCCTTAAAGTCAATAAAGTTGTGATATGGAAAAACACCAAAGTGTTTAAAATAACAACAATATCCCAGTAATCATTCCATTTATACAATAAAATTAAATGTGGATCATTAAGTAATTTCATATTGTAAGGGTCCGGCAAAGCGTCGGAGAAAGGGACCACACGAGAGTAGCTTCATGCAATGGCAAGGGGGATTTATTAGGGATCCGTTCCAGCGCGCTGGGGCTCCGTGCTCATTCAAGAAGGGAGAGCAGTGCAGAGCCCAGAGCAGAGATCAAGCAGAGCTTAAGTACACTTTTTGGAGAGGGGGGTGGGCTTTGCATACATCAGAACAAATCATCATGAGGCACGGGAAAATTGAACAACAACTCTGAGACGTGATTAGCACATTCATTGGCGGGAACAGTTTGGGCAGGGGTGATTGGTCACTTCTAAGTGGGGTACACATTTAAACTGATTGGTTCTGGGGCCTAGATGCTTACGTGCCATGCTACCTGGAGCCCTTAGCTATTAAACAACCAGGGAATCAATGGAGATATTTACTGGGCAGTTCCCGCATTGTCCTAACAACTTACAGAGATTACAGGTTCCGGGGGTAGCGGAGGAGTTGTAACAAGAGACTTTTACAATTGTAACAATTGTCTTTTACTTTTTAGCCCAGGCCTTGTAATCTAGAAGCTTTACAATGCTCAGTCTTTTACAGTTTAACTCAAGCTTTTGCAGCTTGGAATCAGCTTAGAAATTTTACCTTTACAATATTAATATCCTTCCATAATGTCTTAATACGGAGTCATACTCTTTAGATAAACAGGCTTCAGCAGGGTTGGACACAATACCCTGGCCACATAGTTGTGTCACACTATATCCCAACCATCTCTTATCATAGCCGGGGCTCCTCCAGGGCAGGAATTCTGGTTAGGAATTGGGGGTGGGAAGCTGCCCATCACGGCTGAGCACAGCCCTCTAACTCCACTACCGGGTACAGGACTAGTGTTGTGGCTAAGTGGTAGAGTACTTGCCTAGAACATGTGAGGCCTTGGGTTCAATCCTCAGCACTACATAAAAGTAGGTAAATAAAATAAAGATATTTTTCCATCTAAAAATAAAAATTAAGGAAAAAAAAAGAGTATCAGGACCATGAGAAACTCCAGACAATATTTTGGTTCCTTGGATATCCAATACTTTCAATAAGTTACTAAATTTGTGTCTGGAACTTTTGAAGTTCTAACTTTTTTTATTTATTTATTTTGTTCTGGGGATCAAAATCAGTGCCTCGCACTTGCTAGCCAAATGCTCTATCGCTGAGCTACATCCCAGTCCTTTTTATTTTGGAATTACAGGTGGGTACCACTACAATGCACAGAAATTTAATTCTTTTTTTTTTAATTTTAATCATAGTTGGACACAGTACCTTTATTCTATTTCTTTATTTGCATATGGTGTTGAGGATTGAACCCAGCACCTCACACATACTAGGTGACTACCCTACCACTGAGCCACAACCCCCGCCACAGAAATTGAATTCTTTATTGCCCCTCTGGTCAAATTATGTCTGGTGCTATTTCTTTATATCATTATTTGATCTCAGTTAAAAAAAAAAAAAGAGGGATTCAAGAAAATTTAAGTCCCTGTCAGAGAGGTAATTACATTTCCCCAGTGGCAATCAACACGGACTGAATATTATTATATAGACTGTAAGATTTTTTAAAAATATATTTCTTCAGTGTTGATTCATTTTATTCATTTGTTTATATATGGTGCTGAGAATTGAACCCAGTACCTCACCATGTGAGGCCAGCACTCTATCACTGAGCCACAACCCTAGCCCCAGGCTTAAGATCTTTTTCCAAGGATGTGTATGCATCTATGTGTCCATTTATAATGGATACAAATGAAGACTGCTCTGCTTCTGTTGGAGTATAAATGACAGATAATTGTAACTTATATTTCTACAGTATTTTGTTATTTTAGAATGGCTTATAAAGTGCTTTGTATTTGGTCATTCTATTAACTTGAGAGCAAGTAGAAATTCTTTTTTTCTTTTTTCTTTTCTTTTTTTTTTTTGATAATGGGGATTAAACCCGGAGCACTTAACCATGGGGCCACATCCCCAGCTCCCCTACCTTTTTTAATTTTTATTTTTTAGTTGTAGATGGACACAATATCTTTATTTATTTTTATGTGTTGCTGAGGACCAAACCCAGTGCCTTGCATGTATGAGGCAAGTCCTCTACTCCTCTACTGCTGAGCTGTAGCCCCAACCTGCCCAACCCATTTTCATTTTTAAATTTTGTGACAGTGTCTTGATAAGTTGCTCAGGTCCTGGCTAATTGCTGGGGGTGGTCTCAAACTTGTGATCCTCCTGTCTCAGTCTCCGAGTCATTGGGAATATAGGCATGTGCCACTGGGATTACAAGCCTCTGTCACTGGGCCTGTCATGAGTAGGAATTATTAATGGAATGATTTTTGTAGCAAATTCATAAGAAGAAAAATTAGGCGGGCCCAGCGGCACATGCCTGTAATCCCAGTGACTTGGGAAGCTGAGACAGAAGGACTACAAGATTAAGACCAGCCTCAGCAACTTAGCAAAGCCTTAAGCAACTTAATATTGCTGTCTCAGAATAAAAAATCAAAAAGGCAGGGGATGTAGTTCAGTTGTAAAGACCCCTGGGTTAAGTCCTCAGTACAAACAAATAAACAAGAAAAGATAAGGAATGAGCCCTAAGGTTGTTTCTTTTTTTTTTTTTTTTGAGAGAGAGAGAGAGAATTTTAATATTTATTGTTTAGTTTTTGGCGGACACAACATCTTTGTTTGTATGTGGTGCTGGGGATCGAACCCGGGCCGAACGCACCCCAGGCGAGTGCACTACCGCTTGAGCCACATCCCCTGCCCCAGGTTGTTTTTTTTTTTTTTTTTTAGTTGTAGATGAACATAATATCTGTGTTTTATTTATTTTTGTATGTGGTGCTGAGGATCGAACCCAGTGCCTCACGCATGTGAGGCGAGCCCTCAGCCACTGAGCCCCAGCCCCAGCCCATTTTTTACAGTTTTTTAAAAATGTATTTAGTTGTAGATGGACACAAAATACCTTTATTTTTATTTATTTATTTATTTATTTATTTATTTATTTATTTATTTATTTATTTATTTATATGGTGCTGAGGATTGAACCCAGTTCCTCACACATGTTAGCCAAGCACTCTACCACTGAGCTACAACCCTATCCCTTCTTATAGTTTTTGACCTAACAATCTTTTTTAACCTTTCTAGAATGATTTCATATGTACTTTTTCATTTGCAAGTCAAAATTTTTACTTAAAAATATAATTTAGTTTACACGAGTGATGTAATGCACACTTTATGAAAACATTTGTGTGTAAACGAAACTTAATATGTAAACTTAATATGTAAACTCAATTAATATGTACACATTAATGCCTCGTGCATCACCCTCAGTTTGTGGTTCAAGCCGATGGTGGTGGTGATGATGATGATGATGACGACGACAAAGAAGGCAAGGATGATGATGAAGCCTGATTTAGTTAAGAGTATGCTCTGTGGCCAGGCATAGAGGTTGGTGCTTTCCTATGGTCCCAATTATTATGAAGGCTGAGACAGGAGGACTACAAGATCAAGACCGGAGTGGGCAATTTAGAGAGCCTCTGTTTCAAAATTTAAAGGTCCTGGGGGTGTAGCTCAAGGGTACAATGTTCCTGCATTCAATCCCCAGTGCCAGGCAGAGTGTGGGGAAAGAATAGTTGGTGGAAGTGGATTGTTTGAATTTGAGTTGCTGGCTCTTACTGACTGTGTTGCCTCAAGGAAGTTATTTAATCTCTGGACTTTAATTTTCTTATCTATGAGAGGTGATGATCATCATCATTATCCCATAGGCCAGTTATGAGAATTAAATGAATTAATATCCACACCATTTTAAAATAGTGTCTAGCATGCAAATTTTTGGTGAATTAGAATAGTGCCTAGCATAGAGAATTTATGCACAAAGTAACTCTTTATTAAGCAAAGCAATGATAATGAATATTCACTGCAAACTTACTATGTGCCTGTTTCCAAATTTAGTACTTTGAACACATTATTGCTTTTCATTCTCCCAGAATCCTATATGAAGGATAGAGATTCAGGTTACAGGTGAGGAAATCTGAAACCAGAATGCTTAAATAATTTGTCCAAAGTGGCACAGCTAGTGTGTCGCAGAATTGAGGTTGTGTGAGCCTATGTCTATCTAGAAGTTATATTACTAACCATGTCCTTGCTGCATTTAAACCATTCTACTATTGACCAGTTGATTCTGTACAATTTGGGATCCTCTGTAACCTCAAGGAGCTGCATAAATATTCAACTTTGTCATTCTCTTGTAACATTTTTGTAAATATTCAGATAAATTTTAATTTATTCATATCTTTTTTATGTCAAGGTATACACATTTATTTTTGAGACAGTTTCTGCCTATGCTGTCCAGGCAGTCCTCAAATTTATAATCCTCCCACCTCAGCTCTCTGTGTAGATGGGATTTCAGACATGTTCCACCATACCTGGCTAGAGATATATTTAATGCCAAACAAAATAAAATAGCTGTCTTTAATAAGCATATGAGGATAACAAAGATGATTTCAGGCTCACAAATATTCTGTCTCTGCTAATAATGAGATTACTTGAATTATTTAATCTATTACTTTGGTGACTAAGTATTTTATTTATTTGACCTCAGATTGAATCCTTCTGAAGTAGAGCAAGGCCAGAGGTACCAAGAATTGAATCCAAGGGTGTTTAACCACTAACCCATATACATAGCCACTCCCTAGAATTTTAAAAAAAATTTTATTTATTTATTTGTTTATTTATTTTTGGTATCAGGGATTGAATTCAGGGGCACTCAACTACTGAGCCACATCCCCAGCCCTATTTTGAATTTTATTTGGAGACAGGGTCTCACTGATTTGCTGAGCAACTCACCATTGCTGAGGCTAGCTTTGAACAGGTGATCCTCCCAAGGTGCTGGAATTAGAGGCATGAGCCACCTTGCTGGCCCCCACAGCCCTTTTCATGTTATTATATTTTTAATATATTTTAGATTTTATTTTATTCATGATTTATATGTGGTGCTGAGAATCAAACCCAGTGCCTCACACATGCTAGGCAAGTGCTCTGCCACTGAGTCACCACCTCATCCTCCTTTTTACATTATTTTGAGACAAGGTCTCCCTAATTGCTGAGGGCCTTGCTAAGTTGCTAAGACTGACCTCAAACTTGCAATCTTCTTACTTCAGCCTCTTGAGTAAATGGGATGGCAGGCCTGTGCCATCACACCTAGGAAAGTCCATATATTTCAACAAACAATAGAATCATTATGAAGCTCTTGAAATAACAAAGGTAAAACATGCAGCCATGGATTTCAGTACTTTGATTATTTTTCTTTGCTAAAGATTGAACCCAACATTTTGTGCATGTTAGGCTAGAGTGGCACCCCCTTCCTCCACAGAAAAGTCTTAACTGGGCTTCTCCAGAAATCTTCACCATGGCTGATTTTAGGACTGTCAGCAAAAGAGTCTCTACAAAAGAGTTCAATGTAGATAAACTTCCTATATTAGTATTGCCCTGTTTTACTTAGCCACGGACAGAGAATATACCAGCACTCCAGATGCTGGCCGGGGACGCCGTTAGTAGTTTTTCACAAACATATCTAGTATAGTAGTTGGTAGAAATGTGCAAACAAGGCTCTGGCCTTGAGCTGGGGATTCACAGAGATGTCTACATTTTTAAGATAAGTTACCAACTGGGCTCCATAGTAACAACTGACAGGGGGAGGAAAGAGAGGGGAGAAGAACCTCTCCCCTTCTCAGGTGTTGTCCTGAAGTGTTAACTTGCCCAAAACAGGGGAAGAAATGTCTGCCTTCATGGGAACTTCTGCAGACTGTGAACTTCTGAGCTCCTCCCCTTACATGCTTGAAAATACTTGAACTCGAAGTTCAGGGGATTAATTGTTTACAGCAAAAGCTGAACCTGGCTGCAGCCAAATAAAACTGTTTCCTGCTGTCTTTGGTGCCTTGCCTCATTTGTCCCTACAACAAGGCAAGTGTTCTACCAGTGAACTAAATCCCTCGCTCAGCTTTCAATAATTTTCATCTCCTTTCTTATATTTGTAAATATTTTATTTATTTATTTTAATGCATTTATTTATCTTTATGTGGTGATGAGGATCAAACCCAGGGCCTCACACATGTGAGGAGAGATTTCTATCACTGAGCCCCAGCCCCAGCCCTGTAAATATTTTTAATTATTATAAGAGATGTTTCAATAAATATTGCTCCATTTCAGAGAGAAGAGGGCAGGATGAAAGAAGTCTCCTATAGAGTCAAGGTGCATTCATTTACCAACTCTCTTCCAACAAGAGGTGTTGGATATGCCCTCACTCCTGCTCCACTGGGACCCAGTCCAGACCCAACAGTCATTTTCCCCACTTAGGGTTCATGGTAGTATTGTGTGCATTGGGTATTGCAAGGATGTCCTTAGGCCTTAGCCTTAGCAACCCCATTTTAAAACTCCACTTTGCAACCTGAAGCCCCACCAGGCAAACCTACGGAGCCCTCCAATATGATCATCAGGCATAGCCATGACATAAATAAGTCATTTCTCCCCAACCTGACAAAATCAGACTGAGGTCTGTGTCATGTTGCCCTTGTGCCATAAGGGGGAGAGTCAAGAATATCAGGGTGGCTTTAACCATCAGATGATTTAACGTCAGAGCAAATGACATCACTGGTAGTAGCTGACAGGGATTGAAAGGGTGGTCAGAAGCCCCCAAATTTAGTATAAAAGATGAAGCAAATGAACAGACATTCAGCCAGCCGACACTGATTCCCTCATGCCAGAGAGCCTGATGAGGACCTGGACTGACATCCCAACTCTGCTCATCATTTGCATGATCCTCTGTATCTTCCTCACCACTCTCAAACTCTACAGCCACAACTTCACCCTGGTGAGAAATGCAACTTCTCCGTATGACCCTCTCCTCAGCTGGCCATCAGCACCACCCCACCTGATCACCACAGCCTGAGTGAGCGTGCATCTGGTGAACTTAGAGCCTAAGGCTTGGGACTTTAGATCTGACACTTGAGCTTAGCATGGAGAGGGAATGTCTGTCATGATTAAGAATGTTTTCAGTGTTTAGAATCAATCTAGAATTGTTTGCTGTGTATTGATTATGTCTACTGCAGTGCCTAGCATCAGGATTGTAATTTTCTTGATGAAGAACCTATAGAGTGATGGGGCTAGGGTTGTGGCTCAGTGGTAGAGCATTTGCCTTGAATGTGTGAGGCCTTGGGTTCAATTCTCATCACCAGATACAAATAAAAAATAAAAGTCCATCAACAACGAACAATATCTACAATAATATAATAGGATTAGGAACAAAAGCAGAAATTTCCCTATTATTTAACACAATTCTTAGTAACTGTAAATGTATTAAATATTTCAAATGCCCCAGGGAATTAAATGTACAATATTTTCCACAGGTCATGTGTACTTATTTAATGAATATCATGCTCATTTCACATAATTTGAAACAGTTAATGTAGAATAGCTTGGCAAAAGTAAATGGAATTCTACCCGTCTTGGACAATTTTTTTTATTGCCTTCTACTCCTACAATTTGCAGGATAATCAGATATTTATGATATTATAGAGCCAATACAATTATAGACTCTCCTCACCTCAGGAGACTGAAAAAAAAAAGGAAAAGAGGGATGAACTGTCATCGGGAGGGATCCACGCATTCCCAGGAAGATGAATCTTGCAAAACGAGAAGTATTTCAAAGGCAGAGAATTGGAAGGTGCCTTAGAATAGCTATGCAGAGACAGGAGATATGAAAATGCTTGATGCTTTTGAAGAATATATAATTTTGTATGTTGGAAAGGGGTGGCATTGCTGACAACAACTACATTCTTGATTTTTGATTGAGGTCTCTCTGTCAGTAAGGGGCTACTTCTCATTCAATTACATACTTCACACATACCTTCATTGTGCCTGGGTAAACTTTGGTGAAATGAGCTAAGTTGAAGATGCTTTCTCATTTGATTTTAATTCCCCAAATATCCTCATGTTTATTGCCTACTTTGCATGATGGGTTTGTTTGTTAGTGCCATCCTAATTAAAATGCCTAGGTGTCGTGTTGCCAGAGTTTCAGAAATAATAATAGCATGGACTTTTGAAGTTTCATAGCAATTTACTTAGCTCTGAATATTTCATCCTTTCAAAATTGCAACAATATCCACCTCCCAAGCTTTTGATTCTTGCTGATAATTATGAATTTCCTATCAAGGCATAATAACAAAGGAAGCTTTTTCTATCTTTTTGAAGGAAACAATCTGGTAGTGGAGGTCTGATGAAGAGGTCATTGCCCAGCCAACAAGGCAGCAGGTACAGAAGTATGTCAACACCAAAGAAGGGGTGAGGGAAAGACTGGAGACCAGTGTACTCACCAAAGGAATTCATGTGGATTACTCATTTATGCCCTATGTATTAATAAAGGAGGAGGAGAACAAAATGAGAAGCAGGAGGGGGCTGGGCAAGTGGAGGAGGAAAAGAAGACAAGATGAAGGAGGAGGAGGAGGAGGGAGGCAAGATGACATTGTGGAAGTGTCACAGGCACAAAGTGAGGGGTGTTGCTGAAAGGAAATGACCCTCAAATGTATCTGGAGTCAGTTTTATTTCAGCAATAAGACAAGTAAGTCAAACAGAATCATAAGATCCAAAGGATTGTGCTTTCAATGTCTGCTGTGTGTTGTTCATGAACATTACATTGTCAGTTGACGCTGAAAATACAATAGTTTTACCTAGCTCTCTCAGGCCATCAGATTTCTCCTCGCTACCGGACTATTCCCCTGACCCACACTCCTACCCAGTTACCTCCTTGGTTCTTTCTTTCTTTCTGTTTTTTTACTGACATAAAGAAAAAAATTAATTATCTGCACACCGTTCTCCCACTTGCTTGCTTTCTATCATTGGTTATAAAATTGTAGTAATCCTCCTACATTAGGCTCTGAGTTCCTACCACCAGACCTATCTCCATATCACAGCCAGGAAGCCCTCCTGATTTGGTACCCTCTTCCCTTTCTATTGAATTATCATTCTCTGGTTCTCTTTCTCCCTCCTCAGTTGCTCTTTCAGCCTTCTTTTATGATTCTCCGTCATCCTCATTACCATAGTTTGGCGTTTAATGGGGACACTCATTCTCTTCTTTGTCTACAGTACTTCCTAGGCGAAATCATCCAGTTTTGCACTCTTATGCATAGTCTGTGTTTTGTAGACTTCCAAATGTTCACCTCTAATCCTCAACTCCAGACTTTTATATCTACCTCTTATGGTTGGGATCTGGAATGTTCCCTCAGGAGCTCATGCACGGTCCCCAGTGCAGCAATGTTCAGAGGTGTGACTCTTGGGAAATGAATGGATGATGAGGGGTCTGACCTCATCACTGGATTGATCCATTGATGGATTCATAATTTTAAAGGATTCCTGGAAGATGGGAGGAACTGTAGAAGGTGTAGCTTAGTTGGGGGAGTAGGTCACTGGGGTGCATCCTGAAAGGGCATTTCTTGTCCTTGGTCCCTTCCCATCCTTCTCTGTTTCCTGGAAACTATAACTTGAGCAGTTTTGCTCTGCCATACCATCTACATTAAGGATGTTCTGTTCTACCACAGGCACATAGGGATTGGGCCAAGGAACGATGGGCTAAAACCTCTAAAACTGTGAGCTAAAACAAATTTTCCCTCCTTTAAGTTGTTTTTCTCAGATATTTTGTCACAGTGATGAAAAGCTGAATCTTGCAGCCACCCATGACTCTATTCTTTCTGTTGCTCCCAACACCTGATCCGCCAGCTCTTCATTTCACTGAAATGAAAAAAATACTATGTGTTCACTGTATTCTGGAACTGTTCTGGAAGCTGGAGGTACAGAAAAGAGTCCAGCAGAACAAAGACCCTCTCTCAAGTCCTGGCAACAGTGGGCTTGATAGGTCCATAGCCAAGCCACCTTTCATCTCCTTTACATCACTGCCGCTCCACCCTGGACAGAAACACATTACTTTCCCTGAACTATTGCAATAGCCTCTTGCTTTTACCCTGATCACCTGTTGTCTCTCTTCATATTATCCAGAGTGTTCATCTTAAATCACCAATCAGATCATGCCTTTCTTTTCTTATAATCCTCACAAACTTTTCAACTCACTTGGAGCAAAACCAAAATACACATCAAGGCCCATGAGGCTGTGTGTGACCTGGGTGCTGCTGTGAGCTCTGTTTCCCCTCCTGCCCTTAGCCCTTTCTGAACCTGTTCCCATCACGTCAGCCTCCTGGCTCTTCCCCAGCACTCTAAACAGTTCAAAGAACACAACCTAGCTCTTGCTGTTTGGTGCATTTCCATACTTCATGTCCTCCCTATAAGATAACGCCACTGAGGAGGCCCTCCCAGATCTTGAACAGAAGACTGCATCTTCCTCACCACCCATTCTTCTTACCTCATTTTAGGCATTATACACCTATGCATGTTGTGCAGTCTCCCCAATGTAAAGCTACATCGTTGAGAGCTAGGACTATGTTTTCCTCTTCTCTTAGTGCAGTGCCTGACAAATACTGCACACTCATTAATATTTATGGAGTTATCTTCAATTCTGGAATTTGCTAATTTACAAGTGTGTGGCCATGCATCCCTTCTGATGAAAGGCCTGCGTTTATGAGCCAGACAACTCTAGATAACTGTGTTGTTCATAGCTCAGAAGCAAGGAAACTGCACTTCCCTGTGGCCTCATTAACATTCTGTTCTATCCAAATTAGGTGTGAAGTTTCAAGTAAGAAAGAATAAGTATACTACCTCTCTGTTGTGACTACTTTGTAATATCTGCTAAACTATTCAACAGAGAACCAGCTGTAAATATGCAGTCAGAAAACCCTTGGAGGTGGTATAAGTAATTAACATTCTGTAGCCTATGACTATGTCAAATTAATCACCTCACCATCAGGCATGTGGATAAACTATGAAACTGGGTAAACTATGTAAAGGGAAATAAATATGTGCACTTTGATCCCTAGATAGATATGTATGTAGGACTGCTCCAAACTATCACATAGAATAAGAGCAGTTGTGAAATCATGGCTAAAAAGAATACATGTGCAAATATTCTAGGATAAAAATATAACTTTGAAGTCATTAAAGTAAAAACTTAGATGAAAGACAGAATGTCCATGCACGGAGGACACCAGTCTCTTATTTAACTCGTACTGCCTGCCTTCACCCTTCCCCAAGCACCAGCCATGATCAATATTTCGACATTCTTTTTATGACTTCCTTGAGATCTCTGAAATGTTACATGTGCTTGAAATGTTACATCTGCCTAGTCAGTCTGTATGCCATAACTCATACACAGTAAATTCTGTCTATAAGATCCAGTCCCAACATCCCCTTCTCAATCACCTCTTTCCTAAATCCCTTGATGAATTTATTTGCAATTTCTCCTACCTGCCTTATCTATTTGTGTGGGTGTCTACTACTGAATCTCATTGATTAATTTGTGACTTTGTGTTTCATCCCTGTTGGTTCTTTGAGGGTAAGAGATGTGTTAATTGTTGTTTTTACCTCCAAAACCAAACCTGCTGTCTTCTTATGGTCAAGTGTCCTCTCATAATTTTATCTATATAGAAAATGTATTATGTTTAAATGAAGAAAAAAATGTTGTGTTTTGCATGTTCTAAGTTGATTTTAACTTCCAAAAATCCTAAAAAGTCAATTAACTTGTTCATGTAAAACAGAGGATCTTCAATATAAAGATTACCTTCCTAATTTTGGTACCTTTCTGGGTAATATTTAGGTCTTGAACAAATATTAATTCCCAAATGCAGTTATTAGTGATTAGTTGTTACTCAAAAGAAGATGTTGCCCTTCTTTTTTTTTCTAATAGCACAGCATGTTTCTTTTTCTTTTTTTTCTTTTTAAAATAATGACCAAATTCTGCCTTGTATTACTATTTTTAGATTTACAAGTCTCACATATCTGCCTGGTCTTTCAGTTAGGTAGGTGGTTATTGAATCTACCTGGGAAGAGGATTGTCATTCATGTTGGTAAACCCCGATCTTAGGAGATCTCAGCCTTGTAATGCTACTTTGGGTAAGAATTTCTTTGGATTCTTTTGGGTCTTAATGGAATAGAAATTGCAGAATGTTAAAAGATAAACCACAGGCTTATCCTGTCCCTTTACTCTCAGAACTACAATGCTAAGTACTCCACAGCCAGCCCTTGGAGGATGTCCAACCTTGTGCTCCAAGTGAGATTCTTCAGTGCCCATGTGCTTCTGCTCCTCAGGGGTGGCAGATCTCCCTTGGAAAAGCAGAGCTGTTTCCTTGGGGTGTACAGTCACCCCCACATGTATCTCCAGCGGGGAGAGGGTGTTCTCATTACTTCTGTTTACATTCCCTGGGTAGAATCTGGGTGTCCATGGTAGCATCCAATTATAATTTCCTGTTGCCTTATTTAGGATGAAAAGGGACTAGCCTCTCCCTAATATTTATAGAAATATGAAATGCCAGCAAGCACGATTTCTCTACAAAAGGTCTTTAAGCATCTTCTCTGACATTCCCTTTTCTTCCCTCACTGCAGGTGACCGCTTAGCTCTGGGAAGTGGCATCTGGACAGGATCCATTACCTTCCTCTTCCCAAGAGAAGAAAAATCATTACATGGGCCATCAGGGGTCTTAGATATCACAGCTTTCTAACATGGCACTTGGTCAGTACTGATTGAGTTCAACTGTTAATTTTCACAGGACCTTATTTCCTCTGTTTTTCAACTCATCACAACATACAGGTGATTAAAGTATTTGCTAAATAAGATTGAGTTATCATCTAAAGAACTACTGAAATTTAGGATTAGAATCAAAATTTTACCCTTCTGAATTTTATATGCACACTAGATCATAGCTTCTGACTTCATTGTGAGGCAAAAACATAACACATTCATTTCTCTGCAGATTCAGTTCCCCAAGAAGCCAATGGTGTGTCTCGGGCTTCAGTCCCTCTCCTGGAGACTCACTTTCTGTTGCCAGAACATCTGGAAACGTTGTAATAAAATTTTGATCCTTTAATTTTGTCCTTGTCTCCCATAGCAGATATAATTATGTTTGGAACTAGAATCCAAGCCTTAGTGTGGGTGGGAGATTGGGTGAAATAAAGCAATTCTCATCTCCTGATCTCCTGGGACATACTTCTAGGGAGAAGGAGGGTATTTCAAATACTTAAATGAAGCAGAATTTAATGTCACTGATTGGGATAAGTGTTTAGACCACACAAGAGTCACTCTCCTTCTACTTGTCAGAATCCATAAGGAGATCATCCTGCGGTTATGTAGAAAACAGTCACTCCCCCAACTTAACTCCTAACACAGTGCTTCCTGAACCTGTTTGTACCTACAATTATACTGCTGCTAAAATTAGGCTGTAGAGAGGATTCCTTTTGGAGGAGGCTATTAAATCCTGTCAATGATTTATTGTTCTCTCACCAACTTTGAAACTCTGACTTAAGACTTTGAGAGAAGAGCATCCCACCCATCCCTGCTAGCAGATCATTGATTTAAAAATAATCTTCAATGTTTGGGGACATATGGGACCCCAACTTCCTATACAAAATAATGATAGTGAATGTTGGACAGCTGATTCAAGAAGTGTCCTTTGAAGTGGAAGACAGAAGAGAGTTCCTATAATTATATCAAAGTCAGATAATAATACAATAGAAAAATGAATAGTAAATCCTTGAAGGATATTCTGGGATGGCTGCCAGAATAATCAGAGTATGTTTTTGGTTAGAAAATTTTAAACCACAGATCAAAATTGATTGATAGATTTTGGAGGGTATTTATTTTTCTTATTTTCAAAATTGTAAGTCAAGTGCCCTCAAAGTCAAATGTTACTGGGAAAAGACAGGTTGCTCTTTGATGCATTTTTCTAAACTGTGAAAAATTGAGTTAACATTATGAGATGTTTTTAACATGAAAAAAATAATCTGAACTATATTAACTCTAAAAATTATCTGAATAAATATCATCTGAATTGGTTCCCTTGAAATAGTTCAGGAATTGACACCTAGGCACTATCTATCAGGCTTGGGATTCTAACATCTCATGGCAGTTGTCAAATATTCTCAGCTAGTTTATTGATTTGGGTTGCTTGGTTAATGACAGCTGGCTTCCTTATTTAGAACTTAATTTAGAATTAGCCACAGTGAGTATAGCTCAGTTCTAGAGCATTTTTCTAGCACACACAAAAGCATGAGTTTAATCTCCTGCACCATAAAAAAATAAATTAAATTAAAATTTATAAAGGAATTATCCACAAGAGACATTTCACAAGTGTTTCAATGTGATGAAAAGCTGTGGGCTTTGTTTCATGGTGTGTACTAAGCAGATCTGAGGCTGCTCTTTTTTCTCAGAAGGTGTGAAACTAATTCCCAAGGCAAAGTTTTTGTTTCTTAAGGCACTAACTTCATCAAACTATTCAAACCAGAATGACACTTTTCTTGATTAATCTGTTTTTCCTATTGATAAGAACAAATCATGGTCTAATCAATGATGAATCTTATGCAACCCTTCTGGATGCTATGTTCTAATTTTAAGAGTAATTTCCCATTTTTTAATTTAATTTCCAGGACCACTTATTGAGAATTTATCCTATATCTTTGTTTCTGACAGTTGTTCATTTTGACAGACAACATAGGAGATAATTGGCTAGGAATAGAGTGTTTTTTCTTTTTGCTCTCCTAGCCACTTTTTAAAACTCTTTTCCTTACCAATTCTCCTCTTTTAAACTCAGCTGAAATATTCTCCCTCCTCTCCATAGCAATGTGCAGAGTATTACTCATTATTGTCTCAGGAATCATTATTTTTAGGAGCTTAGTTAGGAGTTTAGGGAGACAGTTTGAACATATGCTATAATTCAAATTAAGAAAACCCTGACCTCTTAGGCTACCTGGCTTCTGACACTGCATCCCAGAGAGGCAAGTGAGAATGCAGACAATCGAAATCTTAGCACCACCTATGACACATGGCCTAGAAGGGCTTCCGTAAATCTGTTTCACTGCAACCCGAAGGTCTCTCCTCATAAGAGTGTTCTGCATAGGATGTGTCTCTTTTTCTCCACTGGAGATGGACCCCAACTCACGAGATGCTCACCCAGAATAGAATAATCTCTGAAACAGAAGGTTTTCTTGCACAACTCCCAGATAATGTGGAGGTGGCAGGAGCAGTAGATTTGCTTTCCAAACAGCAGCTTGTCAGGGGAGTATCAGAGCCAGTGGGATCTTCTCCTTCTTACTGCTTTTTCTTTAAAAATAGAAGCACTACCTCTGGTAACCGATTATAACCTACTCCAGGGATTCCCCTGGAATATTCTATTTTGGAACAGAGGCACTGTGAGGGATGGAGGGGGCTGGGCAAGGGGTCTTCCATTTACTTCTCTGGAAAAGACAAACATACAACTGGTATGCAGCTAGAACACAGGGACATAGAACTCTCTGGTGACTCTTGTGGTGTTTATTGACAAAAGAGAATTTCATGTACTGTGGCACCTCAATAGTACTCCTAGAGCTAGTACATGGCTGGATACCAGCATGGCCGTGTATGCAATCTTTGTCTCTCTCTCTCTCTCTCTCTCTCTCTCTGTATGCTTGCATTTGTGTCCTGGTACTCTCTAAACCAGAAATTTCTATTCAGAAAGCTTTACCTTTAATGATAAACATCTTGATTAAGGGCAAAATGCAGCCCTCTTTCTTGAACACTTCTCCCTGCTTACATGTTGAAGATACACCTCACACCACCTACAGGGGACTTGTGAAAAGGCCCTTCATTTTCCACCACTTAATTAGGCCTGATATTTCTGCATCAGTTAATATTATGTTTTTGTACTGTGACCTCAAGCAACTTTTGACATAGAATTAGACTCATGCTTCTTCCATCCCATTTATATTGTTTGGATCACAAAAATGACAAAATTATTATCCAACACTATGTCTGACTTGAATATAAATGGAAGAGTCAGTATACTGTAATACAGCCTAGTGAAGGTTATAAGTAGGAGATGGTAAATGATTGGGTTGCTCATTTTGCAACAAATGTTCAAGTTATAAAACTTAATTTAATAAAAATCTGTTTTTTCCTGAATTGTCATCAATGTTGAAATACAGCAGTTCTGAGCTAAAAGAGGGGAGGTAGCTGTATACTGTATATATCCCATATGCAATGCATTTTTGAAGACCCACTGACAATTATCTCACTTTTTGGTAACCTAATTAAGGTGTAGCTAGCATCTGGATGTGTCTCTTACCATTTTTAGCTTGACATTTCCTCTAATACACAGGTTGAATCTTTAGTTTTTCCTCTGCCTTTCTTTCTTTATAGATCTTTTTTGCATAGAAACAAAGGGATGATAATATCATTCTTCTTACTAATTATTTCAGTAGAAAGTGGAGAGATGTAATTCATTAAAAGCGATATTGATTAACTTTTTCTAGTAACATGTCAAATAAGGAGATTAAAAGCATCTAGACAATTCACTGTGGGCCCATGGGAATTGGCAAGTAATAAGATAGTAGAAATGTTGAAGATTTATCTCAAAACATAACATAGAAATTAGAGTATTACATTTTAAAATTGAAACAACCCAAGTTACGGGCAAGTTTAGACATGTGTGCACACAGATGTACTTTAAAAATATTAGGCAGGAGCTGGGGTTGTGGTTCAGCAGTAGAGCGCACCCCTAGCATGTGTGAGGCCCTGGGTTCGATCCTCAGCACCACATAAAAACAAATAAACAAAATAAAGGTATTGTGTACAACTAAAAAATAAATATTAAAAAAAATATATTAGGCAGTCTCTATGGCGAATGTCCTTTCCAATGAGAAGATGATTTTTTATGAAATCCAATTGCCATTTTAACTATTAACTTTATTTTTACTTATGTCCACTAATGATTTGTAAGTCTTTAAAAGTTATGCTTAGTGTTATATTGCAAAACAATATTTCCTATTTTTAATTGGTTTGGGTAAATTCTTATAGACAAACATTTATCCAGTGTGTCTTCTGTGCCAAATACCTTGCTTCTCAAATAAAAAAATTATTGAGAACTGGAAATGCCTAGCCTATAAAAGACCACTTTGATGCTGTAATGTTGTTCACATATATGAAAAACTAAGGAAAAGAGATTCACTTTACATGGTATAGCTTTGGAGGTAATAGTGTTTCTTTTACGCCATCAAAATCTTCCATATGCCAATAACTGCTATGGATCCTGGAGAAACTAGAGTAAATAAGGTATGACTCTTTTTTATGGGAGGGGACATTAATATTGATATTTTATTGCCACCTAATTTTCATACTCCAGTCTAATTTCTCCAGTGGTCCCAACAATGACCTTTATATCAAAAGATCTAATCCAGAATCACATTACATATGGTTGACATAGCACTTTAGCATCAATAACTCTAGAACAGTTCATTAGTATTTCCTTTACTTTGCAATCTTTGCACTTTTGAAGATTACAGATCAGTTATTTGTAGAACATTCTTCATAAATGTGATTGATGATTCACAATGATTAAACTCAGGTTACACATCTTTGTTAGGAAAAGCAAAGCTGATACTCTCTTCTTTATATTACCTTGTATCAGGTAGATAACTTTTTAGATTTTCCCATTTCTAATGAAATTCACTTTAAACAGGTGGAATCTGTCAGGATTCTTCACTGCAAAACTAATGAGTATAATATTTTGAGAAGGAGTTAAAAGCTGTGTCATCCTACATTCCTTCAAAATTTCAAAGTACTTATTATTGATTTATATCAACAAAGATTCAAATTTTCATTTTATTTAATGGGTTTCAATCTATTAATAAGTTATCACTTATTTGGGTGTGCAAATCATGCTGGATTTGACTTGTGGGAGTTTCTGTGTCTTTTTTTTTATTTATCCCCAATATTCTTTAAGCACTTTCTCACTTTCTGGCCCAAGAAGATGTTCTAGGTCCTTCTGGTACTTTCTCATCCCAGTCCTGGAGTCAGTCATTACTCCAGAGTCCTGGTCTCTTCTGGTGGAGACTAATATTTAGGAAGCAGATGTGGATGCTGGTTGCCCTCATTGCTTTTGTGATACGGGGGCTCACAGGCCCTCTCAGGAAACAGAACTATGGGGGAAATCACACATAATGCACGTTGCCATCAATATTTATTTCTAAAACAATCTATTTGTATTATTAGCACCAGAGTTTTATATATTCATGCAGCCTATGATTATTTTACAATTTAGTCTTGTGTTATTTTTTGTGAGAAAATCCTTGCATCAAACTAATTATTTATTTTACATTTTCTAGAGTTTTCTATAGGGTTTTTTCTTTTCATTTTTTAACTTGTTCTAATTAGTTATACATGACAGTAGAATGCATTTTGACATATTATACACAAATGGAGCACGAATTCTCATTTCTCTGGCTGTACCCATGAGCAGAGTCACACTGGTGTTGTAATCATACGTGTATATAGGGTCATAATGTCCATCTCATTCCACAGTCCTTCCCACCCCTACACCCCATCCCCTCTCCTCATTCCCAACTGCCCAATTCAAAGTTCCTTTATTTTTCCCTATCCCCACCATGGCATGACTCTTAAGATGCAAACTCTCTATTCACATAGTTTGAAGTTTTAGGAAAGACAATTTTAGACTACAAGATATATTTCCAAAGAATTAGAACTGTCCAAAAGTGTAACCAGATGTCTTCTGGGTTCTCATCACTAAGTTTGGCTGTGATTCTCCAGGATAGGGTATGGTGGAGGCAGAGTTAAAGATAATGGAGTTAGTAGCAGCTTCATAGTGGACATGAGGGCGTGAATAGGGCATCATCAAGGCACAGACATCAAGCTAGGATCAGCAGAGGAAAGCAGTGGTCACTGGGAGCAATGTAAGGGAAAACTCTGAAGCTGGGGCAGAGCAATACATCTTGGTCAGAGGATGGTTCTTAGCAGTCCAGAAAGTACCTGGTGAGGACTACAGGCAAACATGCCTACCCTCAAAGCCTGCAAGAGATGGCTTTGTAGTATGAACTAAGAGGACCTACAAAGTCCCTAATAAAAGTCAACCAAAGATAATAGCATAACTATATTTAGCAAATAGAAATACAAACTGTCCAATTTAATTTGCATTTCAGATAAATACTAATAAGTTTTTGGTTTAGTATGTCTTAAATATGGCATGAGGCATGTGTATACTATCATTTTTTAAATTATTTATCCAAAATTCAAAGTTCACTGCATTCACTGTACGTTATGGGGCAATATACTAACCAAAGTAACATCATCAGGATGTGGAAAGAGATCTACATATAGGCTTAAGTTAAAGCTATTTATTAAATAGTATTTATAGGGTACCTAATATGTGCCAGAAGCCATGCACAACTCTGGGAGTACAATAGCCTTTCTGCTTCATGATGTTACTGCCTAGTGGAAGAATAAGGCCACACTCTCAGGGCTGAGATGGAGAAAGCTTAGAGTATTGGGAGAGGACACAGCAGTAATATTCTATGTATCTCAGAGGGATTGAGAATTACTCCCCTAAGATATCACTTTAGCTCTTCTTAAAATAGCTTTCTTGATGTATAATTGACATACAAATAAACGTACTTATTCAATGTATGCAATTTAATGAGTTTGGACATATATAAATATCTATGACAGTATTACCACAATCAAGGCAATACATATATTCAACAAATCCCAAAGGTTTCTTTTGTCTTTACCTTTTTTTGTGTTTATGATAAGAACACTTTACATGAGATTTATCCTATCATATTTAATAAATATATATTTAAATTTATAATGTCTTATTGTTAACTCTAGGAGCTATGTGGTCCTTGGGATATCTAGAACTTTTTCATCTATCATAGTAAAATTTTATACCTATTGAACAACAACTTCTAATACCAAAAACCTGAAGTATTTGTAGGAGTTACCAGAGGAAGGAACATAGTAAGCATTAGTGGCAGAGGAAATAGCAAGTAAATGAGATCGAACATCAAATCATTCAAGAGATAGTTTACTGAGACTGCAGTTTAAATAGAAATTGGGAGAGTTACAAAAGATGAGTCTAGAGTCAAGACTAGATTATAAAAGTCTTGGAAGCAGATCATTTCAATGTTTTCCAAAAGGAATTAAGAATCCCCAGGGGCTCAACAGGCCAGATATGAAGAATTTCATGTGACAAATGTGCATAAGAGATATAAGTAGTTAAAGAGCACAAAAGAAGAAAGATTTAGGAAGTTGTGTCAGTAGAATTAATGATTTTTTAGATGTGTGCAATAAGAAGATCAAGGGTGGTTCCCAGGTTTCTGGTTTGTGCAATCAAGAAGTTGACAATGATAATTCCAAATAGTTTGAAGGAAACACTGGAGATAAATAGTCTCATTTTGGATAAAAAGCAGCTAGACTTTGAAGTACAATGACAAAGGAAGTATTCTTATTTGCAATTGTAATTACTAGACTTGAGTTGAGGTTGCAGATAAAGTTTCATAATAATCATACATAGATGGCCATTGAAATCAAGGCAGAAAAAAAGAATGCCCAGAGATGTTGTAAATATGAAGTAGGCCTTAGCAAAAAGCTCTGGGAATGTTGACAACTACAAAGTGAGGTGGCACCCCCTCTCTCCACAGAAAAAGTCTTAACTGGGCTTCTACAGGCTGATTTTGGGACTGTCAGCCAAAGAATCTCTGAGAAAAAGTTCAATATGGATAAATTTCCTATTTTCCTGTTACCCTGTTTAGCTTGGCCAGGAAGATACCAGCACTCCAGGTGCTGGACACCCCCTTAATAAATTTTCACAAATGTATCCAGTATAGTAGTTTGTAGAAATGTGCTAACGAGGCTTCTGGCCTTGAGCTGGGCTTCACAGAGATGTATACATTTTTTAAGATAAAAAGAAGATACCAATTAGGCTCCATGGTAACAGCTGGTAGGGGAAGAAAGAAAGGGGAGAAGAAGCTCTCCCTTTCTCAGGTGTTGTTCTTGAAGTATTAACTTGCCTAAAACAGTGAAGGAAAAAGCTGCTTTCGTGTGAACTTTTGCAGACTGTGAACTTCTGAGCCCCTCCCCTTACATGCTGGGTATAAAACTCTGAAATTACCTGTATTCGGGATTCAGGGGATTGATTGATTACAGCAAAGGCTGTATCCTCTGAACCTGGCTGCAGCCAAATAAAACTGTTTCCTGCTATCTTCAGTGCCTTACCTCATTTGTCCCTACAACAAAAGGACATGAAAAGTGAGGGTCTGGGGAGCTAATAAATAAGTTGTGTGACATTTAACACATACATTCATCTACCTCAGACCTCAGTTTGAACATTTATTAATTTATTTATTTTTAAATTTTATTTTTAATATTTATTTTTAGCTGTAGTTGGACACAATATCTTTTTATTTTATTCATTTATTTTTATGTGGTGCTGAGGATCAAACCCAGGGCTTCACACATGCTAGGCGAGTGCTCTATCACTTAGCCACAGTCCCAGCCCAGTTTGACCATTTATAAGTGGAAAAATACAACATAGAATTGTTATGAGTGTAACATGAGATAACCCAGAGTCTACCTTGCAGTAAGTTTCAATAACTTCCGCATGATAGTCTGTGCTTAGTAATTATCTTCTCTTCTACTGTGTACACAAAGCTCAGTTTATTTTATAGAGCAATGCTTCCTTTTTAAATGTTCTATTGGTGCATAATAGTTGTACATAACAATGAGGTTCATTTGGACACACTTATAATGTATATAATGTAATTTGCTTAATTTTAATCCTAAACTTCCTTCTTTTTTATTGGCACCCTTGCATAATTATGTTTCATTGAATTATAAATCCTGCTGAGGGGATTACATTGTCTAATTTTTAGTTTTTTAAAAGTTTTGTTTATTATATATGACAGCAGAATGCATTGCATTCATATTACACATATAGAACACAATATTCCTTATCTCTGGTTGTACACCCTGAATTTCCTTTTCCCCCACCTCCTCCATTTCCCAAATCTCCTTTCTCTACTCTATTTGTCTTCCTTATACTTATTTGTTGTTGTTTTGTAAAACAGAACCATTATAATTTTACATAAAAGTGGATGATTTTACATAAAAGTGTGATATATTCATACATGCACATAGCATAATCTGGTCAGTTTCATACTGTAGTTCCTCTTTTTCCCATCCTTCCTCTCTCCCTCAATCCCCTTCCTCTACTCCATGGTTATCCATTTTATTTTCATGAGTTTACCCATTTTAATTCTTTGTTTCTCTCTTCATTTGCCTATGAGAGAAAATATTTGATTCCTGACTTTCTGGGTCTGGCTTATTTCACTTATTGTGATGTTCTTTAGTTTCATATATTTACCAGCAAATGACAATTCCATTTTTCTTTATGACTGAGTAAAATTCCATTCTCTGTGTGTGTGTGTGTGTGTGTGTGTGTATACCACATATTTTTATCCATTCATCTGTTGATGGGCACCTAGGCTGATTCCATAACTTGGCTATTGTGGTGAATTGCACTTGTATAAATGTTAGTATGCCCCTGTCATTATAGTATGCCAATTTAAATTCTTTTGGATAAATATCAAGGAGTGGAATAGCTGGGTGAAATGGTGAATCCATTTCTAAGCTTTCTTTTCATAATATGTATTTTTTAGTTGTAGTTGGACACAATACCTTTGTTTTATTTATTTATATGTGGTGCTGAGGATCGAACCCAGGGCATCCCATGTGCTAGGCGAGTACTCTGCCTCTAAGCCACAACCCCAACCCCCATTTCTAATCTTTTGAGAAAGCTCCATACTGTTTTCCAAAGTGGTTGTACTAATTTGCAATCCCACAAAAAATGTGTGAGTATACTGTTCTCCCCCATCCTTACCACCATTTATTGTTACCTGTGTTCTTGATGACTACCATTCTAACTGGAGTGAGAAGAAATCTCAGTGTAGTTTTGATTTGTCATTTCCCTTACTTCTAAGGATGTTGAAAATATATTCTCATGTTTATTGGCCATTGTATTTTTGTTTTTTGGGTTTTTTTTTTTTTTTAGAGAGAGAGAATTTTTTTTTAATCTTTATTTTTTAGTTTTCAGCGGGCACAACATCTTTGTTTGTATGTGGTGCTGAGAATCAAACCCGGGCCGCACGCATGCCAGGCGAGCGCGCTACCACTTGAGCCACATCCCCAGCCCCCATTGTATTTTTATAATGAGAATTGTCTCTTTATTTCACTTGCCCATTTTTGATTGGTTTATTTTTTTTAGGTGTGAAATTTTTTGAGTTCTTTACACTTTCTGAATATTAATACCTTGTTTGAAGAGTGCCTGGCAAAAATTTTCTCCCTTCAAGCTCTGTCTTCATGTTCTTGCTTCATTTGTTCCTTGTAAGTTTTTAAGTTTGATGTTATCCCGCTTATTAATTCTTGCTTTTATTTCTTGAGTCTGACTAAGGATGTTGGTGTCTGCGCCAATGTGTTAGAGTATTGACCCTGGGTCTTCTAGCAGTTGCAGTGTTTTTGGTCTAATTCTAGGTCTTGATCAACTTTGAATTGATCTTTGTGAGAGATGAGCGATAGGAATCTAGTTTCATTCTTCTACACATGGCTATCCAGTCTCCACAGCACCACTTTTTAAAGAGGGTATTTTTTCTCTAATGTATATTTTTGGCACCTTTGTCAAGGTTATCTAAACTGTTATCTATATGGATTATATCCATGAATCTTCTATTCTATTGCATTGGTATTCGTGTCTATTTTTATGCAGTATTAAGCTGCGTGTGTTACTATAGCTCTATAGTATAATTCAATATCAGGTATTATAATGCCTCTAGCATCACTCTTAAGAAATGATTCTTAACATTTTTTGTTTTGACCAAACCTTTTTTTAATTATTATTTGTTTCTTTTTATTTTTTAAATTGAAACATGGCTACTAGAAAATTAGGTTAATATATATTCCCTACACACCTATGAGAATGGCTTTTAAAAAATTATAATATATACTACAGAGATATAGTAACAAAAACAGCTGACACCAAAACAGACATGAAGACCAATGAAACAGAATAGAAGACACAGAAATAAACCCACATAAATTCAATTATCTGATATTATATAAAGATGCCCAAAACATACATTGGAGAAAAGATAGCCTTTTTAACAAATGATGCTGGGAAAACTGAAAATCCATAGTAGTAGAATGAAATTTAACCCCTATCCCTCACCCTGCACTAAAGTCAACTCAAAGTAGATCAAAGATCTAGGAATTAAACCAGAATCCCTGTACCTGCTAGAAGAAAATGCAGGCCCAATACTAGCAATGTCAGCACAAGAACTGACTTCCTTTTTTTTTATTGTTGGTCGTTCAAAACATTACATAGTTCTTAATATATCATATTGCACAGTTTGATTCAAGTGGGTTATGAACTCCCATTTTTACCCCATATACAGATTGCTGTATCACATCAGTTACACTTCCATTGATTTACATATTGCCATTCTAGTGTCTGATGTATTCTGCTGTCTATCCTATTCTCTACTATCCCCCCTCCCCTCCCCTCCCCTCCCCTCCCCATTTCTCTCTCTACCCCCTCTACTGTAAATCCTTTCTTCCACTTGTATTATTCTTCTCTTACCCCTCATTTCCTCTTATATGTAATTTTGTAAAACCCTGAGGATCACCTTCCATTTCCATGCGATTACCCTTCTCACTCCCTTTCCCTCCCACCTCTCATCCCTGTTTAATGTTAATCTTCTTCTCAAGCTCTTCGTCCCTACCCTGTCCTTGGTTACTCCCCTTATATCAAAGCAGTCATTTGGCATTTGTTTTTTAAGGATTGGCTAGCTTCACTTATCATAATCTGCTCTAATGCCATCCATTTCCCTCCAAATTCTATGATTTTGTCATTTTTTAATGCAGAGTAATACTCCATTGTGTATAAATGCCACATTTTTTTATCCATTCATCTATTGAAGGGCATCTAGGTTGGTTCCACAATCTTGCTATCGTGAATTGTGCTGCTATGAACATCGATGTAGCAGTGTCCCTGTAGCATGCTCTTGTTAGGTCTTTAGGGAATAGACCGAGAAGGGGAATAGCTGGGTCAAATGGTGGTTCCATTCCCAGCTTTCCAAGAAATCTCCATACTGCTTTCCAAATTGGCTGCACCATTTTGCAGTCCCACCAACAATGAACAAGTGTACCCATTTCCCCGCATCCTCGCCAGCACTTGTTGTTGTTGGACTTCTTAATGGCTGCCAATCTTACTGGAGTGAGAGGGTATCTTAGGGTGGTTTTGATTTGCATTTCTCTGCACTGCTAGCGATGGTGAGCATTTTTTCATGTACTTATTAATTGATTGTATGTCGTCCTCTGA
Source organism: Spermophilus citellus (assembly GCF_964194105.1). NCBI lineage: Eukaryota > Metazoa > Chordata > Mammalia > Rodentia > Sciuridae > Spermophilus > Spermophilus citellus. Next base: position 140,262,909 of record NC_138186.1, on the reverse strand, counting down.
GAAGTGTCTGTTCAGGTCCTTGGCCCATTTGTTGATTGGGTTATTTGTTATCTTATTGTCTAATTTTTTGAGTTCTTTGTATACTCTGGATATTAGGGCTCTATCTGAAGTGTGTGGAGTAAAGATTTGTTCCCAGGATGTAGGCTCCCTGTTTACCTCTCTTATTGTTTCTTTTGCTGAGAAAAAACTTTTTAGTTTGAGTAAGTCCCATTTGTTGATTCTAGTTGTTAACTCTTGTGCTATGGGTGTCCTATTGAGGAATTTGGAGCCCGACCCCACAGTATGTAGATCATAGCCAACTTTTTCTTCTATCAGATGCCGTGTCTCTGATTTAATATCAAGCTCCTTGATCCACTTTGAGTTAACTTTTGTGCATGGCGAGAGAAAGGGATTCAGTTTCATTTTTATGCAAATGGATTTCCAGTTTTCCCAGCACCATTTGTTGAAGATGCTATCCTTCCTCCATTGCATGCTTTTAGCCCCTTTATCAAATATAAGATAGTTGTAGTTTTGTGGATTGGTTACTGTGTCCTCTATTCTGTACCATTGGTCCACCCGCCTGTTTTGGTACCAGTACCATGTTGTTTTTGTTACTATTGCTCTGTAGTATAGTTTGAAGTCTGGTATCGCTATACCGCCTGATTCACACTTCCTGCTTAGCATTGTTTTTGCTATTCTGGGTCTTTTATTATTCCATATGAATTTCATGATTGTTTTATCTATTTCTACAAGAAATGCTTTTGGGATTTTGATTGGCATTGCCTTGAACTTATAGAGAACTTTTGGTAATATCGCCATTTTGATGATGTTAGTTCTGCCAATCCATGAACAGGGTATATTTTTCCATCTTCTAAGGTCTTCTTCTTTATCTCTCTTTAGGGTTCTGTAGTTTTCATTGTATAAGTCTTTCACCTCTTTTGACCAAACCTTTTTGAAAACTCAACATTAGTATATTTTCTCCTCCCAAAAACATGCTTATGAACAATGCAAAACAATTTCAGTGCCCAACATAGTGTTCTGAACATAATAGACACAGGTTAAATTTAAAAAATGAATGAGCTTTTCATTATGATCAAATTACACTGGCAATTATAAAGGTTATATCAAATAAAGGATACAATCATTTTTTTTTAAGTTGCATGCAATTTCAAGGAGCTCATGAAATTCCTGGAAATAATACATGAGTCCCTCTCTGCCCTGAAGGAGGGCCATCCAGATGGTGTAGACACTGGTATCACTTAGGGTCCCTCTGAGATCCTAGCTTAAATCCAATTCAACTTACAGGCTATTGTGGAGACTTAGGGTTGCTTATATTTAAGACAAAAGTGGGTTCTCTTATTCTGCATGGACAAATATTGAGTCAGAAAAGGCAAGATGTGAAAATATCTTCCAAGGCCCCACTTGATAACCAGGCAAACTCCCTTTTGATCCTCCAACACCATCTGTCATGTGACCCTGGTGACAATAGCTGTCAACTTCATCCAAAAGTGGGAATCTATTGGCTTTTCCTCTTTTATTTCTTAGTTTTCTTTTCTCTTTTCCTGTTTTTTTTCCCCTTGGATTTTTTGCTTCTTTCTTTTAACTGCACATAATATGGAAGAGAAATATAATCTTGGTGTTTCATTTTCTATAGTGAATGCATTTCATATTCACTATTTGAAATGTTAAGTTCTTTACTTTGAATGCTTCTCATCCCCTATTTTCTACAGAATGCTTCCAACTTACACTTGAATTATTTTTTCCCAATAGTTTAGGTCTTCTTCTTCTTCTTTTTTTAGTTGTAGTTGGCTTCAATACCTTTATTCCATTCATTTATTTTTATGTGGTGCTGAGGATCAAACCCAGGGCTCTGGGCATGCTAGGCGAGCTCTCTACCGCTGAGCCAAAATCCCAGCCCCAGTTTAGGTCTTCTTAATGTTAAATAAAAAGGCTCCCATTTAGGATATTATACCTAGTTTTCCCACCAAATGATTCTTGAATCTTCTGTTGAATTCTCCTTAAAAACAATCAGCTGCTCTACAAACTGCCTTGTGGTATATGTTTTAGATTTCTAATTTTTAAAATTTTATTTTAAAATTTTATTCTTGTTTTGTCACTCCTAATTGAAATGCATGTTCTTGAGCTGATTTATTCTGATGGTAACCAGAGGGGTTTTTTTAAGTTTTTTTTTTTAATTTTTTTTCTTTTTTTTTTTTAAAGAGAGAGTGAGAGAGGAGAGAGAGAGAGAGAGATAATTTTTTTAATATTTATTTTTTTTTTAGTTCTCGGCGGACACAGCATCTTTGTTGGTATGTGGTGCTGAGGATCGAACCCGGGCTGCACGCATGCCAGGCGAATGCGCTACCGCTTGAGCCACATCCCCACCCCCGAGTTTTGGTTTTTTAAAAATATTTATTTTTTGAGTTGTAGTTGCACACAATATCTTTATTTTATTTATTTATTTATTTATTTTCATGTGGTGCTGAGGATTGAATCCAGGGCCTCACACATGCTAGGCAAGTGCTACCGCTGAGCCACAAGCCCAGCCCTGTTTTGTTTTGTTTTTAAAACAAATGTACCTCAGTACTCTCTTCTTTTATGACTCTCTTTGGAAATTGGTGACTACTGTCTCATAGCACTTTCCAGATTGTATTTTTCATCTATCAGTAAAATTGGTATCTTTATGACATATGGTAAAAAAATGACCTTGAATATTTTAAATAAATGAAGTGCAATCTCCACTTATCAAATTACATTAACATGTCTGTATATTTTTAAGCCTGTTGATTTTTCTTCTGTCATCAGATGCTAGGTTCAGGGAACAATAAAGACTGTGATTTTACACCCTGTGTACACAAGTTACTGGTGGTGTGCATCAAGCCATCTGCTCTGCCAAGGAACTTTTTTCTTATCCTTTCCTAAGCATATATTAACCATGAGATGGGCTTAAGATGATAACGTCATGTTATCCATTCCTTCTGCTATGATTTTCATTATCTTCCCTTATGAAAAAAGGACTCCTAAACTACGTGCAAAATTCCAATGGTAGAGGAGTATTTTGCTAACTGTGTCATTAGTAGCTATCATACAACTTAAACCAGTACATCTTCAAATGGTTCAAAATCTCTTCTAAATGCAAGTGAATACCTAGCTTTATTGTATGAACTCCACTATCCCCCACATTCTTCTCTGAATCGTGATTACTAATCAAATATAAGTAAATTGATAATCACTAACTTTTGTATAAAAAGATCATATTACCTCTTAACATCAACATTCTGTGATAGTGAAAAGCAAATTTTTCTTCTCTTAAATTCTTGAAATCATTCTGTTTTAACTGAGTAACTTTTCAAACTGCTTTCTGATATTCCAGAGGGAAACAATCATATCATGAGCAGGCTGTGTAACCTCCCATAATGCTCATCTAGTTCATCCATATGTACTGAAATTATGGTCCAAAGATGATGGAGTAGGGATGCCATCTCAGCATCAGAGCATAGTGAAAAGGTCTATGTTTTTTGTTACTATCCTTTCAAAAAAATCACATCCGTCATTCAGATACTGAAAGAAAAACAGTTTTTTCATTTCTAACTTTGAATATCAGAAAATTTGAGTTATATTTGAATCCATGTTTTTAGTAATGAAATATATATTTCAATGCTAGCAACCTTTAATATTAAGGAGGAAAGAATTTCTAGATGTTTCCAAAGCCAGGGTATTCTCCAACACATGTAATAAAGATGATTGGAAAAGATTTGGGATGTGATTTTAGGGGCCACTGGAGACTGGGGAATCTGACCCCTTACTGTCTTTGAGTTTTTTATTTCTCTTTCTCCCCACACTCTGCATCATTCAAAGTACGTTCTCTGGAGTGGATATTAATATAATATTTACACAATGTATGTGTTCATCAGAAGATTTAACCAAGCCTCAGACTGTTTGCCTCATAGAAGAACACATATAATGTGAAGGAATTTTAAAGGATGTCCTTAGAAAGATTTTGACTTGCTATAAATACATAGACCATCCGTGACACTGCATGACTATGAAGCAGCCAAGGATGGTAATGTTTCGGAGTTGGGGTGTTCTGCTCCAGCTTTCTTTCGATCTTAGATATTGTAAAAGGTCCTTAACATATAAACTAAGAAGCCATCGTAGAACTGTAGTTCCTGGAGACAGCTGCAATGCACTTACTATGATTTTTCTCATTGTAAAGTTTTTAGAAAAATTCTCGAAATTTTTGGATTCTGTTTTCACAGGCTGAGGAGGGCTAGCGGTCTTTTCTGTCTCCTTACTACTCTATTTGTAATGATGTGTACAGAGGGAAACTAATATGCCAAATATTTTCTATGTTATCTCCTTTAGTTCTTAAAACAACCATGTAAAGTAGGCTTTTTGGTCACATAATTTTACATGTGAACAAAGGAAACTCAGAGCAATTAGATAATTGTTCAAAGTTCTTGAGGGACACAGACTGTATTAGTCAGGGCTCTCTAGAGTAACAGAATTAATAGGAAATATGATTATAAAAAGGAAATTTATTAGATTGGTTTATGTTACCAGAAGCTGGATAGTCTATAATAGCCTTCTGCAGGCTGGAGAACTGGAGGAGCCAGTAACTGCACAGTCCAAAAGGCTGAAGCCTCAAAACAAGAGGCATCAATGGTGCTACCCTAGTCTGAGAATGAAGGTTTCTGGGAACTCCCTGGAGAACCACCAGCAGAGTCCTCTTTGGAATAGTGAAGGAGCAATAGTCTGATATCCTGAGGCTATCACAGCAGCAACCAAGAGCCTATTCAAAGAAGAATCCAATTTGCTTCTGCTGATGCTCCTTCTTCTTCCATCTTTCTTCTATCCACACTACCTAGAATCCTATTGCTAGACACACCCTCTTTGCACACCCAGAAGGGCTTAAACAAAGGCATATCTTAATCCAATCAAGTTGACAATTCAAATTGACCTTTACTGGACTAACACAAGTCTCTTGAATTTACATAGCTTAAGCTAATCTTTCTAGGGAGTACTCAAAACAATAGAATCACCCTGTATTTTACTAATGATTATATAAATTGTAGGTGGATGTCTCCTTTAGGGCATATAGTCCATTCTTTCCATCTGGCAGATGAAGGTGAAGACCCTACTAAGCACAAAGCAGAATGCCAGGACTAAGCCACAGCCCAGATTGTGCCTATCAAATACAGGGTGAGAGGCTCACTGTTCTCTATTTGTCTATAGGGCCCAGGAATTCTGAAACTCTGAGGTATAATAGTCTGGAATTTCAAAGGCTCATTAAAAAATCAAAATAATTTGAATGAAAAACTTTTTGTCTACTTTCACTTCCATGGAGCCAGACAGCTTGGGTTCCTGTTCTGGTGCCATCCTTGATAGTTGTATAGTGTGAGCAGGCTACTTGATCTCTCTATGCCTTGATTCCAGGCACGTTCAATTGTCTAGGGACAGACTCAATTCAGCGGGGTTGTCCAGCAAAACTTGCAAGCGTTTCAGTTCATACACAGCAGGCATTTCTGGTGTAGGTATGTGTCCAGTTCACAGTGGTGTTGGTGAAGATACACCTACAGGTGAAAGAACAAAGCATTTACAAGCATTAGCATGGGTAAATTACATCCATCTGGGAAAATCCATGCCAGCTTTGAGTCCTGGTGAAGCACAGTGGCTGCCTGTGGCAGTGTTGTAGGGACAAAGGAGGAAAGGCACCGAAGATAGCAGTTTTATTTGGCTGCAGCCAGGTTCAGAGGGCACAGCTTCTGCTATGATCAATTAATCCCCTGAACTCAGAGTTCAGGGAGTTTAGAGTTTTATACCCAGCATGTAAAGGGAGAGGCTCAGAAGCCCACAGTCTGCAGAAGTTCACATAAAAGCATCTTTTTCTTTCACTGTTCTGGGCAAGTTAACTCTTCAAGGACAACACCTGAGAAGGGGAGAGCTTCTTCTCCCCTTTTTTTCCTCCCCCTGCCAGCTGTTACCACAGAACCCATTTGTAATTTATCTTAAAAATGTAGACATCTCTGTGAAGCCAGCTCAAGGCCAGAGGCCTTGTTTGCACAGTTCTACAAAGTACTATACTGGATATGTTTGTGAAACACTAGTAAGGGGTGTCCAGCACCTGGAGTGCTGGTATCTTCTTGGCCAGTGGCCAAGTAAACAGGGTGACATGAAAATAGGAAGTTTATCTACACTGAACTCTTTCTCAGAGACTCTTCTGCTGACAGTCCTAAAATCAGCCATGGTGAAGCGGGCTTTTTTTTTTTTTTAATTGATTGTTCAAAACATTACAGAGCTCATGATATATCATCTTTCATACATTTGACTCAACTGGGTTTTGAACTCCCATTTTTACCCCAAATACAGATTGCAGAATCACATCTGTTACTCACATTTTTACATAATGGCATATCAGTGACTGTTGTATTCTGCTACCATTCCTATCCCCTACTATCCCCCCTCCCCTCCCCTCCCCTCCCATCTTCCCTCTCTAACTCCTCTGCTGTTGTTCAATTCTCTCCCCCCTTTTTTCCCTCCCCCTTGCCCCTCACAACCTCTTATAATTTTGTGTATCATTGAAGGTCTCCTACCATTTCCATATGCTTTCCCTTCTGTCTCCCTTTCTCTCCCCCCATTCGTCTTTGTTTACTGTTAGTCTTTTCCTCATGCTGCTCTTCCTTCCTGTTCTGTTCTTAGTTGCTCTCTTTATATCAAAGAAGACATTTGGCATTTGTTTTTTAGGGCTTGGCTAGCTTCACTTAGCATAATCTGCTCTAATGCCATCCATTTCCCTGAAAATTCTATGATTTTGTCATTTCTTAGTGCTGCATAATACTCCATTGTGTATAGATGCCACATTTTTTTATCCATTCATCTATTGAAGGGCATCTAGGTTGGTTCCACAGTCTAGCTATTGTGAATTGTGCCGCTATAATCATTGATGTGGCCGTATCCCTATAGTGCGCTCTTTTAAGGTCCTCAGGGAATAGTCCGAGAAGGGCGATAGCTGGGTCAAATGGTAGATCCATTCCCAGCTTTTCCAGAAATCTCCATACTGCTTTCCAAATTGGCCTCACCATTTTGCAGTCCCACCAGCAGTGTACAAGTGTACACTTTTCCCCACATCCTCGCCAACACTTATTGTTGTTTGACTTCATAATGGCTGCCAATCTTACTGGAGTGAGATGGTATCTTAGGGTGGTTTTGATTTGCATTTCTCTGATTGCTAGAGATGGTGAGCATTTTTTCATGTACTTGTTGATTGATTGTATGTCCTCCTCTGAGAAGTGTCTGTTCAGGTCCTTGGCCCATTTGTTGATTGGGTTATTTGTTATCTTATTGTTTAATTTTTTGAGTTATTTGTATATTCTGGATATTAGGGCTCTATCTGAGGTGTGAGGGGTAAAAATTTGTTCCCAGGATGTAGGCTCTCTATTTACCTCTTTTATTGTTTCTCTTGCTGAGAAAAAACTTTTTAGTTTAAGTAAGTCCCATTTGTTTATTCTTGTTATTAACTCTTGGGCTATGGGCGTCCTATTAAGGAATTTGGAGCCCGACCCCACAATATGTAGATCGTAGCCAACTTTTTCTTCCATCAGACGCAGTGTCTCTGATTTGATATCAAGCTCTTTGATCCATTTTGAGTTAACTTTTGTGCATGGCGAGAGAAAGGGATTCAGTTTCATTTTGTTGCATATGGATTTCCAATTTTCCCAGCACCACTTGTTGAAGATGCTATCCTTCCTCCATTGCATGTTTTTAGCCCCTTTATCAAATATAAGATAGTTGTAACTTTGTGGATTAGTCTCTGTGTCCTCTATTCTGTACCATTGTTCCACCTGCCTGTTTTGGTACCAGTACCATGCTGTTTTTGTTACTATTGCTTTGTAGTACAGTTTGAAGTCTGGTATCGCTATACCTCCAGATTCACACTTCCTGCTTAGAATTGCTTTTGCTATTTTGGGTCTTTTGTTTTTCCATATGAATTTCATGATTGCTTTATCAATTTCTACAAGAAATGCCGTTGGGATTTTGATTGGCATTGCATTAAAACTGTAGAGAACTTTGGGTAATATCGCCATTTTGATGATGTTAGTTCTGCCTATCCATGAACAGGGTACATTTTTCCATCTTCTGAGATCTTCTTCTATCTCTCTCTTTAGGGTTCTGTAGTTTTCATTGTATAAATCTTTCACCTCTTTTGTTAGGTTGATTCCCAAGTATCTTATTTTCTTTGAGGATATTGTGAATGGAGTGGTTTTCCTTATTTCCATTTCAGAGGTTTTGTTGCTGATATACAGGAATGCCTTTGATTTATGTGTGTTGATTTTATAACCTGCCACTTTGCTGAATTCATTTATTAACTCTAGCAGCTTCTTTGTAGACCCTTTTGGGTCTGTGAAGTATATTATCATGTCATCCGCAAATAGCGATAATTTAATTTCTTCTTTTCCTATTTTTATGCCTTTAATTTCTTTTGTCTGTCTAATTGCTCTGGCTAGTACTTCGAGAACTAAATTGAATAGAAGTGGTGATAGAGGGCATCCCTGTCTTGTTCCAGATTTTAGAGGGAATGCCTTCAGTTTTTCTCCGTTTAGGATGATGCTAGCCTGAGGTTTAGCATATATAGCTTTTACAATGTTGAGGTAAGTTCCTGTTATCCCCAGTTTTTCTAGTGTTTTGAACATAAAGGGATGCTGTACTTTGTCAAATGCTTTTTCTGCATCTATCGAGATGATCATATGGTTCTTGTCTTTAAGTCTATTGATGTGGTGAATAGCATTTATTGATTTCCGTATATTGAACCAGCCTTGCATCCCAGGGATGAATCCTACTTGATCATGGTGCACAAGTTTTTTGATGTGTTTTTGTATTCGATTCACCAGAATTTTATTGAGAATTTTTGCATCCAAGTTCATTAGAGATATTGGTCTGTAGTTTTCTTTCTTTGAAGTGTCTTTGTCTGGTTTCGGGATCAGAGTGATGTTGGCCTCATAGAATAAATTTGGAAGAGCTCCTTCTTTTTCTATTTCTTGAAATAGCTTGAAAAGTATTGGTATTAATTCTTCTTTGAAGGTTTTGTAGAACTCCGCTGTATACCCATCCGGTCCAGGGCTTTTCTTGGTTGGTAGTCTTTTGATGGCTTCTTCTATTTGTGAAGCGGGCTTTTCTGTGGAGAAAGGGGGGGCCACTTCAGCAGCTTCCCTGATGGTGATATCACACATGTACAGATAGGTCCTGTACCCCAGCAAGCTCAGTGTGCACCATCACCGGGGAACTCATAATTGGCCAATGGGAAATAACAAACATGCACTTCAAAATCTATGTCCCATCTCTGGTACCTGGGCCAAGTTATCCAGGGGGAGGGGCTTCATTAGTTACCCATGGCATTACAAGGAGATCACACTCCAAACATGTTCCCTGTGGGGCTAACAGGGCTACTCAACGAAGGTGGGAGAACCTTACTGTCCAGAATCATGTCTAATCCACAGTTTGCCCCCTAGACATTCCAGTGGGAGCAGGCAAAAGAACATTTCCTTTTTTCCAAACCTGGTCTTAAATTCAGCATCCTTTGTTGTCACCTGGATGCATATTGGTGCTGCTGTGTGACATAACAAAACTTCCATGGGAGCTGTTCCTCCTTGCTGGGGACCCTCATTCAGAGCTCTCACAACTACTAATATGCACTGTGCCCACCCCCTTAGTGGAAGGTGTGTTGACTGCAGTCCTGAGTCCTTCCTTAAGCAGCCCATTATATCTCTCTACTGTGCCTGCAGCCTGTGGGTGATATTGTAAAGGTCGGGCGACCATCGGAGGAAAAGAACACCAAGAGACTGTCTTATGCAACAGCAAAGGGTTTATTGGGGGTCCAGCATGCTGGGGCTCAGAGCTCACTTGAATAGAGCAGAGAGCCCCGAGTACAACTTAAGCAGAGCTTATATACATTTCTTGGAAAGGGCAGGGACTTTGCATAGCAAATCATCGCACACCACAGGAAAATCAAATAACAACTCTAAAACATGATTAGCACATTCACTGGCAGGAACAGGTCAGGTAGGGGTGATTGGTCAGTACAAAGAAAGGTGTACATTTGAACTAATTGGTCTGAGCCTTGAGGTGTGTACGTGCTGGACTGCACGGTTTCTGGGAGAGGGTGTTTTCATAGAGCAGCCAGATAGTCAGAGGAGATTTCAACATACATCTAGTGGGCATTTCCAGGAATTGTTTTTAACTTCTACAGGAGTTTCAGGTTCCAGGAAAACAGAACTTAATCTTAAATCTTATCCTTTACATTCCAATCTCTTTTAACCTTTCATTATGGAAATGTAGCCTGAATCTGTAACTGAGTTGCCTATCACTCCTGACCTGTAAAATGTGTACCTTGGTCACTTTCTATTGTGATGGGCTGGTTATGCAAGGCTGTCAACACAGGGTGCAAATCATAGCGCACTGACTTGCTTGACCACTGGGTCAGGCAAACAACAAGCCTATGCTCATATCCACTGTCATCAAGGCAAACAGTACAGGGCAATTGTCAACCTACTATTGTGTCTCCACATTATCTGGCCATCTGTGAATCCAAGGTGTGGGGGTTGTGGATGCTCCTGAGCACAAGCCACATAAGCTTGGCAAACCTCTACCAGGACATCCCATATTAAAAGCAGACCCCACTCTTTGACTACATACCACATTGTCTTCATACCTGTGTATTGTAGATGGCAGTGCAACTAAGCCACCATGTTGGTGGGAGGCAACCACTCTAACCACTGCACCCTAGCCAAAGCAACTGCTTCATCATTCCCTGGGCCAGCAGGGTGGGGAGGGCATGGCCCATAACATGCCCTATAGTCACCTGTTCTTGGTGGCATAGCTCCCAAGGCTCTTGCCACAGAACTTGTCCCCAATACACAGCACAACTATCAGTACACATCATGGTGGGGAATGCTTCATTTGCTATCACCTTTTAGCTCAGCTCACTGGCTTCCTTGTCTTATACCTGTATCAAACCAGACAGTGCCTGTTTCCGACTCCAGAGCCATAGCCATCCACATGGGCAGTTGTCCACAACTGGAATCATTAGTGTAACCAACACTGAAGAGTATGGGTGCCTTACTTCCCAGGTATGGGCTTGTTTCTGGCTCAACTACATAGGTAATTGGCCCTAGCACCTCTCTCTTTTTTGGTTCATGTCAGCTCCTAATACACGTGGGCTGTTTTGGCCCCTGCTGACTCCTGGCACATTTGGGCTCTCTGGGGCCTGCCAGCTTCTAGTATACAGGGGTCTCCTGGCTCTTGCTGGTCTCTAGCACATGTAAGGCAGAAATTTGTGCAGGATCCATAACATGTAGCACATGGGTATCCTGCCCCTGTCTGCCAGCAGCACCTTTAAATCTCACAGGCATAACAACAAATTGGCCAGGGGCTCTCTTGGCCTCTGTCCAAATTATTTTCCCAACTCCACTTTACTGGCAGAACAGGATGAACTTGGTGACTGGGTCAGCCCTGCTGGCAGCTGCCCATCAAAGGCATCAGCTGCACTGTTTAATTTTCCCCATTACCACTGACTGGGCTTGCAGATGCTAACCTTCCTCCTCCTACTGGGACTCCATCAGCACCATGGGGGAGGCTGAGGGGAATTTTCAAGATATTCAAGTCCTCTTCTGGCAACCATACTCTGGCTCTCAAGTCCTCTTCCTTATCTTGTAACTCCTTCTTCTTGGCAGTCTCTGGTAAAGGTGCATTGGGTTTTGCTCTCAGAGCTGTAAGACACATTTGAAGCTAGATTCAAAGAGAGGTAGTTAGTATAGTTAGGTAAATTGGGTCTAATATGGAGTAAGATAAATAAAATGGAGGCCATTATTGAGAATGGAGTCCAGGAAAACAGAGCAGCACTTGGGGGAATTGGAATGACAAGTCCCCAAGGCCCAGAGCCCATCCTAAGGAAATGTTAATGAAGCAGCTCCCAGCAAACAGGGAAGTGCTAATCAAAAGCTGCCCCAGGCCCTTCCTGCCCAGATTACTCTTTCAGTCCACCTATCTCCCACCTTTTGGGCCTTCCCACCTGCTTTCTATCACTGCAAGAAAACTGGGAAACAAAGGACAGGAGTGTGGGAAAGCTGAAAGAAGACCTTAGCTATAAAAAAGGGAAGACCTCCCCCTTCCATGGATTCCACCTTTTGGGTCCCCTCCTTCTTTCAGGGAGAACGCTGTCCTTTAATAAAGCTTCTAGTTTCCACTCTAAACTTGCCTGGACCTGCTTCTCTGGTGTTATATTTCAGCATTCGGGAGAGCAAGGACTCCTCACAGGTAAACAGCAGTAACACATTTGCCCCATGGCCCCAGCAGCTGTGCACACAGCTCCTCAGGCTGTTTCTCTGTCTCACTGGCACCACCACTTCCCTCTTTGTCCTTGACCAAGGGCTGACACCTGGGCTCCATTGCTCAGTTCACAGTTGGCTCCAGTGGGTCTACATTCACTGCAGGGCAATCAGAAGTCTTCTCTATGCTCACAAGAGACCCATTCACCACATCCCAACTCTACACAGGAATTTGTGCTAATAGGACCTCAGCAACTGAGTGCTACAAGCTGCTCATTAGCCACAGGTCCCTGCTGTCCACCAGGGTTAAGGCATCTCTCATCTGTGGAACATCCTGCCAGATATGCCAGATATCATGCGGGGGCTCAGACCCAGGAAACAGATTCAGCAGGTAGAAGAAGATGCAAGGCATGGTGGGAATATTGGTCAACCTTTATTCAGAGGCAGCCATAGCCATTAGAGAGCCCCCATCTTCAGCTTCAGCCCCTACCCAGTTCCATTTTAGCCCCTCCTCACACCCATTTCCATAGGCCCTTTTTATATGCAGTCCAAACAAAGAAGTCACACTGTCAACAGGTTACACAAGGGGGTGGGGGCACATGCTGACAAGTTCATGTTTCTGATCTTGGGTCTATACCCTAAATCTATTTCCAGGGTCAGGTCCCTGCACAACAGCAGGGCACAGCTAACAACCTGACTGTCTGCTTTGCAGCTTCATGACCTAGCTGGGGAAGTGTCTGTGGTGACAAGACAGGAAAGAGGTGTAGTCTGAACTGACTGAGATTAGACACTGCTGTTTATTTTCTGTTTTACTTTTTGTCTTTTTAAAGTCAACCACATATTCCTGTACCTAAAGTACAGGTATGGGAGTGACTTCAAAAATATTTTATATAATCCCCCCATTCACACACATGCATACTTGACTTATTTGGTGATAAGGATCAGTAATTTCCACCCATCCTCACTGACCTGAGCATAATAAAGATATGAAAAATCCTCACTGATCCCTGACAAAGAAGATGTGGTTCTGTTTGGCAACTGTGCACTAAGTCATTTATTTATCATTTGCCACAGTCTGGCTAGGCACAATTCAGGAGCCACTTGTCAAAAGAAACTAACTTTAATTTTAGAACCACACAGCCAAACAAAACAGCTCCTCAGGAAAAAACCCTCAGAGCCCAACTGCCACCACCGGCTTCCCACAAGCCTCTCACCCACACAAGCCTCACCACCTCCCACAATCCTCCTGCTCTTGAGGCCGATTGGCTGGGTTGCATGGGCAGAGCCAAAGAAGTCCCCCAATGAGCAACTCCATGGAGGAGCCAATCAGCTAGATGTTGCTGGGGCCGCTGTGAGCCAATCATCAGCTGGCAGTCTGAAGGGCAGGGAAACAGACCAATGAACATCACCGCAGAGGAGCCAATCAGCTAGAGGTTGCTGGGGCTGCTGTGAGCCAATCATCAGCTGGCAGTCTGAAGGGCAGGGAAACAGCCCAATGAACATCACCGCAGAGGAGCCAATCAGCTAGATGTTGCTGGGGCCGCTGTGAGCCAATCATCAGCTGGCAGCTGGAAGTTTGCTGGGGCCCCTTTGGCTGTGGCTCTCAACAATCATTGAACATTTTGGATTTCAGAATTTAATTCTGGGTCTTGATATAATGAGCCAGGCTATCTGGGTGATGACCAAGCAGACTCCATCTTGCCCTGAGACTCCACATCATGTTAGAAATGCCTCTCCCATGGAAAGCCCTGCCTCTGTACTCATCCACAATTGCTGAGCATAGCATGTTTGGCAACACAAAATGGCAATTCTTATATAATGTAAAAGTGTTCTCTCTTTGGTTCCCTTTTTTTCTTGGACAATGTCAGAGATTGATTGTGTAGATGTTAGTAACCATTCTGTAAACTGAACTCACCTAGGGACATTGTGGCCCACTCCCTTTTCTACTTATGATTTTAGATCTCGTGACATTTGTTTATGGATTTGGATCCTAGCAACAGCCAGTTAAGCTTCAATGTGGTTTTCGACTACAAAAAGTGTACTAAAACCTGGGAGGGGGTTGAAGGGTGTAGACTTGCAGACTACCTCTTGGCCCACCAGCTGGTGGATCCAGAACTCTGGCTGGTGAATAAAGTTTCCATCTCCTGCTTTAAGATTGATTTGGTGATTTATTGCAATCTCTCCTTAACATTAATGACTTTTGAGAGGCTGTTTCGCTGCTGGAAGTTAAAAATATTCAACAGTTCAGTAAAGTCTGGGAGGCTTACCACTTTGGTGTGTGTGTGTGTGTGTGTGTGTTTTTCTATGAGTAATGCACTTATATGTGGAAACTTAGTTTTTCATTATTTTACTATTTTACATAACATAGACATGGAAAAAACAAAGAGCAGAGATCCATTCTATCCCCCCCCCAAAAAAAGAAAGAAGGAACTGTGTGTGTGTGTGTGTGTGTGTGTGTGTGTGTGTGTGTGAAGGCATGAAGCTCAGTGGCAGAGTGCTTGCCTATCATGCAAGAGGCTCTGGGTTCAATCCCAGCAGCAAGACGAAAACAGTGAGTGGTGAACAAAACACCCATGTACTGAATACAACCAGCATGTTCTCAAGACCGTAAGTGTTCAGTATATGCTGCTGAATTGAATTGAAAAATCATTAAGTGCAAGAGAAAAGCGATTTTTTTAATTGGTTGTTCATAACATTACAAAGCTCTTGACATATCATATTTCATACATTAGATTGAAGTGGGTTATGAACTCCCAATTTTACCCCAAATGCAGATTGCAGAATCACATCAGTTACACATCCACAATTTTAGATAATATCCTATTATAAAGGTAAAATTTCTAAGCTGATTCTAAGCTGCAAAAGTCTGAGTTAAAGTGTAAAAGACTAGGGCATTGTAAAGCTTCTAGATTGCAAGGCCTGGGCTAAAAAGTAAACAATCCCCCTGCTATCCCCGGAACCTGTAATGTCTGTAAACTTGTTAGGACAATGCAGGACCTGCTCAGTAAATATCTCCATTGATTCCCTGGTTGTTTAATAGCTAAGGGCTCCAGGTAACATGGCACGTAGGCATCCAGGCCCCAGGACCAATCAGTTTGAATGTGTGCCCCACTTGGAAGTGACCAATCACCCCTGCCCAAACTGTTCCCGCCAATGAATGGACTAATCATGTATCAGAATTGTTGTTCAATGTCCCCGCGCCTCATGATGATTTGTTCTGATGTATGCAAACCCCCCCACCCTCTCCAAAAAGTGTACTTAAGCTCTGCTTGACCTCTGCTCTGGGCTCTGGGCTGCTCTCCCTTCTTGAGTGAGCACAGAGTCCCAATGCGTTGGAACGGATCCCTAATAAAAATCCCCCTTGCCATTGCATGAAGCTAGTCTCGTGTGGTCTTTCCTTCTCCGACGTTTCGCCAGACCCTTACACTATTAGTAATTGTTGTATTCTGCTACCTTTCCTATCCCCTACTATCCCCCTCCCCTCCCCTCCCATCTTCTCTCTCTACCCCATCTACTGTAATTCATTTCTGTCCTTGTTTATTTTCCCATTCCCCTCACAACCTCTTATATGTAATTTTGTATAGCAATGAGGGTCTCCCTTCATTTCCATGCAATTTCCCATTTCTCTCCCTTTCCCTCCCATCTCATGTCTCTGTTTAAGGTTAATCTAGAAAAGCAATTATTTATAGATAGATTGCTTGGGTGGTATTGGACTCACAGAGCTTGTGAGATCAAAAAATAGTTGTGAGAAGCTGGATATGCTGGTTCACACACCTGTAATCCCAGCTACTTGGGAAGTTAAGGCAGGAGGATCACTTGAGTTTAGGAGTTGGAGGCCAGCCAACTCACTGAGACCCTCTTTCAAGGAGATACTTTATAAAAACCTTCATGTAAAACATTGGAGATGTGTGATTTTGCCTTGGCCCCCCTTCCTCTCAGCTGGGTGATCATGGGAGCATATGTGATCAGCATGGATACAGCCACTCTGCACTTGACTCTTTTCTTCAGAGCACATGCTTAACTTTATAATCCTTAGCCCACCTACCCCAGATTATTTCAGCCAGTTGGTGAAAGTGTCATGTATGATGAACCCTTAAATCCCCTGGGTAAGAATCAGAGAGCTGGGGCCCAGGAGGATTACATCTTTAACATGCCTCTGCGATATTTTTCATCTTTATTACTAAAATGTAAATAAAACTTTCAAGAATTCCTTTAAAGGCAAAATAGAGCAACATTATCTGTTGAACTGAGAAACTAATGTGACTTCATTTTTAAAAATAAATAAATAACAGCAGCTTCTACCTCAAGGCCTGTCCTAAGGAAGGAGGCATGAGCCTTGTCTTTGGAAAAACCCACAGAGCACTCCTAAGCACATACCCACCCTGCTGAGTTGTTTCTCTGTAAATAACAGGAGAGGTCTGTGGCGTCAGGTGTCCCTGACTCAGTTAGGCTAGGTGAGGACCCATAGCAACCCCCCTAGCAACCTCTGATCAGCATGAGACTGGGAAAATACCTGGAATGCCAGATGACCCCCCAGTAGTTTATGGTGGTTGATAACATGTTGGAAAACCATGTAGTTTAGCATGTACACCCCTCGTGGCCTAAACCAATCAGTTCAAATGAATCCCCTTTTTGTATTAACCAATCACCCCTACCCAACTTGTTCCCACCAGTGAATGTGCTAATCAATGTTAAGAGTTGTTTGATTTTCCCACGGTATGGAATGATTTGCTGTGTGATGTTTTATGTATAGAGTATTCCCTCAAAACCTATAAAATCCCTTTGAACAAAGGACTGGAACTCACTCCCTGGGACCGCTGCGTCAGGAATGGTTGTGAGTCCAGGCTTGAGCTTGCAATAAAGACTCTTGTGTGCTTACATTGGATTTGGCTCCTGGAGGTCTATTGGGATCCCACGAATCTGGCATAACAGAACAAATATGGAGGAAACACCATGTCCCAGATATGGTGCTAGGTTCGTTTCACTAAAATGGTGAGTTGAAAATAGGTTCAGTCTCTCATCATTTATAGTCTAGTGGAGGAGACTCTAGATCAATTGTCAAATGAGATTATCAGCATTAGAATCCCATCATTCATTGAAGGCACATTATTTCAAGGAGCACTATCTAAAAATGCAATGGGAAAAAGCATTTGACAAAATACAGCACACCTTCATGTTCCAAACACTAGAAAACGTAGGGATAGTAGGAACACCCCTCAACATCGTAAAAAGCTATCTATGCTAAACCCAAGACCAGCATCATTCTACATGGAGAAATATTGAAAGTATTCCCACTAAAAACTGGAACAAGACAAGGATTTTCTCTTACACCACTTCTATTCAACATCATCTCTGAAACTCTAGCCAGAGCAATTAGACAAAAGAAAAAAAATAAAGACATACAAATAGGAAAAGAAGAACTCAAACTGTCACTATTTTCTGATGACATGATTCTATATCTAGAAGATCCAAAAAAATTCCACCATAAAACTTCTACAACTAATAAATAAATTCAGCCAAGAAGCAGGATATTAAATCAACACCCATAAATCAAATGCATTCTTATACATCAGCAATGGGTCCACTGAAAGAGAAATTAGGAAAACTATTCCATTCACAATAGACTCAGAAAACAAATAAAATAAAATACCTGAGAACGAATCTAACAAAAGAGATGAAAGACCTTTACAATGAAAACTACAGAATACTAAAGAAAGAAATTGAAGAAAACCTCAGAAGATGGAAAGATCTCCCATGCTCCTGGATAGGTAGAATTAATATTGTCAAAATGGCCATAATATCAAAAGTGTTATACAGATTTAATGCAATTCCTGTTAAAATCCCAATGACATTCTTCATGAAAATAGAAAAAAAATCATAAAATTTATTTGGAAAAATAAGAGATGCAGAATAGATAAAGCAATCTTTAGCAAGAAAAGTGAAGCTGGAGGCATCATAATACCAGACCTTAAACTATATTACAGAGCTTTGGTAATTAAAATGGCATGGTCTTGGCACCAAATAGACTTGTGGATCAATGTTACAGAATAGAGGACACAGAGACAAACCCACATAAATAAAGTAATCTCATACAGACAAGGGTGCCACAAATATTCACTGGAGAAAAGATAGTCTATTCAACAAATAGTGCTGGTAAAACTGGAACTCCATATGTAGCAAAATGAAATTAAACCTCTATCTCTCACCCTGCACAAAATCAACTCAAAGTGGATCAAAGACTTGGGCACTACATCAGCCTAGGATCTGACTTCCTTAATAAGACTCCTAAGTGCAAGAAGTAAAATCAAGAATCAATAAATGGGATGGATTCAAATTAAAAACTTTTTCTCAGCAAAGGAAACAATTAATAATTTGAGGAAAGAGCCTTCATATTGGGAGAAAATCTTTACCACATGCACCTCCGTCTGATAAAGCATTAACCTCTAGGATATATAAAGAACTAAAAAAACTTAACACCAAAAAAAAAAAAAACCCAAATAACCCAATAAATAAATGGGCTAAGGAATTGAACAGATATGTCACAGAAGAAATATAATTAATTGATCATTAAATATATAAAAAAGTGTTCAACATCTCTAGCAATTAGAGAAATGCAAATCAAAACTAATCTAAGATTTCATCTCACTCCTGTCAGTATGGCAATCATCAACAATACAGGCATCAATATATGTTGTTGAGGATGTAGGGGAAAAGATATACTCATACACTGCTGGTAGGACAGCAAATTGGAGCAACCACTATGGAAAGCAGTATGGATATTCCTCAGAAAATTGGGAATGGAACCACCATTTGACCCAGCTCTCCCACTCCTTGGTTTATACACAAAGGACTTAAAATCAGCATACTATAGTGACACAGCCACATTAATGTTTACAGAAGCTCAATTCACAATAGCTAGACTATGGAACCAACATAGGTGTCCCTCAATAGGTGAATGGGTAAAGAAAATGTGGTATATATACTCAATGGAAATTACTCAGCTTTAAAGAACAGTGAAATTATGGCATTTGCCAGTAAATGATTGGAGTTGGAGAATATCATGATAAGTGAAAT
Organism: Spermophilus citellus; assembly: GCF_964194105.1. NCBI lineage: Eukaryota > Metazoa > Chordata > Mammalia > Rodentia > Sciuridae > Spermophilus > Spermophilus citellus. Next base: position 140,243,536 of record NC_138186.1, on the reverse strand, counting down.
AAGCCAATCCCACAAAACCACAGGCTGAATTTTTTTTCTAATATGCAGATGCTAATTCACAATAAGGTTGGGGGGGCACTAGGAAAGAATACAATTACCTTAGATTAGGTAAAGGAAAGTGATGGGAGGGAAGGGGGGGATGTGGGGATGGGAAAGATAGTAGAATAAAACAGACATTATTACTATATGTGTATATATGACTACATGACCAATATGATTCTGCAACATATTCACTCAGAAAAATGAGAAATTATATCCCATCTATGTATAGTATATCAAAGTGCAAAAATGCATTTTACTGTCATATAACTAATTAAAGTAAATATTTTTTTAAATGCAATGGGAGTTATATTTAAAGGGCAAGAGTTCTGATATTAATTAGAAAAAATAGAGTAAGGGGATTATGGTCACAGATTCTTTGATTCTACTAAATGTTAAGTGTTTTTAAAACACCATGGATCAAATTCTCTTTTAGATAATTAACACAGGCAACTATGATGGAATACTGTCTCATGATGGAAATAATCTTGCAGCACCTTTCCCACCACTATCCCATGTTCGGACAGTTATGTTCACAGTAGGTAGTGTGGAAACATAAGGATGATTATGCCAAATTTCATAGAATGATGATGTAACAATACAGTAATATAATATTTTATATTTAATTTGATTAACTTTAGGTTTTAAAACTTATACCATTAAAGTAGCATTAAATATAAATGTTATATTAATTATTATATATAAGTATACAACAATATCGTTATGAGAAAATAAAGTATTTATAATTTAACAATATCAAAATATAATAACATAAAGTGCTATAAAATAATTTTATATTATATTATTATAAATATAAGAAGACTAATTAATACAGAATGATTTTCCCCTATCTCGAAAGGGGAAATTTCTCCCTATTTTTAAAGACAGGGAAAGGAATGGGTTCTAGTTTAATGTACTTCAGTCTATTACGAAGGAACAAAGACTAGGTTTGGGAAAGAGAAAAAAGAACTTTAGGGACGTCTAGGAAATAAAGAAAAAAGCAAAGATGTTTCCTAAGTCCAACAGGATACATGAGGATGAAGGAAAGAGAAACTGGAATTTGTGAGTGGGCTGTGGGCCTGGAAAAGTTTCTTTTTTTTTAATTTTAATATTTATTTTTTAATTTTCAGCGGACACAACATCTTTGTTTGTATGTGGTGCTGAGGATCGAACCTGGGCCGCACGCATGCCAAGCAAGCGCGCTACCGCTTGAGCCACATCTCCAGCCCCCTGGAAAAGTTTCTTAAGACATTAGAGCTGGGTGGTGAATACATGTAATTCCAGCTTCTCCAGAGACTAAGAGGATCACAAATTTAAGATCAGCCTGGAAAAATTAGCAAGATCCTATCTCAGAAATTAAAAAAAAATAATAATAAAAAGGGTTGGGTATATATCTCCGGGGTGGAATGTCCATGGGTTCAACTATCAGTACCACCAAGAAGATGAAGAAGGAGAGGGTTAAGGAGAAGGAAAGGAGTAGTTGGAAAGCATGGTTCAAACCTGTATCAATCCCAGTGACTCTGGAGGCTGAGGAAGGAGGATGGCAAGTTGAATGGCAGGCTTAGCAATTTAGTGAGTGAAGGGAAAGTGAGAAACAGAGATGAGTAAGTGAGAAATGAAACACCGAGACCAGTCAGAGATACACCCGACAGATTATCTGTCAGAGCTGAAAAATAAAGGCCATCTCTCCATAGGAGAGAGAGGCAAAACAGACTCAGGTTCTGGAACTTTTATAGGGCAGACTCAGGAATCAGAGCCAAGCAGGTCCTAATGTGGGTAGTTGAGTTGGTATGAGGGAGTGGTGAGCCTTTCTCAGAAACGCCCTTGGGCAGGAAAGAAACTTGTTCCGTTTTTCCTTAAAATGGAGGCTGTCACCTAAGATGGTCATCCAGATGCTAAGCAAGGACCTTATAGTAAGACCCTAAGCAACTCAACAAAACCCTGTCTCAAAATAAAAAATAAAAAGGACTGGCGATTTAGCTAAGTGGTAAAGCATTCCTGGCTTCAATACCCAGCACACCCAATGTAAAGAAAGTGGGGAGAACATTGCCCAGTATGATCTGGGTAGATGGTGTCACCAGTGACGCTATTAATAATTACTTGGGGGCGGATTGCCTTTAAATGCAAGCGTATATTCCATCACACCAATCATCAAATATAAACAATTAATGCAATAGTGTTAGATGTGCTGGAGCACCCCAACTAGCATTCAATGCACACTAATTAAACACTATAAGCTAATGACAAAATCCTAGGGCAATCACAAGCCCCAAAATAGCTCAGCTGCCCGGTGACTTCTCTTAGCCAAAGAGCAGAGTTATCCTTGTCTGGTGGTTCTCTCCAGCCAACAACTGGATGTCAGGAAATGATGGAGTTGATCTGGGGATGGAAAGCAAGGTGGCCAGTCTCTCTAATGTCCTCGGATCAGCCTCGTTGATGTGGCAGGACACATCATTTAAATATAGTTCCAAGTTGATGATTTATGTTGTTGGTGATTGGTTTCCTCCAGTGAAAGTCAATGTCCACTGGTTATGTCCAGTGAGACAATGTGTATTTGCAACAGGACTTGTTCTTTGTGCATGTCCATGGAGCTGTTCTCCCTTTTAATTGTAACCAGTCATTGTTAAGTGTGCATATTGCTTGTGCTCTTTACAGTTCCTTATCAATTGCAACCAGACATGACAAAGCATGCCTATGGCTGTTGTTCCTTATGATCAGCAACTTCATGAGTCCCAGCATGTCCCAACAACGTGGAAGATTCTCCTTACAATGGAGAAAGCACCTCTTTGAGGATTATTGGTCTTGCACCTAGGAACTTCTTGGGAACTGAGCCACCACCTGAAGTTTTCTTGCTTTCATACAAGAAAAAGTCTCCAATACCTGTACTAGGGGACAGTGATAACTGCCTTCTCTTGGGGTCCATGAGGATGTCTTTCCTCCATCATCTACTCTCCTAGGGCTAGGAGGACTTGCAGCCAACACCATCTCCCACTTCAATACCTGTTGTGTTGGGCAAAGGTGCAACTTATGCAGTTGAGGGGGAGAAATAAAGAATGTCCACAGGCTTCTGACCTTTCAATGCTTTATTCATACAAATCACTCATATAATTTCCCTCTATAGGTTTTTTTAAAAGTTTTATTTATCTTATTCATTTTAGTTGTTGATGGACCCTTATATTTTTTTATTTATATGTGTGCTGAGAATTGAACCCAGTGCCTAACACACTCAAGGCAAGTGCTCTACCACTGAGCCACAACCCCAGCCCCATCACTCTATAGGTTCTTCATCAAGAAAAAATTACCATCCTGGGGCTGGGGATGTGGCTCAAGCGATAGCGCGCTCGCCTGGGATGCGTGCGGCCCGGGTTCGATCCTCAGCACCACATACCAACAAAGATGTTGTGTCTGCCGAGAACTAAAAAAATAAATATTAAAAAATTCAAAAAAAAATTACCATCCTAATGCTAGGCACTACAATAGACATAATCAATACACAGCAAACAATTCTAGATTAATCCTAAATACTGCAAACACCTTAATCATGACAGGCTCATGACAGACATTCCCTCTCCATGCTAAGCTCAAGTGTCAGATCTAAAGTCCCAAGCCTTAGGCTCTAAGTTCACCAGATGCACGCTCACTCAGGCTGCGGTGATCAGGTGGGGTGGTGCTGATGGCCAGCTGAGGAGAGGGTCATACGGAGAAGTTGCATTTCTCACCAGGGTGAAGTTGTGGCTGTAGAGTTTGAGAGTGGTGAGGAAGATACAGAGGATCATGCAAATGATGAGAAGAGTTGGGATGTCAGTCCAGGTCCTCATCAGGCTCTCTGGCATGAGGGAATCAGTGTCGGCTGGCTGAATGTCTGTTCATTTGCTTCATCTTTTATACTAAATTTGGGGGCTTCTGACCACCCTTTCAATCCCTGTCAGCTACTACCAGATTTCTCAGTGATGTCATTTGCCCTGAGGTTAAATCATCTCATGGTTAAAGCATCAGATGATTCCACCCTGATGTTCTTGATGCTCCCCCTTATGGGGCAAGGGCAACATGACACAGACCTCACTCTGAGTTTGTCAGGTTGGGGAGAAATGACTTGTTTATGTCATGGCTATGCCTGATGATCATATTGGAGGGCTCCGTAGGTTTGCCTGGTGGGGCTGCAGGTTGCAAAGTGGAGTTTTAAAATGGGGTTGCTAAGGCTAAGGCCTAAGGACATCCTTGCAATACCCAATGCACACAATACTACAGACACCATGAACCCAAGTGCGGAAAATGACTGATGGGTCTGGACTGGGTCCCAGTGGAGCAGGAGTGAGGGCATACCCAGCACCTCTAATTGGGAGAGAGTTGGTAAATGAATGCACCTTGACTCTGTAGGAGACTTCTTTCATCTTGCCCTCTTCTCCCTGAAATGGAGCAATATTTATTGAGGACCCTGTCCCTGTCCCATGATCTCAGGCCCCTTGCTTGGCCCCCCTCCTGTGCCTGCCCTCTGGTCCCCTGGTTCTTGGTGGATCCTCGCCCTGCCCAGAACCACCCCTCCCCTGCTTGCCCCTCGCCTGGGCTCCTCCATCGGTTCCGGGCTCTCCCCACACCCAGGCTTGGGACCCAGTGTCTCCCAATATGGTGCCCTCCTTTGGCCCTTGTTGGTTCCCGGTCCCTTTCTGAGGAACTTCTCCCCTGGGGCAGTGGAGTGGATTGGGCTGGCCTGTGCACCCTGCAGGCTCCCAATGGGAAAGACAGCCCTGCCCCACGCCCAGCCCCCTTGCTTCCCTCCCTGGCCTGGCTCCTGGCTTGAGCCTCTGCTGCCACTTGTGGCTCAGCACACCCGTGGTTTTTCAAAGTGGGGCCCTGGCTTGGGCTTCCTCCCTGCTCCCCTTGGCTTGCCCGAACTCCCCTGTCCTGTTGCCGCCCCCTTGCCTGGCCTGGCTGGAGCATGGGTCTTTAGGTTCCTATCTTGGCTCCTTGGGTGTGTCCCAGTCCCATATCCCACCACTACCCTTCTGCGCCCACTACATCCCACATTGTGCCTTCCCTCCATGGCACTTCTAGTTTCTGTCCCTGCCAGACTCCTTTGCCTCATCCCTTTGCCTTCCCTCAGCCGGGGCTCTAGTCCTCAATTCTGCCCCTCGGCTGTGGAGCTGGGTCTTGAGCCTACCTCCTTCTGCTCCCTTCCCTTCTCTCCCTTCTTTCCCTGGCCCTTTCCATTTTCTTGAACTTCGTCCCCAGTCCGCTCAAGTGGCTCTTTCTTCCAGGGCCCTGCTCTTTGCTTGAATTCCAGCCTCCCTTCTGCTGGACCCTTTTCCTGTCCCATGATCTCAAATTGTTGGTTTCAGCCCCCATCTTTGCCACTTCTTTTTCCCTTGCTCTCCTTAGGTCCTTGTTTCGGAACACTGCATCCATATATTTCGTGGTATTCCTGGGCCTGGAGCCTTTGTTCCAGTGCTTCAACACCTCCCTTTTCCTCCCTGGCCCTGTCCACTTTACTGGGCCCCATTCCCCAGCACTTAGTCCTCGACTCTATTTTCCTTGTCATGGCTCCTGGCTTGAGTCTCTAGTGGCCCTTGTTGCTCAGTGTGACCTTAGGCTTGACAGTGCCTCTTTGCTGTTTTCCTGTGCTCCAGTCTATTAGTGCCTCTTGCCTGTTATCTCTGGCTTTTCTCTTCTTCTTGCTTTTTCTTTCTCCTCCATCTTGACACAGGAGATGTGTATTTTATCACTGATGTGTTAATTTGAAATGGCTCAACAAGATACAGTGAGATTTTATGGGAGATATGTCATTTGATTCATCTTGAAGCCCATGCTTGAAAGTATTTAGAATTTAGTGTATGCTTAATAAACAGTTTGTGAAGTAATAAACAGTGTGTATATTCTATTAATCTAAGAGGACCAGTGTCAGGTATTGTCATTTGTTTCTTAAGAAATTGTATTCTACCATAAATTACCTTGAGGCAATGCAGTTTGTTGAAAATTCAGACAAGAGCACCTTTCAGGATATTATTGGAATGAATCGGGAGAAATGCAATGAAGGCTGAGAAGAAGGACACATTCCTTTCCTCATGGAAACAGATCTCACGTCTACTCCTTCCCTCCATGCTGTAAATACCCACACTCCCACCCTGGGATTTTGGTAGAGCTGCCACTCACAGTATGGTATCATCCGAACACAGCTAATGGCCCATGTTCTGGTTCAATGAACATATTGTTTCCCCTCCCTCTAGTTATCAGTTTTAGTGGACTCAATAGAACCCAATCATGCTAAAATTTGTGAGAGGAACCAAATAATAATTCAAAGGTAAAATATCAGCAATTTCATACCAGGGGAATGATCTACCAGGGCACAAACTCACAGTAATTTTAGATGTGTATTACAAAATACAAGGTACGCTGCAATTGAAATAATGGCCAAATGAAGACAATTCCATCAATGTTCATTTTTCTTCCTTCTTTCTTTCCTTCCTTTCTTTATTTCTTCTCCCTACTCTCAATATTTTGCTCCTTTCTTGACATTGGCCAGTACCAGTGACAATGGCCTGTCCATGGATGGTGGTGGCAATTGGAAGGTCAAGGAAGTGTGGTAAGCTGGGACATTGTGTAAGTCTATTCAAGAAGGTTTAGAGGATAAATTATTGGGTTCTGAGGGTTTTAGATAATTAATTGAATTAATCCCCAGATGGTACTAACTGAGTGGTTACTGAAAGCAGATGGGGTGTGGCTAGAGGGGGTGGACATTTGGGGGAATGTTTTTGGGAAATATATTTTATATCAGGCACAGTGGAGTCTCTCTCTGCTTCCTGATCATCGTGTGATCCACTTCCCTCCACCTCACTCTTCCACCATGATGTAAAGCCTCATCGTGAACCTGGAAGAATGGAGCCTGCTGTCTATGGACTAAGACCTCTGAAATGGTGAGCCCCCCCCCCCCCAACAATATTTTACTCCTCTAAAATTGTTCTTGTTAGGTACTTTTAGTCATAGCAGTGAAAAAGCTGAATAAAATAGACCTTTTCCTGGTCATGCAGAATTAGGGCAGGACACAGGAGGACAAGTCAAACTGGTTGGAAGCAGAGGACTTTCATTTTCTCAAGGAGCCAGAGCACCATGACAGATGGCTGGGCAATCTACATAGTAGAACTCAAGGCAATAGCCTAGACAGATCCCCTACCAAATGAGAGGTTAGAAACTCTACCTGGGCAGTCCCCATGTGGGCCAGATCTTTGCTCTGATTGGGATGACCCAGGTAAACTTAGGAAGATTTAAGAGTCCAAAACTTGTGCTGGGACCCATAGAATTTGACACCTACTTAGCGCCTACTTAGATGCTTTTCTGAGGAGTCGAGTTCACTTGAAACTCAGAAGAGGTAAAGAGTCTTAATTTGTAAATTCTGTATCTACCACTAGTTATGTGACCATAACAACCCATACAAAGTTTCTAATTTCTATGATCATTATCTGTAAATGGGATGGTGCGCTTTGCCCAGAGGAAGCAACTTGGTTACTTCCTGGGAGGGTCTCTCCCATGTTGTCCAGGTCTGTAAGTTCACATGGTGATGGTGTGCACAAGTATGTGACCTCACACTGAGGAGGTGCTGTCTGGATGGCTCAGGGAGCAATTGGTCCCAAAACACTTGCAAAGAATCCCTGTGCTAAGCGGCTTTCAAACTTCAAGAGTCTATGGATAAGTAAATTTCAGAAGATGAAAGGTAAATGTAAGGTTAGCAATTTTTGTGATTATAAACACAATCAAAAACACCAAAAAGTGGAGAGGAGAGTCAGCTTAGTGAGAGGTTGGTTCACTGATGAAACTGATTTGGTAAATTAAATTTAATTATAAATAAATTTTTGAAGTTTTTTTTTTATCTACCTCTTATATTATGTGATCTTGATGTAGGTCATTTATCAGCAACAGTGATATGTTTGTCCTCTAAAAGACTAGAAATTCAGCTTAAGCTAGCTTCTACATTTATGTTGTGTCCGGAAATGCAAATGAATATAGACTAAAACAGAATGTGTTGTGAAATGATGTGAACTTTTTTTTAAAATTTTTAATATTTATTTTTTAGTTTTCAGCGGACACAACATCTTTGTTTGTATGTGGTGCTGAGGATCGAACCCGGGCCTCACGCATGCCAGGCGATCGCGCTACCGCTTGAGCCACATCCCCAGCCCAATGTGAACTTTTTTTTAGTGATAAAAAATCTATGAAGTTTCAATCAGTTTTCACAATATTAGCTTGTCATATAGCCTCATACAACATCCTAGACATCCAGTATGTTTATCTGGGCAGCTGTTTCATGAGGTATAGGTGAACACAAGCAGAATTGTTTTGCTTCATTAATGTTCTTGATGTCATACCATTCACTGTAGTCTTCTTGTTATACAATTGTTATGCCAATGGATATACTGCTAGTTAGATTCAAAGCATGACTACCCTCTAGGACTGTATCAGGGAAGAACAAAATGAAAGAGATAAAGGATTAAGATACAGAACTTTTACAAAACCTCTGATAAAAAAAGGTTTCTACTAGAATGTACAAGGCTACGAAGAGACACCAATCTTAAGTACACAATATCGATGGCAGAGGAGCTAATCTGAACTCTTCAAAAGGTAAGATGGACATCCACAGGTATCCCAAATGAAGGTATGTATCAGCATTATGAAAATTTTAACATCTTCTATGAACCACAAATTTTGATATATAATTTTTTTATCCTAAAACGTAAGATCATAATACATATACAATAAAATTAAAGAATGGGTCTGATGAAATTTATGTATTTAGTATAATACTTGAATAGTGCTTAAGGAAAATTATTCAAAATTCTGTTTCCAGTACTTGACTGCCCTCCCTTTTCCTTTTAAGCCATATGTCTTCATATAAGTACTTCATTATACAAAATTATTTATTAGCGAACTCTCTGAAATCAGGGAAATTCATTGTTAATGACAAGTCTTAAATGCATAATGTGTAATGAATCAATTTATTATCTCCTAGTCGTGTCCAGTTTCACATGAATAATTGCAATTTAATGCCACTGAAGAACAGCTTTTCGTCTTTCCTCCAACTTCTCTTCCTGTGCCAGTGGTCTATCTGCAGTGCAGCCTATGCAGGTGAAGGGTTTATTACTATACAACATCACATGGTGATGGTTACATAGAATGTAAATCTTAACCATTAATGGGAAAGACAACACAGAATGTCAAATTCAGAATTTTTCCACATTCAAGATTAACTGTTTCTTGATTTAGCCTTTTAAAAAAATGTAATAATTTATACTGTGTTATAAAATAAGTAGGCATTATTAATAGTTTTCTCTATTAGCTAAGAATCTTAAAAGAAAGGCACATTGACTCGATGCCACAATATTTGCAAAGTACTATAGAACCAAACTTGTTTTCTTTGAAAAAAAATTAAAAACTGCTAATGGAAAATCAATTCAACCAAGGCACTTTCATTTCCCTGCACACTGCCCTGATTAGATGAAAGCACTTTATTTGAGTGGTCAGGAACTGAACACTGGTACTATAACACAAGCCACCCTGAAAGAAGGTGGTGGAATCTGTTGTTTAGGTAGGTTCTACATTCTGACAGCTATAGTGACTTCAGCTTTAAAACAAGTGGGTATGTGTCTTCAACCTCACTTATTTTCCTGGGCTTCAGTTCCCTGTACTAATTTCCTGTTTAGATGTTGTCATACTATAATGTTAAAATCAATGAATCTGAGATCTGAGAATAATTTTATTATCTTCTATTCAGATCAGATATTATCACAATCTGCTTTTTAAAGGACCCATGCCAGCCAGGAAGTTAACAAGAAACTTCATATAGTGGCATTTAGGAACTTTGATACTGTGACCCAGTTGAACCACTAGATCATGACTGACCAGAAACCTACTCTTTTTAGGATTTTACATTTGTTAGTAAAACTGTTGCCTGTGTCATTTGAGCTAGTTTAAGGAAATTTTCTATGGTCTTACTCTGATTTTTAACTAGTTCTTTGTTTGTTTTTTAAATTTGGTGCCAGCGATTGAACCGAGGGACCCTTAGCCACTGAGCTATATCCCTAGCCCCTTGTTTTACTTGCCAAGTTGCTTAAGGCCTTACTAAGTTACAGGGGCTGGCTTTGAACTTGTGATCCTCCTGCCTTAGCCTCCCTAGCCATTGGGTTGTTCTATTCTTTTTCTCAACCCCTTCCTCATGTAGTGTACACCCCTCTTTCAGGAACACTTCTTGATTAACTTAAGTCAAAAGGCACACTTGATACTTTGGGCCATAGAGATTGGTTGATGAATAGGCAGGTGACTAAGATGCTAGTAAATATTTTTTAGAGGTTTCTCAGAAAAGCAGCTTCATTATCCTTCAGTGAGGATAGTTGCTTTCTCTTGGAAATTAGGGGGAAAAAGACATAATCCTTCCACAGTTGCTACTGCTTTCTTATAACTGAAAAGTATGTAAATTTAGGCTTAAGCAGAAAGCACAAGAGAAATTAAGAGAAACTAGATTCTGAGTGACATCATTGAACCACTAGATCATGACTGATCAGAAACCTATGTTTTTTAGGATTTTACATTTGTTAGTAAAAATGTTGCCTGTGTCATTTGAGCTAGTTTAAGTCATGTATTTTGTTTCTTGCAACCTAAACATTCCTAAAAAAGTACATCTTTCAGTTTGTGGTTTTCCTTTTATTAGGTGGTTTATGCCAACCTATATTATAATGGCAAATGTTTCTTACTTCCTATCAGACCAGAAGTTTGGAACTTTCAAAGCTGTACACCTGGTGTGTTTATGGCATCCATTCCCCGCTGCAGGTGACCTTGCTTATCCTTCATTCCTTTATACAAGCAGATCTCATTTTATTGCACTTTGCTTTATTGCATTTTTGAGATATTTTATTTTATTTTACAGATTGAAGGTTTTTAGCAGCCCTGCATCAAGGAGTTGATTAATAATACCACTTTCCAAACAGCTGGGATGATGATTAGCCTTTTTACCAATAAAGAAATTTTAAATTAAGGTACGTGTACTGGTTTTTAGACATAATGCTATTTCACACAAAACACACTCATAACTTTTATATGCATTGTGAAACAAAACTTTAATGTGCACTGGGAAACCAAAGAATTTCGTGTGTTAATTTATTCCACTATATGCTTCATTGTAGTGGTCTGGAGCAACCCACAATACCTCTGAAGTATGCCTATATATTAAATTAATACTAGTCTAAATTTAGACTGAAAGTTTAAATAAGTCATCCATGGAAAGGTAAAGAAATAAAAGCATTCCAGGAAAAAGGCATAGCTTGTGAAAAGTCATAGAATAATCGATGGCACATGCTATTTTCTGTTTTTAATGAGTTTTTTTAATGTTTATGTTATTTATTTATATGTGGTGCTGAGGATCGAACCCAGGGCCTGAAACATGATAGTGTTCTACCACTGAGCCACAAGCCCAGCCCCACACATGCCATTTTCAAGAAACTTTGGGCTGTTCTCTAAGGTGAGAGCAAAAGACACATGTTTGCACAATCAACACGTGACAACCAATCGGAGTGACTTGTTGGCAAATTTGTTATTGTCTTTCTCACGTTTTGTTTAAAACCAACCAACAAAATTAACAAACATAAAACCAACCTTTGTTGTGATCCCAACTTCCCTCTTATTCTTCTCTTTATGCTGGGTTGGTGTCCAGATTTTAAGATTTATTACCTTCTAATATCCAGCACTTTAAATTGTATTGATTTCTTTTCCCACCTTAAACAGGGAGAATTCTAACTCTTTAGTAGACTGCATTGAATCCTATTCTGTCTTCAGTTCTGACCCATATTCAAAGAATGTAATTGGCTTCATTGAGTATTATAAAAAATATTTTGGAAATTAGGGAGATTATTGTTGATATTTAAGTGGATCACAATAAAAATTCATTTACAAGGTCTTGAATGTGAAGTGAATTGTTAAGCAGAAGAGGGTTTAAGTGCCTACATATTTTTTAAAATTTATTTTTTAGTTGTATTTGGACACAATACCTTTATTTTATTTATTTTAGGTGGTGCTGAGGATGGAACCCAGGGCCTCTCTTGTGCTAGGTGAGCATTCTACAGCTGAGTCACAACCCCAGCTTCCTACCCCTAAACCCTAAGTGCCTCCATTTTTATTTTATTTTTTATTTTTATTTTTTTATTGATTGTTCAAAACATTACAGAGCTCATGATATATCGTCTTTCATCCACTGCCTCCTTTTTTAAAAGAAGGGAATTTAATTCTATCTAGTAAAATAGGAAACTCAAGAAATGGTAAGCTACAGAACTATCCAATTGTGTGCTTTTTGTTGATTTGTTTCCCTTTGGAAAGCTATTTTGCCAAAAGTATATGTTCTGAGAAACACAGAACTCTGTTCCAATAACTAAGCTCTTGTCTTTCAGTGGGAAACCAGGCCCTCTGTACCCTAAGCCACCTTGCTTTGCTGGGACAGGGATTCCGCACTTTATTTTTGCCCTCTGCATTCTCTTTCTAGGTTCCAATATTGGGAGCACTAGAAGGAAAATGGAAGCGGTAGGAGACAGTGCGGCCATCCTTCTTTGAGCTTCCTACCTGTCCGCCTGTCCTTCACATGAGCATCGTCTGTCCTTGCTTCTTCACTCCAGTCGGTAGCAACTAAAGGCAATTCAGTGTTTTTTTTCATTTTCTGTGAGTAAGTTTCACAGTATATACTCAGAAACACTGGAATCAGTCAACTACTCCTAGAGTTTTTTCCAGAGGGCTCTAGTAAAGCCGGTACAAGGCCCTCAGGATCTCTCTTTGGTTTTAAAATTATTACAACTTAATTTCTAATTTTAAAAATTATTAAAACTTAGTTTTTAACTCTGTAATAGCTCTGAGTTCTGTTTTTCACTGTCAGTCACCTAGCTAATAACTTCTTACTTAAATAATTATTTTGAATTCTCATTGTTCATATAATTAATATACAGAATTCAAGTAATGAAGCAGAACCAGAAGGGTCCTATATATCAATATACATGCATATTTATGTATATATGATTTATAGAAATCATATATGCATATATATATATATACATATATATATATATATATACACACACACACTTGTACATATACATTTACATATAGTTGTTCCTTGGTATCTACAGGGGATTGGCTCCAGTCCCCCACCCCCAATGAATACCAAAATTTATGGATGCACAAGTCTCTAATATAAAATATTGTCGATATTTCCATATTATCTATATACTTCCTCATACATACTCTAAAAATCATCTAAAAACCTCTAGATTACTCATCATACCTAACACAATGTATCTGCTATGTAAGGAGTTGTAACACTGTATTTGGGGAGGCATAATGACAAGAAAAATGTCAATATGTGTTTAGTAAAGACAAATGTTTTTTCTAACTATTTTTTATCTGTGGTTATTTGAACCCTCAGATGCAGAATACACAGACACGATGAATCGATTGTGTATACGAATTGGCTTAGAGTATTGTGGATGCTGGGTCATCACTTCTGAAATCAACACAATAGCTCATCCGGAAGGGTAGGCTGCAGCTTTTTGCAGGCTCCCAAACTACTGTCCCCATGTGAGATTTCTTCCTTAGGGTCCTCAGTTCTGCTCTTAAAGTCTTTCAGTTACTGAATCAGGTCCACACAGTTCATCCAGAATAATCTTCTAAAGTTAAAGTCAATTGATCAGGGGTTTTAGTCAGACCTACAAAATGCCTCCACAGTAAAAGTAGATTGATGTTTGATGTCTTAACTGGTGACTGCAGCCTATCCACATTGACACAGACCATGACCATCACAGTTAGGGTGTTTTCCTACCTGATATGTACCTCCAACTCACACAGACCTTCCACTATCTGTAGATTGCTGGACTTTTTTCTGGCTGAATAAATAATGGGAAAGAAATGCTTGGTGAATTTCTCATTCTAATTCCCTGAAGAGATCACAAAAGCTAAATCACCTGTGAATCCAAAGGGCAGACTCAAGCTCTTTGTCTTTGCATATTCTCAAGAGTGACCTATCTTTAGTAAATTTGCTTCTATTCCTGTCTTTGGCTTCTTGTATTTGATTATTGCTAATAAATTATGAGGAATACAACTTAAAGTTTTATTGAATAACAAATTATATTTTCATTAAAATAGTGAATTAGATATGGTGTTCTTGACTGATGCAATATTATCAACCTTTTAGCTTTCTGAATATTTCCATTAGATGCCTACATATAAGAACTGCTCTAAAACATTCTATGTTTTTCTATTCTATTCATTTATAGTTTTGATCCAAGGCAAGATACCTAGTTAGCTCTATGACCTTCAGTTCCTCTCTGTGTTTATTTCCCATGGTTCTGTGAGGTTCAAATAGAGAATGTGAAGAAAGATGCTGGTTGCCTACTGAGGGGCACTCTGTACTTTAGGGACATTTACTAGGATTTCAAAAAGAGATTCACATAGCCACTCTGTTTCCTCTGTTCTAATATTTTTAACTCAGTTTTCTATTTCTATTTAGAAAAGCTTTATTTGGCCTCTGGATTTATTTGTTGAACCTACTATTTCAATAAAAGGCATCTAAGAAATTATTTCCTTTGGGAGGCAGTTATAAAGAGATGTATGACTTTGATTTTCTAGATTTGTTTTTCAGAATGATAGACATGACAGAGATTGTTTGACTTCTCTTAACCTAGCATTCCTAAGTAGCACTTGTAGACCTGGCAAGCCAAAATTAGACCCAAGACTAAAGGTGTTATGCCAAATTTGTGGGACCCCAATAGACCTCCAGGAGCCGAATCCGATACAATCACACAAGAGTCTTTACTGCAAGCTCCAGCCTGGACTCACAACTGTTCCCGAAGCAGCGGTCCCAGGAAGTGGGTCCTGGTCCTTTGTTCAGTGAGATTTTATAGGTTTTGGTGGGATACTCTATGCGTCACGTCACACAGCAAATCAAACAACAACTCTTAACATTGATTAGCACATTCATTGGCGGGACAAGTTGGGTAGGGGTGATTGGTTAGTGCAATAGGGGGATTCATTTGAACTGATTGGTTTAGGCCACGAGGGGTGTACATGCTAAACTACTTGGTTTCCCAACATGTTATCAACCACCATAAACTACTTGGGGGTCATCTGGCATTCCAGGTATTTTCCCAGTCTCATGCTGATCAGAGGTTGCTAGGGGGGTTGCTATGGGTCCTCACCTAGCCTAACTGAGTCAGGGACACCTGGCGCCACAGACCTCTCCTGTTATTTACAGAGAAACAACTCAGCAGGGTGGGTATGTGCTTAGGAGTGCTCTGTGGGTTTTTCCAAAGACAAGGGTCATGCCCCCTTTTTTGACAGACTTTGCTCTGAGGTAGAGGCTGGTTTCTCAAAAATGGAGTCACATTAGTTTCTCAAAGGGAGATTTACTAATGCTCTGAAAATAAATGCACTTGGATCCTAGTTTTAGTGCATCTGGTCTTCATGCTGATATGACTGTGGTCTCAGTGCTATAGACTTGAGAATAATTTCCTGACTGCTGAGAACACAGTACCAGGGAGTGTGGAATGAAAGTCTATTTAATGTTTCCTCCCGGACGAACTATATCATTCCATTCTGGAGTTTGTTTCTGAAATGCCTAACAGTAAGCACAAAACACTGAGCAGAGGACAGATTGTTATTCTGCCAGATAGTCATCTCCTCAGACATACCCAGGAATGGATATTGGAATGAAAAACTAAGGACATAAGAGTTTGGATCGACATGTGTATTAGTTTGTTAGGGATGCTATAACAAAATTCCACAGAATTTTTTTTACAGTCTGGAATCTAAGAAGTTTAAGGAATATTTGATTCCTCCTGAGACCTCTCTCCTATGGTCCCTGAAATTAAAGGAAATGTGAGAAAATCACAGACTTTAGGAAGTTTCTGTCAATGCAAAATGAAGATATAGAAACAAACTGTACTTCAGTTTTACATCACCTATTGACATGCTTTTGACTTTCAGGATATTGGTCAAGAAAAGATGATTATGCCAGAATGTATCCAGGAAGGAAGCCTCCAATTGGACTACCTCTGTAGTAGACTGCCAAGGTTTTGCTTCTAATGGCCCTCCTCCAGAGGACTCTTCTTGGATTCCTCATGCTGTTTCATCTCCTGGACTTGAGAAGAGCAGATAGATACTGGGAGCACAGATTCCCTCCACCCAGGATTGTCCACTAGTCAGTGGCTGACTGGTCCATAATCAGGAAGCCCAACACCCCATGTGGAAGCAGGACAAATTGCAGTAATAAGAAATGCACACCCCACAACAACATTGGGCGTTAGATTGAAGTTGGAACTTTACTAGAAATTTCAGCTTTTCTTGGTTTCTTCTCTGTTCATGTTCTTCTCCCCCAGCTCCTGTCAGTTACCCTGGCAATATGTCCTTCATAAATTATTTGCACATAAATCTTTGACTCAGTGTCTGATTCTGAGGAACTTAACCTACGTCAACTTCTATGACTAGATTTTATTCTAGTTTAAGTTCCTTGGAAGTAACTAAATATTAAATCCAGACACTGTGATAAAAGGGGATTAAAACAGGAATCAGAGTTTAACTTCTACTCTGCCATGTATTAGCTTAGTGTCTAGGTCATTCATTCTAGTGCAAAAAGGCAGAAAAATCTATTCAATCAGTCTTTAAATTAAAAAAAAAGAAATTTGCTTATGTACATAACACCATATACAGGGTAGTCTGACTTCAGGCATGATTTATACTAAAAATTGTCTCATTCCTTCTGGCTTCTCCCTGAATTATGGCAAGATAGCCACCATGAACTCCAGATTTACATCTTAGTGTCCATCAACCTCTGCAGGAAGGGGTCCATTGAGTCCCTGTGTTAATCACCTTCATATTACCATAATGAAATATCTGAGAATATTAACTTATAAGGAGAAAAGGTAGATGGCAATGGTGGGGACCCTATGGGGGAGGAAATTGCTCATATCATGAGTTGGAAAACAGAAAGGGCTAGCCAAGATCCTCTAATGCCCTTTCTGGGAATGTCTCCAATGAAGGTCCTTCTAAGGACATTGTATGAGGCTCTGGCTCCCAAAAGTTCCTCAGCCTCCCAGTGTGACCGCTTTGAGAACCAAGTCTTTAATGCATAGGCCTTTGGGGAACATTTGACATTCAAGCTGTAATCGTCACCCCAAATACCAGCATTCCTTGAATTTCCTCTGATTGGTCAAATGTAGTGCACATGCCTGCCCTTGTACCAATGAATGTGTCTTTTTGGGTAGTTCTGGAGAAGATTTTCTTCTCTGGAGCCAGAACAGAGTCATCTTTATATTGACGGAAAGTGGGGAAGATAAAGAATCTTGAAAAGAAAAATTGAGGTATAAGAAGAAAAGTGAGTGGATACTGAGCAAATAATTAATTAGCTCATAGAGTGAGCATGAATGAGAAAATTAACATTTATAAACCATAATATCCTTACTGTTCATTGGGGATACAGTAGTGATTGCAAAAGGTTGTTGTGATGATTAAATGATAAGAATAGAAAAGTTTTCAGCACAGGGCCCGCAGGTCATACTTCCTCAGGGCATGGTAGCTATAGTTAGTACACCATTGGTGGAGTTATGTTGGTCCCACAAGTCTCCTTCTGCCTAAAGAACTTCATATTCTACTTTAGGTTTTCAGTAACACAATAAGATATCAGGGAATAAACTAAGGCTGAACCAACATCCTGTGGACATGGGCTTGGAATGTCAAAGTTCCCAGGAGCAAGTGCTTAAAGATTTAACAGAAGGCAATTCTGTCAATTTTTAAAATCCATTTGTAATTATTATTTCATCATGAGATCAAGAAGTACATGTTAGGGTTGATAACATGGAGATTTTGGAGGGAAATTAGTAGAGTAATGTGGAAATATCGCATTTTGTGTATCTCTTTCCAGGTTCATGCAATGCCTGTTAAATTGCTGACTAAATGGTAAAAAGAACTACATGATGTACAGAATTTTACTCTGATGATAATGAGGGTGAGCATGAGATGATGATGAGTACTATCTGTGGCCCTTAGTAGAAAAACATAAATTTATCATATCACACAGCCATGTGTTAGGTGATAGTGGAACAAATTCCCATCATATGTTATATCTTGTTGAGTTTCTAGGTGTCCTTTAATCATTTCCTGATTGAATGTAAATATATTCAAATTAAACAGTGCAAACTGCCTTTACAGTTAAACTTTAGTCTTTTTTCCTGAAAATAACCTAAACAATTACGATTTTTTAATATTCAATTGTTCCTGTTCCCGTAGATCCACACAGAAGAAAAGAGGAAATTAAATAAGAATTCTGGCTTTATCTTTATTATTTTTTTCTTTGAAACTGAAAAATATATATTTCATCCTGAAAGTAATTTTGTATTTATAATTTTATGGTTAATAAAAATACTTTCTTTAATTTTTTTTTTTACTTTGGGAAAAATGTATTTTCTCCTCAGAACATATGTTCCCTTCTTGTCACAGGATAATGTAATTTCATTCATTTTGAGAAGAAAAAAAATTATCAGCTACTCAGACATACCAATTTGCTAAATGTTCTGAACAGATTAGGGAAGACCTAGAGGGGTCAAAATGTATAATTTTCCCATTATTAATGGCTCAGGGTTCAATGGCCTCTTTCTTGCCAACTTGATCATATGTGCTTCATTGAAGAACAGGAAATAATGTTTTCAATGATTTTTTTAAAAACGTAGAATCATTTGATCTATTATGAAAATAACAGATAAATCAGAATTTATTAAAACTGTGATGGGTGAACAGGTGTTTTTTCTTTGTTTGTTTGTTTTTTACACAAGCCTAACACCTCTTTCTGGGCTATTAGGAGAAGTCCTAAGTATGCCATGCTCCAATGCATTTGTTGAGAGGCTACTTAGCGTGATGTTATCGCCTTGGAAATATACCAGGAGTCAGTGTAATGTGGGCTTCATAAAACCAGAGCTGAGAGTCAAAGTGAGACTGTATTCAATTTTACAACTGCATAAAATTGAAGAAAAATATCTTTGGCTGCAGGGAATTCAGAGGAATATTACTGGTAGATGACACAACTAGAAATATCCAACTTATCATGAGTATGACAAAATGATTAAATATTATTAAACTATGCTAACATATTTGTTTAACAACTCCAACTACAAATTGCCATCTGAACTACTTAGTCTTGTTTTACTTAACTAGTAGCAGTATGAATGTAATAAAGAAATTTAAGAAATAACACAATTTTTTAAAAATATTAATTTTTGTAACACAAAACTGTGAGATGGAATCACATTCACATATTAAGAAGAATAAATTAGCTCTCTACATACATACCCAATTTTCCAAGGTAATTAAGAATTGCAAAGTAAAAAAGGAGTAAATGTATGAACTCATGAACAGTTATATAACTATTAATACATAGAAACTATTAACACATAGAATGATTTTTATAAACATGTATAATTTAAATTTATTCGTTTTTAATTATACATGACAGTAGAGTGTATTTTGATATACATACATGTAGTATAACTTTCTTGTGGTTGTACATGATGTGGAGTTATACTAGTCATGTATTCATATATGAACATAGCAAAGTAATCTCCTATTCATTCTACTGTTTTTCTTACTCCCACCCATCTCCCTTTCCTTCATTCTACTTTCTGTAATCCAGAGTACTTTTATTCTTCCCTACACCCCCTCTCTTGTTGCCTATTAGCATCCACATATCAGAGAAAATATTCCACCTTTGTTTTTTGGGATTGGCTTATTTCACTTAGTATGATAACCTCTAGTTCCAAATATTTACTAGCAAATACCATAATTTCATTTTTTCTTTATGGCAGAGTAATATTCTATTGTGTATATGTACCATATTTTCTTTATCCATTCATCTGTTGAAGGGCATCTAGGTTGGTTCCACTGCTTAACTATTGTGAATTGTACTACTATACACATTCATGTGGCTGTGTCACTGTAGAATGCTGATTTTAAGTTCTTTGGGTATATGACAAGGAGTGGGATAACTGGGTCATGGTGTTTCCCTTTCAAGTTTTCATGCTGCTTTCCAGTTGCATCAATTTTTAGTCCTACTAGTAATGGATGAGTTTACCTTTCCCCTCATATTCTCGCCAACATTTATTGTAACTTGTATTCCTGATAATTGTCATTCTGGCTAGAGTGAGATGAAATCTCAGTATAGTTTTGATTTGTATTTCTCTAATTCTAGAGACACTGAACATTTTTTTTCATATATTCATTGACCAATTATATTTCTTCTGTGAAGTTTTTGTTCATTTTCTTTGACAATTTATTGGTTGAGTTGTTTGAATTTTGTTGTTGTTGTTTTCTTTTCTTTTTTTTTTTTTTTGGTGTTAAGATTTTGAGTTCTTTATATCCCCTGGAGATGAGTGCTCTATTTGAGGTATACAGGTGGTATAGATTTTCTCCCATCTGTGGCTCTCTCTTCACATTCTTGATTGTTGCCTTTGATTTTTAGTTTGATACCCTCCCATTTATGGATTCTTGATTTTACTTCTTGCACTTCAGGCATAGAATGATTCTTCAAGCCTAAGCTCTAGAGTTGATGACCTACAAGGAGGATTAGAATCGTGAGCTGTGTTTGCAATGAACCTTTTTTCTTGTTCTTCAAATGTTTCTATGTGAAAGTCAGCAGAATATTATAATAATACCACATGTATATACACATCATCCATATTCAACAATTATCAGCATTTCTATACTTGCTCCTTATTTTGTTTCTTTTCTATTTTATTTTGAAGTATTTTAATGCATATCTTAAACATTAATATTTCATCACTAAGGACCTTGCTGTACAAACACCTCCAAGTATATGTGAATATTTACCTGCATGCACACAATACCATTATCTCCTTCATCACAATTGCCAGGGACAGACCCTTAGTCCCCCACCTCTTCCAATTCAAATGTTGAAGCACTAATCCCCATGATGGTATTAGAAATTGGGGCCTGTAGGAGACAATTAGTTCTTAAGGGTGGAGCTCTCATTCGTGTGATGAGTGCCTTGTTAAGGAGAGGACAGAGAGTTACCTAGCCACCTTTCTGTCATGAAACCACAAGGAGGATTCTGCTGTCTGCAACCCAGGAAGTGAATCCTCACCAGATGTTGGATATTACCAGCACCCTGATTTTTGACTGCTCATCCCGTAGAACTGTGAGAAATAAATGTTTATTTTCTAAGACAATGTATGGCACTTTTTTTATAGCAGCCTAAACCTACTAGGAAAATATTTAATGATAGATTATTATTCTTATAAAAATAAAGATGTCATTCCATGTCTGACTCCTTTACAAATTTCTTTGTTTATCTACAAAATAGTCTTTGAAAGGTTTATGTATTCCGTTCAATTGCAGGGACTAGACCATAATGTCAAGTCATTCTTAACATGAAGAAATTTTCATCTAGAGCAGGATCCTTTACTTTTTTATTTTTCGGGCCATTAACTTGTTTGAAAGTCAAATACTTATGGAGTGTCTCCGTTTGTGTTTATCTGTGTGCATCTTGGCTGTTTCATTTAGTATGTTCCTCTATCTTCCCATGATTTCTGAAAATGGGCTAAGGGTTGATTAGATTCACTTATGTTTATTGCTCATACAACAAATAAATGATATTTTGAACATATTTCAGCAAAAGACTGAATTTTTAAGGGTCTAGCTACATACTTCTGCATATGCAGATACCTGGATATTTTTTAAATGCTTCAAAATACTTCCTTTTGATGCATTGAGTTGCCCATGAATGAAGACAGGATTTGAAAAAGTTTGTTCCTACCACCTCAAGAGTTGGTGTTTGATACAGATGGACCTTGAAGATCTGAAAGTTCCTTGTTAAATAGATATCAACCTCAGATAGCTGAGTCATAGGAAGCACACTCCTGGAAACATGATAAATACCAAGGCTTAACACTTATTCACTTATTTATAGCATGGCTGTGCTTTTACTTGGCAAATTTAATGTTTTTCAATCTCCAGAACTGGCTAAATAAATCTGAAAAGTACACTCAATTTACCAAAAAAAAAATTCATAGTTGATTGTATATTCATTCATTAATAATCTCTGAATGCCTACTTAATACCAAGCACCACTCTAGGCATTGGAAGAGAGGCAAGAAATCTCTTTAGTCATTTAATTGGTTTTCACATCAGTTAAAACTATTCAGCATCTAATATATGTGTGTACAATACACAAATCATGAATAAGGTTTTACTGTGACACAAAGAAGTGTGCAACATATCACCTGCCCTCCTCATGCCTTAGCTTAGGGTTAAGACAAACAACAAGCTGTGCTAGACTAGAAAGACATGGAAGCTGCTATTGATATAAAGGGGCAATTGAAATAGTTTCTGACTAAAGACTCTGAGTTTTTCATTTTATTAGAACTACCAATTGGGGGGCTGGGATGTGGCTCAGAGGTAGAGGGCTTGCTTAGCATGTGCGAGGTCCTGGGTTCGATCCTCAGCATAAAGATAAATAAAATAAAGATATTGTGTCCAACTAAAATATTTTAAAAAGAACTACCAATTAGCTAAAACAAAATGAGGGAAATAACTGAGTTCAATAAGTGTTTTGTTCATGTCTTAAAAATTTGGATTTGTGTTATGTTCAAAAGAGCATTCATCATGAAGTCACGAGCACATTTATTTTTTTTTTATCAGACATGGTTTGTTGCTTTGTCAGTTTTGCTTTATCATTCACTAGCTAGAAGCCCTTGAAAGATAAGTGATGAGCATCTCTCTGTGTTATTTGCATCTATTGATTTCCTGTTATACACAGGCAGTCTTCTTCTCCCCATTCCCCTAATGCTAAACTGGCTTCAGAAAGAGGAAACAGGCTAAGTAGAGGAAACCATGAGGTCAAGCCAAAGACATTGCCAGAAATCCATCATCCAGGCAAATACCATAGCAGTGCTTTGCACAGAAGCCTGACTCAGAATTAGTTATTCTTGCACAGAAGCCTGACTCAGAATTAGTTATTCTTGAATAAAGAAAGTACAGAGTACTAAAGAGAAATCAATTCAAGTCCCAGACACCCCCCCCCCTTTTTGGTATAATATAAAATCTCTGGGTTTCAAGAGCCCTAGGGCTTCCTTTACCACAAAATTAGGCAAAGGCAGGAACAAGAACAGCTCTCCATGGCCCTACTTTATTCTCATTAGTTGGCACTCTTCTGACACTGAGTCCCAGCAACCACACTGTGGAGTTCTGCCTGGGAGCAGAATGTGATAGAAGCAGCCTTAAATATCCCCCAAGGAACATGTTTGAGACCTGGCTTAGCTGCCTCTTGGCTCTTCATACAGAGGCAAGTTTTGGCTTCCTTGATCCTCACTTTGAGTGAGAACTGGGCTTAGAATACTTGAAAAGGCTGTTGTGAGAACCACACCTGACCGCGGAAGTAAAAGAACTCTGAAAGCTGTACAATAAAGGAATTGTCATCCATCTTCTTGATAATACTTATTGCAAGCACGGTGCCTGGGGCTCCCACAGTTAAATTGTTATCATCCTCAGAATAACCTTGTAGGGTCTGGTATTAGTATTAGCCCTGCTTTACAAATGAGGGAACTGAGGATTTAAAAGTTGGGCATCTTATCTAAGTTTAGAAATCTGGTGAAGATATGTGAATTCTGTCAGGCTGATGTCAAGGGCTCAGTTATCCCTGTTCAGAAATAAGTCTACAGTTCATTTTAAATGTTAGGCATACCCCTGGAGGGAAAAATCTGAAACAAGGAAGCAAATCTGGAAGTAGCTAGAAAATGGTATAGAGATGAATAAGGTTGAAATCTATAGCTGGCTATTTATGGTTTTTGACCATGAAAACAGAGAAGAGGCCTGGCCTAAGAATTCTCGCAGGGAAAAGCATTAGTTCTTTATTCTGGATAAGACAAATCACAGACTTTGCCAAGTTTCACAGTGTGATTCTAACTCTCATTAAAGCACTTGGACACATTGAAAAAAATCCTAGTGTTTAGGTTACACCCCAGATCAGATGAACCAGACTCGGGTAATATGTACTAGCATTTTTACAGAACTTCCCAGGGATCAGAAACTGCAGCTAAGGTTGCTAATGGTGGAGTCTGGAGTGTGGGGCCCTGGGAGGAAACTGATACCATGCTAAATTTCCTAGGAAATGTCACATTTCCTAGGCAGCCTCTCCTAGCAGCTGGAGGTGTTTTCTTCTTTTTCTCAGCCTCTCTACTTTTATTTCTGTCTGAGAACACTGGCCACATGCCACCTTTAACACGGGTACTTGCCTTCACCCTACTCCCCTACAGCTTTGGAGACCACAGAAGAGTCTAGTATAAAGCATACTACACGACAGGTTTGTACCTAGTCAGTGTCCCCAAATGAAGTTCATGGCAGCAAAACTTTCCTTGAACAAATCAGTTGAAGTAACATAACTCTCATAATAGTTGAGAGTTTCAGAGGATTTTGCATTTAAAATCCCTAAGATGTTCTGTAGTAAGAGAACTTCGCCTTTAAATTTGTCTCATGGAGGCATTCAAAAAATTATTTGAACAGAAATCAATCTTTTTATTTTGTTTTTTTAAAGCATAAATATTCTAGGGGGAAATGCTAGTGTAGAAAAGAGAATGGTCTTATGTAATAATATTTGGCTACCAACTCCCCATAATCATAATAAATATTAATACCACTAATACTATTAATGATTACCAACTTTATAGTCTGTTGTAAATGATTGCATAAATTGTGATTCTAAAGGATAAATATAATAAGTAACATAAATAAAATAATATCATTTATGTAATGTGTCTATTACAATTCCTTGTGGTGGTTTTCTTTCTTTTACACCTGGCACAGATTCATGTTAAACACACACACAAGGGGCCGGGGCAGTAGCTCAGTGGTAGAGCGCCTGCCTTGCATGTGTGAGACACTGAGTTTGATCCTCAACACCACATAAAAATAAATAAATAAGTGTATTGTGTTCATCTACAACTAAAAAAGATTCAACTCATACAAAAAAACCTAGTCATAATTTTTTAATATTTATATTATTATATTAATAATATTTGTTATCTATTTTATATATAATTATATAGAAATATACTATATTTAATTAATTTATTAATAATCTTTATTTTTTAATAATGCAAGAAAATTTTTAATTCAGAGATGGGTATCAAAAGCACAAAATGTCACCTAAATTGGCCATCACAGTATTTCATCTATTATTAATGGTTAAAGAAAAAAAGAAAATATTGAAGGTCACTTTCCTCTGAAATTCATCATTTTAACCTATTTATTGATTGAGCATTTACTGGGAAGTTGATAGGGCAAGGTGCTCTGGGAGTTACAAAATTGACAAGACAAGGTCAAATTGTGGGCTCAGATGCCACTGTGGCCAGGGCACATGGGAGCTGTCCTGCTGGCCGAGCACAGGGAAGGCTCTGACCTGCACCAAAACTTGTTGCTTGCACCTTCGCGTCCCTGGGTGTTCTGTGAGTGTGTCTGTGGTTTTAATTGTCTACTAACTCAGAGCAAAGTGCATGCCTGACCCTCAGTAGGTATTTTATAACAGGCTACTAAAGTAATCAAATGTGGGGTTCTTCATAGATGATACAAGAGCCTGAGGATTCTGAGAGAGCACAGAACATCATAAAAGTGTGTGCACATGTATCTGGAGACACTGTTTTTTTATAAACAATAAAACATGTTGCGATTGTTGTTGTTGAGGACAGAATCAAACTCAGA
The DNA here is from genome assembly GCF_964194105.1 of Spermophilus citellus. Taxonomy (NCBI): domain Eukaryota; kingdom Metazoa; phylum Chordata; class Mammalia; order Rodentia; family Sciuridae; genus Spermophilus; species Spermophilus citellus. Next base: position 140,217,730 of record NC_138186.1, on the reverse strand, counting down.
CACTCCCTCTCCCCTCCCCACCCTCCTCATTTGGTTTTGAGTATACAACTGTCTTACTGGAGGATCCTGGATTTGATTGGAAGATGAGGAATGCTGAGAGAAGAAAGTTCATCATTTCCCTGGAAGTTGTTGTTCATTCACTAATGAAGCTTTGCTTTCTCCCTTGCCACCTGGGTCAATATTTTGTTAATATTTTGTTACATAAAGTATAAGCCAGAATTATAGGTAGGAGTATGAGCTTTTTTTAAAAAAAATAGACTTTTCATTAATTCCTATGGATTCATTCCGTTTGTTTTAATCCAGTCTCTACTCACACTGAGATGATCATTCTCAAACATGGCTGCAGAGCAGAAACACCTGGAAAACTATGAATGATAGGCTTGCTTCCCAGAGATTGCAAATAAATTGGCTGGGAGGATAGGCCAAGTTGTCAGTTTTGTTTTTAAACTCCTGGTATATTTCTAAAGTGCAGCCCAGGTTAAGCAACACTGCCTTAAGGGGACTCTAGGATGTATTTCACTTTCATTAATTGTAAACCTGAGAAGTTTGAAAGACTTCTATGATATTGGTTGGCTGGCTGTTCCAAACAATGAGGATTTACTTCTATGGAAGCAGCATATCTGCAGATCATAAGACTGTGAGGTTCCCTTCCTACCCTGGACTCTCAGCTGACACTACTAAATGTGTCAACTATTCTGAGTCTCAATTGTACCATGACGGTCTAAAGAATGACAGCATCTCAACTCTGCCTTTGGCCAACAACACACAGCATGTGACACAGCAAAGTAGATATTGACGCTTCTCTTTGGAAATCTCTAGAAGAAACTTTGGCAACTTGGAGCAGTTATATGGTCAAATTAGGACAAGATGTACCCCATAAACATCATTTCCTGACTTTCTTTTTTAATATAAAGGACAATAGTACTTGCAAAGAAACTAAATTCACCAACATTTAAAATTTATTTTTCCAATAATTTGAGTGATCCTGTGATTTGTGATTTCTAAATGTGAAAATGGTTTTCCACCTCAGCCTTCCTTTAACTTTGGTAACAGACACAAGATATATTTTGAATACTCAACTGTAGTTCAGGACTCTTTTTAGACTCCTTCAAGTTTAGGAAAGCTTGAAAAATTGATTTTTTTTTTTGTATTTCAAACATACAGAGATGATGTTTCTTAGGCTTTTGTTAAACATTTAGAGATAAAAATAGAAGCATCTATATTTCTCCTTCTTTTAAACCAAAATATGAGACATAAATTTTAGACTTTTTCATTTCAAGCAATCCTGCTTTACATATTATACATAATGCTCTGAAGCATTATTACTTGAACATACCCAAGAGCCAGAGAAAAATGAAATTTGTCATTCAATTTTTACCTGTATATGCCAACAGAAATGGCAAATAGAAAGATGAGAATCAGGAGACTTAAATCTTTCAGGAGTGTGTGTTTTGTCTTTAGCTTAGTCTTCAGAATTAAAATAAATTTAGAATGGTTGAACAGGAAAAAAAGTGAAAATGTATAATATTTACAATCTCTGGCTTTTCTTAACTTAGTTCTAAAGAGTTAGACCTGGGGTGGAAATGATACCTCGAGGATCCACAGTGCTTCTGAAGTAGAGCAGGCTACAGCCGGTTAATCTTGGGCCACATTTTGCTACCTGCTACAATGGGTAGGAAATGTCTGGACACTGTTGCCAACTGATCAGGGAAGAATATAATGCCACAGATTACATCTTCCTTTTGTCTTGGGGTTTGTGGCATGTCACTTGGCATTGCTAATACGGGTCTTGGCCAGAGCCCCTGTATACCTACTATCTCACTGGGTTTCAGACCCTGAATTTCTCAGGCTCCCTTCTCCCAGAGGTCTCTAGCTATGCTTTCAAATAAAGGGTATGCTTTCTACAGGAGAAACAGAACAAAAATAGCAAATTGTAGTTTCCAATAATAGGACTGTCTCCACAAAAAGCATTTTCTATCACTGTTTCTCCTATAACCCCCAGAATTTTACCTCCAAACTACAATGTTTGTAACTAGTTTTTTTTTTGTTTTATTTAAAAAAAACAGCTTAGGAAATAGAGAAGTTAATTAGCATTAGTTAAAAATTATGAGAAAGTAAAAACCTGTAATGATGTCCGCAATTATTTAAAAATGCTTTTCGTCCTCGCCACTACTGAATAGTAAACTAAACATTCCATTATGGTAGGATTATGAGTTGCTTTAAGCTACATCCAGGTACTAGTTACTTGACACAGACTTGATGTCAGTCTTCACCATCTGACCAAGTTTTGATAACTGGAAAGGGCTGATCACAAAAATCTGTAATAAAAATTGCTGCATGTGCTAGTCTGTGGCTATGTGGAAAGGGATCATGCAGTATAGTGAAAAATTGTAAAAGGAAAACAAACAAAAGTACTTTTCATCATCAAGTACTCAGTTTACTGGGAGCAGTCAAGCGGCAACTGCTTAAAGTGGAAGGAGACTTGTAGGTTCCTATAGTCTAGAAATGTGGTAAGGTAAGCCATGAATTCTTCAGGTCCTGTGCGTCCTCACTTATTAGCTACATGACCCTAAGCAAACTACCTAGTGCTCCCAAGCCCCCCTGCCTTGTATGTGATGATAAGGCCTAGTAACCGTGGCAGAGGGAAGAGAAGCGTCTACCATTTATGATCTCAGGCATTGGGATGACTCCTGTCTTATTCTCCCTTGAAGTCAGGCTTCAGGGGACACCTCCTGACCTCTGAATGTCAAGTGAGGCAAGCACCTCTGTGTCCTACAAACATCCTGCTCAGCACTGAGACTCACACAGGTTCCCTGCTATAGTGACGAAGAGACCTCATGTTGCAGCAAGGGTTGCTACTGTATGAAGGAGGGTGACCCAACCTGCATGTGCCTTTATGTGTGCTTGAAATAAATGCTATTTTTAAAAGACACTAAAGTGTCCTACATTCTCTTCCCCCTTCCTCCTTCTGTCCCTTCCTTCCATCTTTCCTAGCATAACCTGGTCCATCCTGATTTGAGTACAGTGCATCACATCTGTTTCACCTGTTCATATGAATTAAACACTATCAGGGATGTAATGCTAGGGACACAGGGGCACATAGTAGGTCTTTAATATGTTTATTTTTACTTTGTGTAATCCCAAATCATTATTTTGAGACAAAAAAAAAATGCGGAGGCTTAAAGAAGTCACATGATTTACCCAGGACAAACAGCAAACTTTGTGTACAGCTGAAGATTTCCAGCCAGGAACCAAACTCTCATATACCACATAGTAAAAAACAAAACAAAACAAAACAAATAGACAGGATATACCTACCTGTTCAGTGAGATGAGTACATTAAAAGTGAGAGAGGGTGTTTTGATAACCACACAATGTTAATCTCAATCTTGTATTATTGAGTATATATACTCTTTATTAGGAGTTTGGCAATTTTTATATCCTCTCACAAAAATTTTCACATTTTGGAGAAAAGAAGTAATTTCCTCTAGCTTTTCTTTTTTACTTTAAATTCATTCAGCACATATACTGGAATTAATAATGACCTATTAAATAAAAGTGATCTTTAATTAATTTTAGGTAAATGTTACTTTTAGAATGGCACAACAATAAAATAAATGATTAGTAGAAATCTGTTTATTGCAAATATTTTCAAATATATTTGATAAATTACTACAATTAAATGGATTTCTAAATTAGAATTATTTTCTCTTGGTAGCTTTTCATGATGAGTCCTTGTGTGGGAGTAACTCTGCTTGTGTAGGTAGATAAGATTCCTCAATTCCATAGACTCTAGGAGTCCTCTGGGGGACAATTCATGCTCAGTTTCTAACTGATGATTCTAAGACACACAATATAAAAGTTCATTGTTTAGCTACTCAGGCTAAGTATGCATATTTGCAAGCTTTCTGAGTTTTTTTTTTTTTTTTTTTAGCATAGGGTCTCAGCATAGTATGGTGGTTACAAAAATGGATTTTGAAATTACAGTATGCATAACCCCCTAGTATAAAGTTGTTAGGCAAGTAATTTCATCTTTTTGAGCCTCACTTTGAGATTTACATAATGAATTCTACCCCAAAGATGTTATTAGGTCCAAAGTGATATAAAGTTTAGACTGTGTTTGGCAGGGAATAAGAAATAATAATAACCAAATAATTGATTAACAACATCTTTAGAAACAGACTAAAGTGACAATAATGTTATATACATAGATGGAGAAGTTTTGGTCATGAAATAATTTCTCAGGAAATTAGAAATGTTCAAAGTGTCTAACACAAGGGAGGTGGTGAAACAAATCACGAGCTAGCAATGTAATGGGTGTTTTTTTAGATATCCTTAAGAAAGGTCTTTCAGGTAACTTTGTCACTGACCTCAGGCCCTACATGCCAACACCATGGTGTTTCGCATTCTGTCGAGTCTGCCTTGGCACACTTTGCACACTGTCTGTGTGTCTTCTTCTTGGTCTCAGATGCTGCTTTTGTGGGCTTTTATGGGCTTTTGTGGCTTTGGCCTGTTGATGTTTTGCTTTTGCTTACAGCTACTCCTTGAATCTATTCACAGACATCTGTCCATCTGTCCTGCTCTGGATAGCCTGTGTGGTGGCACTGATTCACCCTTGATCCCTAAACTCACTTGAGACTCTCTCCCTTAATGTCACTAAGAGCTCAAGTACAGCCCTCACCTGATCTGCTGTTGACAAACAAGGGCTCTGATTCTCCTCATCTACACCAATTTCCTTTACACCAAGGAAATTCTCTCCCCCATTTGAGGTTTTCTACAAATAATATATGTTATGATGGGTGGGGAGCATGGTAGTGGTGCAGCTGGGGAGGGTGTAGACTAGGAGACTTGTCAAGCCAGTTCAGATAGCTCTCGACATTGAACTGCACCGTCCTCTCCATCACCCAGTGCCCTGTGTCCTGATGGGTTTAGTCACCTCTCCTGACAATCCCAGCCCTGTTGCTGATTCTGGCCAATTCTATCCTCAATTGTCAAGGCTCCCTCTTCTCTTAGGTCATGTACTTCCCCTGCCCACACCCTGATTTCCACAGACCCCTCCCATCTATCAGTTAGATTTGAACCTCAGTTTCATTTGAATCTCAGTTGGGAATGAGGTCAGAATTATTTTCCAAATTGTTCCTGGATTCCATGGTAGTGGGAGACCTTGCCTAACTCCACAGGCAGGTTATTCCTTAGATCTAACCAGTGGAAACTCCTGCTGTAAATAGAAATGTCAAATTGAAAAAAACAGGAAACACAATTATAAATGGAAGTTGATTCTAGCCCTGTTAAAATAGAACTTATATGAAAGTCACTGGAAGGAAAAATAAAAATAACTATAATGATAACATTTGGAGTATGTGGCTAGAATTTTTTCATTAATTTGGATTTCTATAATTTATTTTATTAGTTTTTTACTAAAAAACAATGACAAAATTTAGGAAGTTATTGCAAAGAAATAATCTGCAGACAAATGCTCATTTTAAACAAAGTGTAACTTTAATTTTCTTTTGTAATGTTCCTCTTGGTTTGAACAAAACAGTCTTTTGAGGTGATTCTAGAAGTGTCTGTTCTTTTATTGTCATTGTTGGTGCATACTAATTATACAGGATAATGGGTTTCATTGTGACATATGTGCAGATGCACATAACATACTGCGATCATTTCCGTCTCCCATTACTCTCTTACTCTCTCCTCCCCTCCCTTAATCCCATTCCTTTTGTCTCATGGTCTGCCTTCTGTTTTCATGTTATCTTTTTTTTTTTCTTTTAGATTTTGCATATAGTCTCAATGATGATTTCCACCTTTATTTGTTTTCTGGAAGTGATATGATTTCCTTCTCCTTTATGGCTGAATAATATTCATATATTACACAAACATATATATATATATATATACATAATTTAATATATGTGTATTTATATATGTACTTATATATTACATTTGCCTTATCCACCCATAATTATTTTTATAACTTGGCTGCTGTGAATTACAACATGATAAACATGGGGATGCAGGTATCTCTATAGTATGGTGACTTTATTTCTTAAAAGTGTCTGTTCTTACTGAAAGTGCCTCAGTAGACCTCTGCTTTGTGTTCTACAGTTCATTGCTTTTGCATATTTACCCATACTGATATTTGTATCTGTGAGTTCATCTCTCCCTCTCCTTCTCTCTCCAAAAGGGCATCTACAGCAGACATTTTTATTACTCGATCCACCTTCCCTTGCCACTTACCGTCCTTGCACAGTCCAACATTACGTTGTTCCATTGTCAGTTACTGAAACTTTTGAGCAAGTCTTTTCTCTGCAGACAGGAGCTTAGGAGCCTGCATGAGGAACATCCTGAGAGTAACCTGGGAATTAACATGTATCTCCTTCCCCATGGCCCTTAGCATAACTAACAGAAGTTGGTGCATAAATGTTCCTGATTTCTTTGCCCCACTAGGAGAGGGTACAATTATGAAGCATGTTCCCCAGAATTCCACAAAGCTAGCCCTTGTTTCCCACACTGCTGCTGGTGATGGACATTCTCCTTCTATTGTCTGCATATTGCCTCTCTTCTCATCTACTGCAGCTTTCAGGAATCGAATCACTAAAATACAGCTTTCTCTCAAAAGCTCAACTTGAGAAAATATTCACATCTGTCCTCGGCACATGCCTATAATCCCAGCTATTCATGAGGCTGAGGCAGGAGTATCACAAGTTCAAGGGTAGCTTTGGCAACTTAGTGAGAGCCTGTCTCACAATTAAAAAATATAAAAAGTACAGAGGATGTAGCTCAATGATAGAGCACCCCTGGGTTCAATCCCAGCCCTACAAAAAGAAGAAAAGAAAATACTTACATCTATGTCCATTTCCTACAGAAAATGGCTTATGTGTGATAGCTTGCTCTGAACTGAGTGTGAGCTCAAAATGTGGCCATCCCACAAACAAAGGGAATGTCACTTAAGGCAGCAAAGCCAGAATCCCGGTGAAAGAGACTCAAAGTATGTGTGTGGTACTATGTCTACTTCTGGATATAATCTTTTTAAAAAGAACATTCAAAAATCGGAATACGGCCATGGCCTGATTAGAGGTTAGGAACATAATACAAAAATAACAATGAAAGAAGTGGAGCTCTTTGGCTTCGAGAATCAATCACAGAGGAATGACATAATCACTATACTCGAGCAGCTGGGAGGAAGCCATGTGCACAGTGGACTCAGTTTGTTCACTCTTTTTCCAGAGGGCAGAGCTCTAAGGAAAACATGGAGAAAGACACATGGCAGCTCAGGGAAATGAAGAATGTTTTAATACTTAGAGCCTTTTCTGATGAAATACAAGATCCTGGTCCCTAGAAATACTTAGAAAAAGAACAGAAATCACCTCAATGTATAGACCCCTTATACGTTCTCACCTTATGTGTTCTCACCAAAAGCTAAGCTTGATCTCCAGAATTTTACCTCTGCGGTTTTATCTGACCACCTTGTCACCCACCTTGCCAGTTATTGCTTTTAGTTTTCTGGCTCCTGACTCCATTCTGTCTTTGTGCCTAAGGTGTGTTCTCCGGCAAGTCTCATGGATTACCAAAAGGTTTTGAACTTACCCAGGATTCTCTGCCCTCTGCCTTGGTACAGCAATTGCAGGCAGTAGTCACTGTATCTCAGTGCCACCTCAGTCAGCTGTGGACAGAAGGGATCCTAAACAGGTGACAGCTTATATTAAATCACTTCTAAGTTTATTTCCAACTGTAAGATTCTGTCTTATTTTCATAATTAAACTTCATTTCTTTATTTTTTGATATAAACCTTCCTCTCCCAAGTTACATCCTGAGAAAAATCAAGCCGGTTTCTGGTTTGTGTATAGTATTATTAGTTCAACTGTCTAACTAAGATAACCCCCTCTCTCCCATGTTCCTACAGCCCATAATAACTGCTTTTGTCTTTCACTTTGTCTGAATACATGCATTTCAGTAAGGAAGGGATACCCCACTATCCCACTTCGATCTCTGGGAGTGATTTATGTGGCCCTGAAACTGGTGCCCCCCCCATGAAGCAGCTGATGTTATACCAGAAGTTCTCCTGCAGAGGGCGACCTCTCCCACACCTAACACTGCCCAGGCCTCTAGTTGAGCTCAGTGGACACAAAGTATTGCCTCTGTCTTCTGCAGAAAAGGGGAGGTCAATAGGACAGCTCTTGTTGATGCCAAGAGGTGAGCTTGTTTTTCCTGATTAAAGCATATGGCTGTCCAGATGTCAGAGACAGGATCAGTAGGTGAAAACATGGAGCTCAGGACCCATGGGGATCTTGGAAAAAATCTTCAGGGAACTGAGCTGGGAAAACTATGGAGCTATAACACTTATTTACTGTTATTGCTTTCCTAACAAACCTTTACTGAATATCTGCTTTGCCCTCAGGGCTCAGAAATTAGAATGAAAAATTGATCTCAAGCAAAATGGAATCAGCTCTTCCATTCTTCCCTGAGCTCTGAAGAAGAACATAAATTTGCAGGCTCTGTACTCACAGAGGATGGGGATCAAAGTCCTGCTGGGCCACTTACCAACTGAGAGACTTTGGGCAAGGTATTTCAGTTTTCTAAATCATCCCTGTGGTTGCAGCCCTGGGAAAATTGAATGAGAATAAATGCAAAGAGCCTAATCCAGTGTCTAGCACAGAGCACATTCATCAAGATATTCTTTCCCTTCTGTTTGATTCCCTGCCAAGGTGTTCTGTGGCAATTATTCATTCATCATTTGTTGTATCTGGACCCCAATCCCAAGTTCTCCAAATTTCTTCTTTCCAAGTGACACTTTTTGGGGGATTGGGGGGCGGGTACCGGGAATTAAACTCAGGGGCACTTACTGAGCCACATCCCCAGCCCTATTTTGTATTTTATTTAGAGACAGGTTGTACCGATTTGCTTAGCACTCTGCTTTTTGCTGAGACTGGCGTTGAACTCAAGATTCTCCTGCTTCAGCTTCTCAAGCCACTGGGATTACAGGCCTGTGCCATAGCACCTGGCTCCAAGTGACACTTTTGTGCTCTCTCCCAGCTTTTATGATCTGGCATGACATCTGTGTATATCTCTAAACTACACATCTTAAATATTTTCTCTTTTGCTTTCTAGCACTTTTCTTCATTTGTTTTTTCTTCCTGCTTTTTTGTTTCCCATTCTTTCTTTTATGACTTTTCTTACTGAGACCCCTAAGCTCTCATTTCATAATTTCTTATTCTATTTTCCAGGTACACAGAAGAAACCCCTGGAGTCTCAGCCTCTTCATCTGGTAATTTCTTCAGCATGAGCCTCTCTGTATGGAGTTCCCCCCTCCCAGCCCAAAGCTCCTTGATCTTATGAGTGTGGTCTTTTTGCCACCTGATGTTTCTTTGAGTGACACCTGGAAAATATTCTCCCTTGTAGAAATCTCACAGCAGAAAATGTCAATGATTCCCCTTGTTTGGAAGATCAGTGATGTCTCCATTAGAATTTAGGAGAATTAAACTTGGGAGAAGTGGAGGGTTTCCAAAAACATGGGTGCTGGAAATTTCAATTTTGGATTGCACTTAAAACTGCTAACAGTTTGAGGTACCTCTTCCTTATAACCAAATTTTACTCTACTTTCTTACTTACCTGTTCTGTAGATTCCATGTGGTTCTTTCCAACTTTTACCTAGAAGGCATATTCTGAACAAAATCAAATTATTGGACTTATTTTCTACACTGGCTTGTTTCTATTATTATAATGCTTCCAAAGTTTAGAAAAGGAACGTACACATTGAGTAAATAGAAAATATTTATTGTACAGCATTATCAAGGTTATTTGACAAAAGGCAGTAACAAGCCAAAGGAAAACACTTTTACAAGAAGCAGAACAATCTGTATAAGCACATACACTAAGGTGAGGAGTCTCTGACCTTCTGGTACAGATATGTATGTGTACATCTCCAACTGTGAACAATTAGGACAGAGAGCTAATACTCTATTTATTCAGGAAAACTTGAAATCATGATGATAGTAGGCATTCAGAGTGTAACTGGAATCAGTGTTGAAAGTGTTCACCAAATGTCTTAAACCAAAATCTCAAAACAAATTACCATCTGAGATTATTTGAATGAAAGTTGTTTTCTTTGTCTATTCTGGTGTTTAAAAAATCTGAATACACAGTCCTGCAATATTAAGGATATATATTAATATATGGCATTAACATTAAAAGATGTTCACTAAGAAGAGAGCATATGTTCTCTTGCTAGTTTGCCAATTAGTAGAACTCCATCTTTTAAGCACTGGAGCTGTCCATTTTTCTCATTCTGCTTCACTGCAAGGAAAACATGGAATTGAAATTCACATTTTTGGTCATGAGGTCTTTTCAGTAAAGGTGTTTTCAAATAAACTTTTAAAAGAAAAGGTAGTTCATTCTCGATATGGAAATGACTAAGCTTGATGGTAGAATCTGGTAAAACCTAAGGAATAAAAGCCTCCAACATTAGAACTGATGTTAAATTCTGAACAAATGATGCCTTTGATATTTAAAGATACTCAGATGAGTTTTGGCTGAGAAATCAGCAGCTTCAACATGAAGAAAGCATATTAAAATATGACTGAACATAAGGCATAAACAAAGATATTTAAAGGATAGGATTCATCCACAAATAATAGAAGAAATCAAAACAGGAAGAGAAATCCTTTTATTGGGGAGTTAAAAGGAGGGTAAAAATGGAACAACAAGATTACATGTACAAGGATATTAACATAGCAGCAAATGAGAGAGTTACAAACAAAAGTTATGACAGCAAAAATAGCAAGAAAAAAAATGACATGAAAATAAAAAGAAGGCAAAATGTGATTGATAAATAAATATTTGATAAATTATGTCTGGACTTGGCTACTATTAAGTGCTAGAAGAACAAAAAGCTCAAGTAGCTGTGGAAAATCTTTTTTAAAAATCTAAAATAATCTGGAATAATCTAAATACTTTTCAATCTTTCGTTTTAATAATGATGTGTGCAAGTTTATAAAATGTCCCTTTTTTGTCACCCATAACTTTTGTGACCTTTTGATATAACAAATTTTCAAACTAATTCATTAATAACATACCCACATCATAAAATGTCTGAAAAATAAGTTCCCTCTCAGAAGAGGAATTACCATCTGAGCTGCATATAGCATACACTGAACCAAAGTACTCAAACCTTCATAGAGCTTGTGCAGGTACTGGTGACAATGATATATAAAACGTTATTAGAACATGAAAATATCTATAGCTATATCCAAAAGACAATCTTCTAGTTGCAGTTAGATTGACGTTACATTGCACAGGTCTATAATTACATGTATATGAGGACACAAGAACACATTCACTTGCTAGTTACAGGGACTCCCATGACAACAGGAAAGAATTACTTGTCATTTGGGCGAGAAATAGTTGCTATGAGTACACCACCAGGTTCAATAATGGATTTGTTTCAGTTGTACATTGGAGAAACAATGGCACCACATTGTACATATACTGGACCTTAGAAGTCCAACTGGTTAGATTTATTTGCTACAGTAAATGGAAGGTAAAACTTCTGCCACATGGTTTGTTCTCTTTAACTGAAGGGCAATGGAGAGCCCACTTGGCACAAGCACAAGTGAATCCACAAAAGTTACAGCAACCTATTCTTTTCACTGTTTTCCAAAACCTCCAATAAACAGGTATTGAATATGGGAGGCTGGTTGTGCTCACTGATTTTGCCCCAAAACCCATACTTAAGTATTGCCTTGCTTCTCATTCTTTGCATTTCTCTCCCATTGCATTCCCAAGGAAGCACTTTTTGGTGATGATTTTGTTCTTATTCCTCTTTTCCTAAGTAGAGGAAAATCACAGAGCCTTGAGGTGTTCATGCACCTTTCTCCAAGTGCCACAGCAAGGCTGGTGCTGGATGGCAGCAATGGATGAAGAGAGGCCCCAGTGAGGGTCAGTTCCTGAGTCTTCTGAAGATCAGGATTCTGCAGGTCCAGCAGGGACAAGGGCTTCCAAGAAATGAGTTGCTGTCCCATCACCTGGTCCCTGGTTGTCCCCATTTTCTGGCCCCTCCCTTTCACCTGCCTGCTCTGACTGGCTCCACCTGCTTACTACAAATGCCATGAGATGAACTAATGGTTCAGCTGGCAGGTCCCCAGAGGTGGTTCCTTTCCTGGCTTGGCCAAGTGTGTGTGGGTGTGTGTGTATATATATATATATATATATATATATATATATATGCACAATTGTGCAAAAGAGGAGATTATTTTTGTTTATTTTATTTTTTATTTTTATTTTTTGCAATAAAAGTTACATACCATATGGAATTGTGCTTTGTCAGAATTCCCTTTCTTCCTAAAGAAGGCTTTGAATAACTCAAGAATCAGAATCCTGGCCTGGCTCACTGTTTGCTTGCTATCTTTCCCTCTCTCCTCCGTTAAGGCAGCAGCAGCAGCTTTCTCTTCCTCTCCTCCCCATTTGCCCCCCACCCTCTTCTCCTCCTGGCTTTTGCACATCCCTGGAGGGGTTGGAGCTCTCCAGCTTATCCTGCTTCTCCATTCCTCCCTACAGGGTGGAAGAGCTTTGCTTGTAGTCCCTCAGGATGACAGAGGCATAGGACACATTGGGAGGGGAGCAGAGCACCGACTCAGACACTGGGGAGCTGGGCACTGAGCTGCCTGAGTCTCGGAAAGGAGACGGAGGCGTCAGGGCAGGAGAAGCCTCAGGGGTCAGCTTGCTGGCCGCCTGCAGGTCCTCTTCTTCTTCTTCCAGTTCGTCTTCCTCCGTGGTCCCTTCGCGCTCATACACGTACTCCTGGAGGAGCTTAAACCTCTCGCTGTCGTCCTAGTCCTCCGCGGGCGGGGAGATGGGCTCTTCCCCGAAAGTGCTCAGCTGCAGCGGCAGCATCTGCAGGTGCTGCGGGGGTGGCGGAGGCGGCGGGGGCGGGTACAGGGACCGCAGCCCGTTCCCTGGGCCCCCAGAGCCTGCCAGCACCGCATGGAAGTCCGGGATTCCCGCGCCAAAGTTGTTGACCGCTCCCTGTAGCTGGTCCATCAGGGGTTTCTGCTGCTGCGGTGGCTGCTGCTGCTGCTGCTGCTGCTGCTGCTGCTGCTGCTGCTGGAGGGGAGGGGGCAAGCCCTTAGGAATGGCCGGGTCCGCTAGGAAGAGGGGGGGTCTCCTCCGCTGTCAAGTGGGGCGGCAGAGGAGGCGTGGTCACCCCGGGTGACATGCGTCTGTGCACCACCATGGAAGGGCTGCTGGGAGGGCTAAAGCGAACCGGCTGGGCATCCTCCTCCTCTTCCACGTTGTAAAGGGACTTGGTGCTGGTATCTGAAAAGGTCAGGCTCTTGCCAGAGCCTTGGTAACTTTTAGTGAGGGGCTTGATGACGGCCGTTTGGTTGCAGGCCGTCTCATTGGTCTTCACGTGCACAGAGAGGCGGTGCCACATGTGCTGTCCCTTGGGCACCTGTCTTCCACCTGGTTCAGACCATGACACAGACTTGCCATTAGAACTATGAATAAAATAGAGATGGGTTTATTTGCAGATGGATTATTCACAGAGAATAAAATACATATAATTCCTACACATACCCAGCTCAATGTGATTTAATTGTACCCTCCCCTCTAGGTCCTCCCTCCACACCCCAGCCTCCCTTCAGTATAAATCCAACACCAGGAGCAGCATTTATGCATGCCTCTGAGCTGCAAGCCGGACATGTGCACCACTCCAAGAAAAGAAATTCTGACCCTGCGCAACATTGTTCGGGAGAAAAGCTAAACTGTGGAGGGGTGTCTGTCTGTCTGTCTCTTTCTCTCTTTCTCTCTCTGTCTTTCACATACACAAACACACACACATCCACACGCTTGCGCGTGCACACACACACTTCTCAAAGGCAATAATAAAACAATTATTCAATGCAAACCTTTGAAAGATTCCCAAACTGATGAAGGAAAAAATATTTAAATCTTAGTTACACTTGGGTGACAGAATGTGATGACTACAGTTTGTGGGACAAATTAAGACTCAGATATAAGTCTAATCCCATGGCCTGTGGAATTATGAAATAGAACTTCTCAGTTGCCCATTCTGCTATGAAGTTATTTCCTATTACCAGAGGGGCACGTGGTACCTGGATGAAAGAGGAAAGTGTAGATGGCAGAAAAACTCACATCCATGATTGACTGATGTGTTCCATACCTTTCCATTTTCTTTTTTATTTCAAAACATTATTCCTGACAAATACAATAGAAAACAATTCCTTTAAAGTTCTTGAATCACAGCAGCTAGTTTGGGATTTTTCACACTGGAATTTTCAACTAGCTGTGTTTGAAAAGAACGACGAAGAAGCCTAAGAAAATACTGATGCTCATATTTCGCTTTAGCCATCCACCATAATTTGCTGCAAATGAGACAAAATTAGGATTCAGACAAACTGGCAGTTACTGAGACACAGGCCCCTGCCTGGATCTTTCCTCTCTGTGCCTGGCAAATTATCAAGTTTCATCTTGATGGAACCCTCATGAAACCAACCAAATATAAAACCTTTCTTAAGAAGAAGAAAAAATGAATAAACTTGCTGTATGTATAAACCACAAATTCTACCCTGTATATTGCAGTATGGTCTTGCTTTTGGACTTGGTTTATTTTCTGTGTAACTTTAAGCAGATGGCGGTACCTTACCATAGCATCCTATTAATAGCATCAGTGTTAATACTTAAAAGAAGTAAGTCATTTTTTCTTCTGTTTTTTAAGGGTTTACTTTTTTTCTTTGTACCCATTAAAGCAACAAGTAGCACAATAAGAACACATTTGAGGGCCTGGGGCTGGGGCTCAGTAGCAGAGTGCTTGCCTTGCATGTGTGAGGCACTGGGCTTGATTATCAGCACAACACATAGATAAATAAAATAAAGGTCCATTGACAACTAAAAAATATTTTAAAAAATTAAGAACACATTTGTGACATTGAAAAGAATGTGAACATTTTTTTCCCTTAGGTTGGGTTATGAAATTGAGGATTCTGTATCATAGTTTTTTTTTTGTTTGAAAGCTATGTGGGAAATGATAAATAATTACCATAATGGTTTATTTAATAATTTTGATACTATAAATGTGAATCATATTAAAAATTTTATGTGATTTTCACATTTATGTGGATGGTAACATTTCATATTATAATCCTGAAAGGTGAAGTGAGCCAAATAAGTACAAATGAGTGTACAAAGTCTGATATTGATTATAAATAGTTCTGTTTACAAAAGGCTCTATAATACACACACACACACACACACACACACACACACACACATGCATGTATATATACGTATATATGCTATATAAAACAGAAATAACAGCTAAAAATTTTGACTTTATAACCTGGGGGAAAAGATAGTTCTCCCATATATCTGATAATCCATGTGGCATTTTTAATTGTCTGAGAAAATTTTTATTTCTAAACTATTATATCAAAACAAAGGCCATGGCACATGCCTATAATCCCAGCGGCTTGGAAGGCTAAGGCAGGAGGATGGAGAGTTTAAAGCCAGCTTCAGCAACTTAGCGAGGTCCTAAGCAACTTAGCAAGCCCCTATCTATAAATAAAACATAAAAAGGGTTGGGGATGTGGCTCAATAGTTAAGCACCCCTGGATTCAATCCCTGGTACCAAAAACAACAACAATAACAAAATGAATATTTCTCTCTAATATGCACTTGATATATTATCAGAGAATTTGTGTTTGTAGATGCTAAGTTTATAAACTTCTTCTCTATATTGTTCGGATAGCTGACCAGCTTCTGAGATGAGGAAGCTCAAGTACAGGATAGTGGTGTCCCCGGTAAGGACACAGTTAACCAGCCAGCCCAAGACAAAACCAGAAAACACAGTTCCTCTTCTGAGTATAAAACTCTAGATGAACATGCCTCCTCATTTCATTGTCTGCTCCACCACTCTATACACACTGTTTTTCTCTATATATTTGATATAGCTCTTCAAGAACACAAAATACTGCTATCTGAACCTTATCCTCCTTAATTATGCCTTATTAACCCTTCTACTTTAGTGATTTTCACTGCTTTCAATTGCAAAGGAAAAACTTTTTTCTTTCCCCAATATCTTCCCCTCGTTATTCACTTTAATAAAATCATTAAACTAAAATTCTATTTGTGTTTTCACTGAATTATGGGCATGTGTGTGAGAAAGAAAGAGAAGGGAAGAAAGAAAGAAAGAAAGAAAGAAAGAAAGAAAGAAAGAAAGAAAGAAAGAAAGGAAGGAAGGAAGGAAGGAAGGAAAGGAAAGGAAAGGAAAGGATAGGATTCCTTGAGAGCTGGTCTGCACCTAGTTCAACCCTCAGGCTTAGGACCCAATGAAACATTGCCCCAGTCTCCCCATATATTAGCAAAAAAAGGGTCTTCTAGTATATTTCTGGGAAAACCTTAGGTGACTCCACTCAGCTTTAACCACTCACTCACATGGGCCGTTTTCCATATTGTGCAGGGGTTCCATGTGGAGCTCTTTTTAAATCACACACATCCATATGTTAACAGTATTATTAATGATTTTGCAGGCAGATAAAAGCACAATTTAGTTCTGTTTTGATGGAACCCAATTTTTATTCTTGTGAAGGGAAATTTTCACCGTGGCTGTCAAAATTAGCAGCTTTTCTTTCCCCTCAGAGTCTTGCTCTAATTTTGCTGTAAAGTCCTGTTTAATTAGGAAACAGATCTCATGCCCCAGGGCATTTATCAGATTACAAAAATTAGACTAACCTTGTTTTTCTTCAAGAACAAATAAATTGCTTCTTAAAAACCCAAGTTAGTAGATGAAATGCATCATCTCAGAAACTGTAGCTCAGTCTATAGAATCTGGCCCTTCAGAATTACCCATTTCTCACCGGTGGTCCACGGACAAGCTGAATGGTCTATGAATTCACACATGCATTAAGCATTGTCTTTAGAAAGAATATATATTATGTCTTTGTAAATAATACACTGCTATTTTTAAATGCATGTGTAATCTTTAACCATAAAGTGTAAATAAACACTGGGAAGCTTTGTTGTGTTCTGTATTCAAACAACCTCTAATAAAGGTAGTTACTATCATTAATTGAGGTAAAGTTTTAATAGCTATGTTGATGTGAGAAGAAAATATTCTATGTGGAAAGGTTGGGAACCTATTTCTGTGATGTTAAGAAGAAAATAATGCATGAAATATGTGGCACCAAAAGGAAATGAATGCATTTTAAAAAATGCAAGAATACAATGAAATAAGACTTCTATTTCATTCCAGGGAATCCTAATATATTCCCCTTTGACCACTAGCTTATTCCTTGTATTGTTTAATTTTATTTGTTTCCTAATCTTAAGAAAAGCAGTCTGGTTTAGTAAACACCACATAATTGTCACAAAACACCATATTCTCTTGCTTCAACTTCAAAAGACAGAACTCGGGCCTAAAAAAATCTCCTATTTGAAGATCAAATGTAGTACTTTGAGGTAAATACTTCAGGTGGTTAAATATATTTACTGATAATAGAGTTAATGGAGGAAAAGGCTGTAGGCTTAGAGGAAGCAGGGTTGTATAGGATGATGCGCGGTTATCACTTGCAGAGCTAAGCAGGCCTGGGGCTGTAGTTCCAGCTACAAACAGGAACAGGATTTTGCTTTGATTTTTCTTTCATTAGATAAGTATCACAATCCCCCCAACACAAAACCCAATATTTACAGCACTTTAGAGAAGAGTTGGGAGTGGGTGGTGTAAACAGATTAGTATATCTTTGGCATTCAGAGTGATCCTGTCTGTTTTATTTGTTTCAGTAAGTACTAGTTACATCTGCAGAGTATACTGCTTTCTGCTCCAGAGAGGTCTAAAATGGGAATAACAGTGGGTGGGTGTTTCAGATCAGGAGGGAGGCATCCTGCAGAAGCTGCCTGAAGGGAAGGCTTACACAACACCTGTCTCCCTTATGTCCAACTTAAGTCTCTGCCACTAGGCTTAACAGCTTCACAACAGATGTAAGGACAGTACCCAAAAAGCCCATGGACAAGGCAAGACTTTCCCATAAGGGAGGGAGACTGACTTCTTGGAATCAGAGGAGTTTAATTTTGCTTTCTCTGGAAGTGAAAGGTGTGGTGCTACCTCTGCTGAAACACAGTGTGGCAGAAGGGGTTGTCCTAATACTCTCGCCTTCAGGGGCATCAGTCAGCAGGTACTACCAGTTTAGAAGGTGACTCCTGTAGATTCTCAGGCCTAGGAACTTTTTGAAACCACTTGAGGCAAACTTCTGTTTTCTAAGACAATCCCAAGGGAGTCTGCCATACAAAGGACTTCAGCTGACTTCAGTTCTACTTCTTGAAAGATTTCCAGAAAAAAAAATCTGCATATTTAGTATATATTCTACAACCTGGGGCCTATCTGAACATAATTAAAATTTCTCGATTTTTGACTCGCCACTACTTGTAATGTGGAGAATCTCTAAGTGTGCTTTTGAAGAGAAATGTTTTTTAATTATATGAGATCTTGGTAGTTTCTGTTGTTATTAAATCTTAAATAACATTGTGAGTCCCCCAGAGAGACTACCTCATCAGAAGCAATTCAGAGAACCACTGTCTTACTGAAATTCACAATATTAAATAGTATAAATATTCAGCCCTTCCTTTAGAATCTTTAGAACATCTCCATCCTAAATCCTTAAGCAACATGATATGGGTCAAAAGACAACCCGAAGAAAACCACTTTGACTTTATTAGGCTTTGTGCTTTCTTCGATGAACCAATAAAGAAAAAGACATGTACTGATTAAATTATCTCATTGAAGTTAGTGAACTATAGAAGTTTCCCAAATGTCTTATGGGTATAGGACCTACTGTCCTGAGAAAAGTGCCCAATCAGTTTCAAACTAAAGGGTAGAATTCTGATGGCTACTACATGGTCTTAGTTCAATGTAATCATAATTTATTGACTGATAAAAGAAATTCTGAAGTTTATTTAAGACATCCTCTTGGTACCAGAGCATCCTTTCAGCACAGGTAGATCAGATGAAATTATTCCTTTAGGAAATATAGATAAGCCTGGATTATGTTCCCCTTGAAGGACTTTCAGGTCAAACATTACCATTTACTTTATGCTCCAAGCTACCAGATCTATCATTTTAATTGCAAGATGCACTTCAGCCCCACATGAAGGCCTCATATTTGCCCTGGAAATACGGGGCAGTTGCATTGCTCTGCTGGGATTATTCCTCAGGGCCAGGATAGACCTCGACAGACCGTAATGATCCTGATCTAGTTTATTTCCACAAGTCCCTTTGCCCTGCTATTCACAAATCAGTGGGAATGAAGGTCAAGGAAAGAACATATCTTTTTTTTTTTTTTTAATTCTGTAGGAACAACCAAAGCTAAACATATCCATTTTTAGTCTGCAGTCCATGGTTTCAAAGCCACTGATCTCTTGCTGATCTTTTCCAGTCTCAGGCAGGAAAGCTGAATACAACACATTCTGAAAGTTCTTCAAGACAACCTGTTGGTTGTGCTGACAGTTGTATTTTTTTTTTTTTTTTTGCTGCCCACCAAGGATGGACCATGTTGGACTTTAACTTTTACTTCTAGACACTCACCTTTAAATCTTGAAATGTCAGTTGATTCTCCTCTCTTTCTCTGGCCCTGCTGTCATAACAGGACAAGCACATCTACCCATCCTCATCAATTCTTTTTGACAGGCAGCCAGCAGCTGTCACAATTAGGATCTCCTTGCTGTGTCCTTGGTCAGAATCACCCCTGGTATAGAACCCCTCAATGCTTTTGGACTTGGGAGAATTACAGAGAATGCACCCAGCCCTGCTCGAGTGGCTCTGGCCTAGATGTGCAGAGTCCTCCAATCACGGCCTGAAACATACTGGCATGACTACCATATTTGTCCCTCTAAGAACCAGGATGATTTGGTGGAGATCGCACTCTTTGATTTTAGGCTTTTAAAGGGAACAACCCAAAGGCAGGCCACGGACTCCCCAGTGTTCTCAACTGTGTGAACAGAAGAGACACCATGGCCCCAATCACCAGCCTCTGTGGCCAGTTTAGTAGCAAACATTTGAACAAATTGGGCTCTTGGCATTGAAGAGCTATTCAGGCCACAGAGACCTCATCAATGGGCCCCCTCCTGCTGCAGGAATGTGTACCTTTGACTCTCCCAGGAGTTTGAAGGGCTGTAAAGGAACAGCTGAAAATGACCACAGACTCCATGCACAATGAATTGAACATGGTCTATGTTCTTTTGTTAACTTAAAGAGACACTGTCAAGATCTAAAGGTCAAAAATTGGACCAGACATGCATTGTTTTTATCAGACAGGAAAATCTGATAAAAATCACTCAGAATGTTGAGGAAATGACTAATTTTTTTCTTAAAAGCTCTTTTTTTTTTTTTGTGGGACTGATAAAACTCTTGTTTTGTGCTCCCTAGAGTGTGGGAGACACCCAGCAGAGGCTCATGCTGGCGCCCACCCCCTCAAACTGACATTATGGAATTCTGCTGTGAATTTAAGCTATGGCTTTTACTTTAATGCAGACAGGATCATTTCAAACATTTGTGCAACAGCAAAAAGGCAAAAAAGAAAAGAAAAGAAAAAGCTCTGT
This sequence comes from Spermophilus citellus, assembly GCF_964194105.1. NCBI lineage: Eukaryota > Metazoa > Chordata > Mammalia > Rodentia > Sciuridae > Spermophilus > Spermophilus citellus. The sequence continues at coordinate 140,197,126 of NC_138186.1, read as the reverse complement.
TTGCCAAGGAGAAGCTGACAAATTTCTGAAGGGGGAAAATTCACTTTCGAGCTTGTGAGTGGGAGTCACAAACAAAAGTGAATCTCCAGAATTGAAAAAAAAATGTTGCATTGAAATGAAAAAAAAAAAAGCAAGAAGCAAAAAACTCTGCTAACAACTTGACAGTGTCCTTTTAAGAACGATGGACAATCAAATTAAGGCAGTCGTGCAAACCATGGCACGTACATGAGTTCCTCATTCTTGATGGCATGCACCACATCTGTTTCCATGTTAGAAAGTGGAAAAACCCAGGAGAGAGAAAACAAGAGGCAAAACACTATATTTTCCATGCAGCTTCTCTTACACATTCACTGCAGTGTGGGGGTTTTCAAAGCTGCACATGTGCCGATGGACATTGGCTGGTGGGCGAGAATTCTGGCTGCCTCTTCCTAAAGATTAAAAAGAAAAAGACACCCAGTGAGCAAGTGGTTATACATGGGTACAGGTATGGTGAGCACAGCACTCAGGCAGTGCCTAGTCCTTGGCCAGGTTCGGGCCTGGCTCCTGCCTTTCTCCTGGTCACCTCTGTCTCCGGGTCCTGTATACATCCTGTGCTACCTGCTATTTCTTACTTCTAGGCTCATTTCTGAAAGCCATGTCATCGATGTGCATTAATTCTTTTCCCTGTGAAACCATCCCTTTCCAAGTGGCAGATGCTTTTTCTGCTGTGTGTATCTGTCTCAGATTGACTGTTTTCCTTCACTGTTTGACACGCTCCTTATTCTTCTTTGCAGTGGACTCTACACCTCTGTTCTGATATAGGCTGAATCTTCCCACCCACAACCCCTCTTAAAGGAAGTTTATAAATTTATATCTGACATTGCAACTTTTAATTGCACTGCTGATTTTTTTCCCATATTGTTTCATCATAGAAGTATGGCTGTCACTTCATATAAAGTCACTCTTGGCATTCACAAGATGAAATGTGTTTAATGGTACAGGGGTGGAGAGCAGCCAGAGACCTGCCTGCTGAGATTGGAGGAGATACGACAAGGGGAGCATGTCATCCCCTTGCCTAGATAGACATGGTGAGGCTGATGGGGAGCCATGGAGTTGGCCTTTACATCACTGGTTGGAATAAGGATAAATGGTTTTCCCCTGTGTCCAGTAGCATTTCAGAAAGTGGTGGGATAAAGCTATTTTTGCTACCATGCCACATAAGAGGAGTGCTTGTCATAGGAAAGTATTTCAGGAATGAAGTGCTAAGCATGAACCATCAGTACATGCTGTGGGTGATAGGGTTGAGGTTGATTGAGTTTTCAGGAAATTTCCCATGTTAGGAAATTGCATCCTCACAGTTTCCTATAGGGCTCCCCAAAGAACTTACAAATGTTCTCTATGAATCAGCATTTGGCCATCTGCCCTCAAGGACCCTGGCAATAGCTCTCTAGTGGCAGCTCCCCAGCAAGTCAAAGACCTTTTCCCTCTCTCCTCTCTCTTTTACCCATCTACATAGACAAAGGAATGGAAACTCAGAAGAAGGAGGAAGCAATGTTGCAGGATGAGAGCATGCCCTTCCCACGCCAAGTCTTTCAGGTTGAGGTCTCACAGGTATTAGAAAGGAGACATAGGAATTTAAATTTCAAACAATAATATGCTGAAATAGCCTTTCACTACCTAGAAGTAAGGGATCTGATCTGAATTTATAAAATGAAGAATTTTTGCATAGTACAGGGGAATATAACATGTAAACAAAATTGATCAATATTTGTATTTCCTTTGAGTTTGAGTTATTCAATAAAACTTTTTAAAGGCACATGATAATATACCCAAAACAATTTGAAATCTTATCCAGAAATAAGAAGTTGAGAGGTTACCTGGTGTAACTTCATTGCTGCTGCAATAATACATCTATTTTAGAAAATTAGACAAAGAGACAATATTTGCTATCTAACTTGCCAAAGTAATATATCCCTGACTTTCAATTTGCCCACCTGAAATCACAAGTATCATTAAAACAATGAAGAGATGATAAGGAATAAAAGAATATTTGAATATATAAATGAGGTTAGTAGGAAAGAGGTTTAATCTGTAAAATATTGAAACAGTTCCTCATGAAAGAAAAAAAAAACTTACTCAAAGCATTTGGCTCTGTCTTGCCAAAGTGCTTGCATCTTTTTGCACTTTCTAATTCATTCTGTTTGGGGATAATGTCTATAGGTGGCCTGGTCAAATGGTGCAAAGGATCAAGGGCCCTGAAAGGGCTGGCTTCAGGGGTCTATGTTAAACACAGACAGACACATTGTCCCTTCAACAGCCCTGTGATTGATGTTTAGTGACCTGTGATCATCCTCTTGAAAGTCTATTACTTTTGTCTATTGTAAGTGACAGTGGATGGAAAAATGAAACATGCTCTGGGGACCTGGAAACAGCTCGTGTATGGTCCCTCATTCCACAGCCTCCCTAACTTCCCAGGACAGGTCCTGGACTTTTTGTTCCCCTGCCACTGGAGTCCCAACCTATCCAGCCTACTCTAGTTGCCCTTGCACAGGGATCACCACCATCCTGGACTGCTTGAGGGGACCTGGGGACAAGCCCCAGGAAGATCAAGGTCTGGTAGCATCTTGAGGAGATGAATGACAGTGGCCATCTCTCCCTGGTCTTGCAGTGCCAACACGTTTGGCAGGAAACATGCTGTGGTAGAGGCCAGTCTTATGTTCATCCTTGATCTAGATGGTTCAGATTTCCCTGTACTTTTGTTGCATACCTGTCTAACATGGTCTGGGGCAGGAGGTGTGTGGAAAAGGGAAGCAACTAGTTCAGTTTTCAGTTGCTCCAGCAGTAACTGACAAGAGGGGTTGTTGGCAGTGCTGTGCCTGTGCAAGGTGCAGAATGGGATCTGCAATGCCTAGAAAGGACTGCCTCTGCCCTGAGAGTGTCCTCGCACAATGAACACAGCATTCAATGGCAAACACAAAACCCCATCACACACACACACACACACACACAGGGGGTAAGCTCAGATGTTAATGAAAAAAGGCATGATATTATATTACCTTTAACACATCCCCTGCTTTACAGACCAGGGACTTCATGTTTTCACTTTGCACTGAATCTTGGAAATGATACAGCTAGTCCTGTCTGCTGGGGCTGTATGATAAGAACAAGGGGGCTGTCCTGACAATCTAGAGACTTGACCTGCTGACTTCAGCGCAGGGGCAGAGTGCAGCATTCCCTGGGCAGCATCTGCTCATCTGTGTCTCCAGGGGACCAGGACAGGAAGCTTCACCAGCCTCAATTTTAGTTTGCTTTTTGTCACTGGGACCAAAATATCCAACAAGAACAACTTAAAGGAGGAAAAATTTATTTGGGACTCATGGTTTCTGAGCTCTTAGTACGTAGAAGGCTGACTCCATTGCTCTGGGCACAAGATAAGGCAGCACACCATGGGGGAAGGGCAGTGGAAGAAAGCTGCTTGGCTCATGATGGGGTTAGGAAGCAGAGAGGGGGTGGGAAGAGACCCACAGTGAAGATGCACCCTTCCAGGGCAAGTGCCCCCAGGGATTCCCCCTCCTCTAGCCATGCCCCACCTGCCTACACTTACCACCCAGTCCTTTCAAATTAGGATGGAGGTATTAAGTTACAATTGTCACAATTCAATAATTTTGACTTTGAATTCCTGCAGAAACGAGACCTTTTGGGGGATACCTCCTGTCCGAACCATAACAACCTCTGTCTCTGATGTTGCCTTTTGGAACCATTCCCGCAGTTCGTGACAGTTCTATGATTCCTTTGGGGTCTTTAGCCATATTGACAGCCAAGCTTCACACAGTCACTCTAAGTAATCCCAAAGCTATCTTAATTAACTATTGATTGAGGTAGTTGGATAGAATAGAACATCTTCTTCATGGTCCCACGTCTTTAGTCTCTTTCACTTTGCATTGAAGTGAAATATAAATGAGCCCTGCATACAGATTTTGCTTCTAGAAAAGAAGTGGTTTATTAAAGGTTACAGGCAAAGACTTGGAAACTCTGATGCCCAAATGGCCACTTTTTCAAACTACATAAAAACCAAGAGAAGGAGATTGACTTCAGGGTATTTTTAGCAATTGTAAACCACATATCCAACCAACCACAGATTCAGCAAGCTAGAGAAAAATCTTGGAGGGAAAATGAAGCATATGGGGGCTTGTCAAATATAAGACCCAAATCTGTGCTTGAATCTTTTGGCAGAACTGGATTTAAAGAAACCTTGTAAGTTTAGTTAGAAAGATTCCTCTTCAATTTCTTCTGAAAGTGCAAGGGTCTCTCTCTCCTCTTTCTCTTCCTCCCTCTCTCCTTTTTTCTTGATTTTTCTTTCTTTCCTCTTTGTGCAAACTCACTGCTTTTCAAACCCCAAAGGAGTGTACACAACTTTACCCATTTATTTTCAGTGTCCAGATAATATTCTTCTGTGTAACAGCATGTCACTCTCAGGGGTTACTTAGCTCCACATGACTCTGTCTTAACGTGTCATTTTGTTTACATCTGGTCATCCTTCCACCAGTTTCTGTGTCAGGAGTCAGCCTTTAAATAGAACTTGAGAAGTGGTTACAGACAAGTTTCATTCAGTGTAGTGTTAGCAACACTCACTGGTCAAGGATCTGGGGACCTGGCTGCCTCCTGTTCTTTCAGACTTGGCCATTCCATCTAAGAAGAACTGCTGGAATAGTCCATTTGAAATTGCTTCCAAGTGGCAAAATACTGCTCTAGTTGAGACTCCCACTTTGCATACCTTTCCTCTGAAGGATGTAGAAGCAAAGACACCCACAAAGAACAAAGCAACTTAACCTCAGTGTGGACTCAGATTATGATAACTCAGCTTCTCCAACTTGGCCTTCCCTTTACTCCTCGACTTCAGCCACTTTCCTTACTCAAGACTTTCAGTAACCTCTTTTAGAAAATGAACTGAATTTTGTTTTCTCTTTCTCCAAGAACTTTTTTGTTTCCTGGATGAAATCAGTGACATTGAATGGATATGTCAGGAGCAAGCAAAGGCTCAGCGTGCAGTAAGGATAGCTGTCCGTGTCTGAAGCTGCGAGTCTTTGGCAGGGTTGGAGGTGAATCTTCTTTTAGCAGAGATAAAATGGTCTAGACAATTCCAGATGGTCAGTCTTAAGGATATATAAAGCTCACCATGGAAATAATAATGTGGCTGCTGTCCAAACTAATCAGAAAGAATGACAGCAACCACTCAAGACTGTTTTAGCAGAGTATGGTCTCTTTTTGTTGTTATAGATAAATAAGATAATTTGTGCTTCTGAGTTCTTTCCAAAGCCAAGTGCATTTTTTTCCTGGTATCTAAATTTTAGTATTTATTCTCAGCATTTGCTCCTCAGAGTGGAGAAGGGAGCTCTGACTGTGTATGTAGACCCTCTATAAGACTAATTTCTTCCACATTTCCTTTTAACACATGAATCTCTAACATAGTATGGTAAGGTTCTTTATATAAACACAAATTCAGTCTTTCTACTATAGGGATAAAGTACTATTTCATTAAAATTCTTATTTATTAACATTTGTGAGCTAATGAGAGACTAAATTACTACAACCACAGTTTTGTCAAATATTAACATTTGCTTCACTGAAATCCTCTTTCTTTTGAAAACATTAAGGTCAAGTTTAAAGCTTTCTATGTATCACTATAAATACTAATTCACTCCTTTTAAAAAGAAAAGTTAGTGTATTTTATCACTTGGAATATTTGAATCTTTTACAACATGTATGTGTATTAATAAATAATATATGGCTCATTTATCATATTATTAGATTTTATTCACATAGCATCGCAGTCTTTTTGCACAGTATTTAATTGATAGATGCAGCTCTAGTTCATTACTTATATTAAATTGCATAAATAGCACACTATAAAAAAAAAACCACCCTTTCTCCCACTGATGATCTTTCAGGATGTTCCGGTATTTTGCTCTTTTAACTAGTGCTATGGTGAACATACTTAGGTATTTCTCTTTGCACACATATGAGAGCTTTTAAGTATGCACATAGAAGTAGAATGGATACACGGTTGTACATGTACATCTTTCTAACATTACCACATTGCTAAAAAAAAAAAATGCTTGCAGGCTGGGATGTGGCTCAAGCAGTAACGTGCTCGCCGGACATGAATGGGGCGCTGGGTCCGATCCTCAGCACCACATAAAAAAAATAAAATAAAGATGTTGTGTCCACTGAAAACTAAAAATAAATATTAAAAGATTCTTTCTCTCTCTCTAAAAAAATGCTTGCACAATTTACACTAGTGTGTGAGAATATGTATTATTCTTTCCGATTCTGTTTGGCTTTCAGGCATTTTTAAAATTAACGTTTTATTATGAAAATTTCAAAAAACTTAAGAGTCAGCCTGATGCATACATTCTCAAACCCCCCATAAGTCTTTCATCTAATGGTTTTAACAGTCATTAGTGATCATGATATATGTCAATTGTTTTGTTGCAAAACTAGAAACCATGATAAAATTCAATCACCCTTTCTGTGTTTATCACTTGATTTCTTTTGTAAAATAACTTTCCCTCATCAGCTGTTTGGTTCCTCTGTGACAGAATTCAAACAGAAAAGACTGGCCACAGAGATGCACTTTTTTCACCCTCTATTTACCAATGTTCTAAATAATCAGCTGGTTGTGTGACATCCTCCAACAGGGATCAGTGAATCACCTGTGGGTCTGTTTCTATGATCCTATTGTTTCCCTTGGTTTTCCAGTTATATGGTCCTATCGCTTGGCTTGCCTGTTTTCTATCAGATGAGACATTATGTGTATATAAAATAAGATAATGTAGAGAGTAGATAGCATTATTTCACTAGAAGTGCTTTACCATTTTCTCTGTTAGGCAGAGGAAACTGATCAACTTAATCATATCGGCGACTGAATTCAACATTCTCCCGTGGGGCTTTATCTGTTCAGGACTTTCAACAAAGTCTAGCTGTGTACCAGTGAGCTTCAGCTGATGAGTTTCTATCTCTTCCTTCTGCTTTTCAAAGATTTTCAATTTAGATTTTTGGCCTCCTGCCACTCACTCAGAATTACGCAAATAGCCTGACACAGAGCCTTGACCACGTGTTTGCAGCATGTTTGAGTCTCCAATTCTGTCACTCCCGTCTTATGTGATAGCTGAAAGGGTCTTGCAATTCTCTGTTCAGGGGAGTCTGTCTCCTCAGCACTGAAAAGCTCCAGGAAAATCTCCTCTGTATGTCAGAGGTTTGCAGCTTATCTTTTTACCATTCTGACCCACCCAACTGCAGACATCAGCAAATGTTTTGAAGGAGAAGCTAGACCTTGCAGTAGCCTCACTTGCCTTTATTTTATAACCCAGTACTATGTGGCCACATGATTTCTTCTGCCTGGGCCACTCCCAGAGACCCCACCTATTGTAGTGCTTTGATTTAGCAGGTGCCTCTTGGAAAAGCAGCTGGCAGCTGCTTACTTCTCAGGGCTCCTCTCTGAATTTCAAGACTCTTTAATCCTCACCATTTCAGCAGCTCCTGACACTGTAAACAGATCACTTTTGTCTTTGGTGTTGTTTTTCCAATTTGTTGAAAGCTGTTCTGCCACAATCTATTCCATTCTACCATGAAGCAAAAGTCCCATCAGAGTTTTTAATTTCTTAGTTATTAATGTCTTGATTTTTTGGCCAAAGTGATGGCTGTAAAGTGATATCCTAATGTTTTTCTTATCTCTGTTCCTTTGATTCATGTTTAGGTTCTTATTATACTAGGTAGGCCATGGTCTCTTGGGAGGCAGGATCTATGCCAGATTTATCATTATTATTAACCTCATTCTTCTTTACATGTCTCAGTCTTGCAAATAGTTAAGGAAATCATATAGTTTGTCATGCAAATCAATTACTTTTAAGAGTTAAGGAAGTGTTCTTAATAATTATGTCACCAAAAAGCCATAAACCCACACTACTCTGGGCATACAAACACATAACAGTCATTTTATTTACTGTAAATGTTGAATGAATGATCAAATAGTTCAAAACAGAATAGAGAAATATTGTTAATATGGAACAAAACCAGAAATAGTCCTGAACTTCTCTATCACTTTTCTAATTATAGGGACATAAAAAGAACTTATTATATTTATTAATAATTCCTAAGCTAATCTTAATACTAAATATTGACTCATAAAATTCCTAGTAAAACTCAAATTTTAAAAATATAGGATATATATAATGTCTTGTGTATTTGTGCATACCTATGTGCAAATATAAGGAAATACATAAAAAGTGTTAAGGTTGGTTTTTCTTTGGGTATTGATATAGTTGTAGGTAATTCTTACTAGATTACTTGTGTTTTCCTATATTTTCTAAATTGCCCACAATGAATATTTATTACTTTTTAAAATGAAAGTAATAATTATTATTGCAAAGAGAATAATATCATAATCTATAATTTAATATTCCCTCTCTTAGCTATACCCCAATAACTTAAGTTATCATATGGGAGAAATGAACATTTGGGTGCTTTTGTTGTTGTTGAATAAGGCAATAAAATAAAAATCCTAAAAATATATTTTAAAATATATGAGCAACTACTAAGGAAACATTGAAATAATAGAATTTAGCAGTTAATACTAATACTTTCATGTCAAACAATACTGAAATCCTTATTTTAAAATTCTGTTTTACAGTTAGCCTTTGTGCTGCAAAAAGTTGTATTACTGTACACATATTATAAGTATTCTCCCATATAGGCATCTTTACTAAAGAGAAGATAAAAGCTCAAAATTTGGGAGAAAAAACAACTAAGTTACACAAAAGGGAAAAATATCCTGCTGCTTTTCCAGATAGACTGTAGGTGACAAATTGCCAAGGTGAGACTTTTTATTATTTCACTCTGATTTATCACAGAGGGGGAGAGGAGATGCTGAAAACAACTCACCAAATGCTAAAATCTTCACCTCGGGAGGTTTTTGGGAAAAAAAGAAATCATGACTTAAATAAGAGGCTTAAATCAAAGTCATACTGATAGCAAGACAAGACTTGGTTCATGTAAACCTAGAATTTTGTGAGGATTCTGAAATTCTTGGCTATCACACTAGTCTCAATTCTCCATGTATGTTTTCACTAAGGTTTATTTTATGCTATTATTTCTCTTTAAGCAGAGATTTTAATACCCTCATGCCATCAAACCTGCAAAAGCACTGAATAGGCAATTATCATTGAATTTTTCTTACAGTGTTAGAAGTCACCAGAGCCCAAAGAAATTATAGTCACATCACAGCCTACTGGGAAAGGTGAAGGGTAGAAAGTAAAATGGGATAAGATTCCCACTTTCAGTTAAGATAAAGTACCTCTGGGCAAACCAACTTTTCCCCTGAAAACAACTAGAAAAAGTAGATAAAACACTTTTAAAAGCTATTTGAAGATACTAGGATGCTGCCATGGCAACCAGAATCCAAGGGATCAATAAGTCAGATGAAGAGAACTTCAGAGAAGGAAGCAGATAATCTTAAAGCTATTTTTTTTTCCTGGTAGACATTTGATGATTCTTGATATAGGACAACAGACTGAGAAGATCTTAACAAAGAGGGAAGGAAGAATGAAAAACTTGTTTTTTTTTCTTTTGGTATCGGGAATTAACCCAGGGGCACTTTATCTGATCTACATATATAGTCCTTTTTAAAATTTTTAATTTTGAGACAGGGTCTTACTAAATTGCTGAGGTGGCAAGAAAAACTTTTAATAAAATAACAGGACATAGACACAAAAGTTTGAGTTCAAATCTTCTGAGTCAGCCAGGACTTGAGGTACCAAGATCCTGGACAGAGGAAGGTAAAGAAAAGCGAGACCAACACTTGATAGTTCCCTCTAGGAAATTTTGTAAATTTCATATTGCATAGAGCACAGACTACAAAGCTAAGTAGGAGGTACTAAAAATGAGAGTAAAGTTTTGGAACTCTCATAGTGCTGAGCAATCAAAATTGTAATTTAAATATGGAGAAGATGAAGGACACAGTCAGCAACAGAGGACCTAGGTTCTCAGTGGGAACTTCTGGACAGTTATGCCCTTGAAACAGGATGTGCCAGGTGACACAGAACAAGTTTGTAAAACCACAATCCACATTCAAAGCAGCTTAGCCTATAATTGGATTACAACATAAAGGAAAAACATATGGGAATATACAAATAAATACAGATGGCTCCTGGCTTATGAAGGTTTAAGATTCTTTTTACTTTAAAATGCTGCAATTGAGCATGATGGTACCTGCCTCTAATCCCAGCACCTCGGGAGGCTGAGAAAGTAAGATCACAAATTCAAAGCCAGCCTCAGGAACTTAGCCAGGCCCTAATCAACTTAGCAAGACCCTGTCTCAAAATTAAAAAAATAGAAAGGGCTGGGGATGTGCTCAGTGGAGACACAGACACAAAAGTTTAAGTTCAAATATTCTGAGTTATCCCAGACTTGAGGAGCCAAGATCCTGGACAGAGGAAGGTAAAGAAAAGTAAGACCAACACTTGGTAGTTCTATATGTCATAGTTATATAGTTCAAATCTTGAGAGAACAAAATAAACAAAAGGAGTGTTCCTAGAATTTTTTGACATTGTTTGTGTTTTCCTATCTCATCATGTCCATGAAATACTCATATCTGTGTGTACATGAGATTCTCCACACTTTACGTAACATAGGCTTTGTGTGAGATGACTTGCCCAACTGTAGGATATGATGAGTTTTCTGGGCATGCTTAAAGTAGGCTAGGTTAAGCAATATTTGTTAGGTTAGGTGTACTAAATATTAAACCTATGATATTTTCAACTTATGATGGTTTATTGGGATATAAACCTATAGTAAATCAGGGAGCATTTGAATTCATTGTGCAAAATAATTATAGTAGTATACAATGTGCATGAAATTAAAATGCATAACAAAATGTACAAAAGTTGACACATGATAAATACAATTAAAGTGTTCTACCACTTTCACCTTGTTTGGAAAGTGATAAACTTTTAATTTATTTGAGATCATAAGAGATTAGAAAAACTATTTTTGAAATTTCTACAGTAATCATAAAAAGAAAATGGATTTGGAGTCTATCATGCTAAGTGAAATAAGTCAATCCCAGAAAACCAAAGGTAGAATGTTCTTTCTAATATGTGGATGCTAACACATAATAAGGGGGCAGGAAGGTAAAAATAGAATTTTTGTGGAGTAGGCAAAGGGGAATGAATGGAAGGTGGGGTGGGAATAAGAAAGACAGGAGAATGAATTAGATACAACTTTCCTATGTCCATATATAAATACACAACCAGTGAAACTCCACATCAAGTATAACCGTAAGAATGGGATCCTAATTAGAACAAGTTATCCTCCATATATGTATAATATGTCAAAATAGACTCTACTATCATGTATATATAAAAAGAACAAATAATAAAAAAATTAAAAATCAAAAATTAATAGAGGGGAACTGAATATTAAAATACTAGATTAATCAAAAGAAAGGAATAAAGGAAAATGATGGACATAAATTCAGCAAGATGTGAAAAGCAGTTAAATACTAGATATAAATATGATTATGTCAGCAATCATATCTAAGTAAACTGTATATTCTAATTAAAAGGGAAACATTTTGAGACTAAATTACAAAATCAAAGTATGTGCAGCTTAGGAGAGATATTCCCTAAACACAGGGACATAAAAAAGCTAAAAATCAAGGGATGGAAACATGTTTTACCATCCAAACACTAAACAAAACATAAAAGCTGCTGTAACAATATTAAAGAAAGTAGACTCTTAGGGATAACAGATTACATTAAAAAAAGAGTTTATTTCAGCATTTCAAGTCTCAATGATTATTTGATAATAATTCAATATATTCCCCCATGTTAATAGAGTGAAATAGAAAAAAAATATGATCAATTGATACATACAGAAAAAAATTGACAAGATTTAATGCTGACTCATGACCAATTTCTCAGAAAATATGAGTATAATAAATTATAAGGGAAGGTCATCAGACCAATAGTGATTCATGTACATAAGACCTAAAGATAATGTTCTACATTATGCTGAAGAAACTTTGAATAAGCATGACAACATCCTACACCTAGAATGGCCAGAACAATCATAAGAGAAGAATGAAGTTAGAGGACTTATGTTATCTTATTTTTAAAAATATTTTTTAGTTGTTGATAGAGCTTTTATTTTATTTATTTATATGCAGTGCTGAGAATCTAACCCAATGCCTCACACATACCAGGCAAGTGCACTACCACTGAGCCCCAGCCCCAGCCCATGTTATCTTATTTCAATAATAAAGATTTGGCAGAATTAAGACAATCTAGTATTTTAGAAAGAGAGATGCACATATCAATAGATATTAGTCCATAATTAGAACTACACTTGTATGTTTAGTTGAATTTTAACAAAAGCACCAATGTTATTCAATGAGGTAAGGCAAATATTTGCACAATTGAGCTAGATGAACTGGAGTTTTTAATTTTTTTTTTAATTTTTTTGAGACAAGATCTATTTGCTGAGGTTGGCTTTGAACTCACAATCCTTCTACCTCTGCTTCCTGAATAGCTGCTCTGGATTTTTATTTAGATAAAATGAAAAATGGATCTTGGTTCACTCTGTGATGGATTGAATGCCTGTGCCTCCTTCAAGTTCACGTCTTGAAATTCTAACACCCAATCTCATAGTATTACAGGGAGGATGGCCCCTAGGAGGTAATTAGGTCATGAGAGTAGAACATTCCTGAATGAGATTAATGCCCTCGTAAAAAATTCTCTGATCTCCCTTTCAGTCTTATCCCAGAGATGGCCTTCACTAGAACTCACTTGCATAGCACCTTGATCTAACATTTTCAGTCTCCAGAATTGTGAGAAGTAAACCTCTGTGATTTCTAAGAAACCTGGGCTATGGTTCTTTGTTAGAGCAGACCAAAGTAACTAAGGAACATTCCATACTTTTCACAAAATTACTCAAGATATATTATAATACTAAGTGTAAAAGCCAAACCCATAAAGCTCCAAAACAAAATGGGACAAATTCTTTTTTAACTGGGGATAAGCAAATATTTCAATACTGAACACAAAAAGCACAAATAGTAAAAGAAAAGTTGATGCATTGGACTTGATCAAAATTAGAAACTCTTACTCAAAAAATACCACTAAAAATGAAAAATTAAGACTGAAAAAATATGTAACACATATATCTGACAAATAACTTATATTCAGATTATAAAATCAATAATAAAAAACAAATGATATGATAAAAAAATGAACAAGAATTTGGATAGGCATTTCACAAAATAGGGTATACAGATGGCAAATCAGTACCCCAAAAGACTCTCAAAATTATTGGCCATCAGAAATATGTAAATGAAAACTATAATTAAATATCTGTAGATATACATTATAATGGTTAAGATGTAAAAGACTATCAACACCAAATGGATTTATACATTCTTGCTAAGAATGTAAAATGGCAAAACTTTACTAGGGAAATTTGTTTGACAGTTTCATATAAGTTAAACCTGCACCTCGCATATCATCCATCAACCCCATTTCTGGGACTATAATCAAACAAATGAAGATAAAAATCCAAAAAACTTGTACATTTATGTTGATTGTGCCTTTGTCATAGTGAGAGCTGGAAGCAATCTTTACATTGACAGGAGAATAGACATTATATATTCACACAATTAAACATTACTCAGCAGGTAGAGGAAAAATTATGGATGCCTGCAAGAACATGGATGTATCTCATGCCATGTGAAAGCACAGACATGAAAGGTTGCCTACTGCATGATTTTAAGAAACTGAAGAATGGGCAAGCTTAATCTATGGGATAGAAATCAGAATAGTGGTTCTCTCTAGCTGGAGAGTGATATAGGTTAGAAAGAAACATGGAAAAACTTTGTGTTTTGCTCTGTATCTTGATTGCATGTTGGGTACATGGGTATCCTGCACAACTGTCCTTAACTTCTATGCGTATTACTGTATGAAATTGTGCTTCAATAAAAAGGGTATGAAATAAGCACATAAAAAGAATTAGAATGTGAAAATATTAAATAAAGTCAGAAATGATTCAATATATAATATTAATTCATGAAGAATAAAACCAAAGGGAATGAAGCAAGTAATGGAGACTATAACTCAACAAAATTTTCCTAAAATTATGAATATTTTAAACTGTGCATTGAAAGACAGTACAATCTCACTGTGTTAGTCTGCTTTTGATCATTGTTACCAAAGTACCTGACAAGAACAACTTAGAGGAGGAAAAGTTCAATTTGAGCTCATAGTTTCAGAGGTTCAGTTCATGGTCTAATGACTCCATTGCTTTGGATCTGAGTCAGAACATCATGAGAAAAAGGGGTGATAGAGGAAAGCTTTCAGATCATGGCATCTGAAAAGCAAGGAAAGCAGGAGACAGGAAGTGACCAGAGACAGGTATAGTCCAAGATCCCCTGTGAACACCTTCCTCCAGCAACACCCCAACTGCCTACAGTTACTACCCAGCAGTCCACTCAAATTTTCAAATGGAATAATCCACTGATGAAATGACACCTCTCATAAACCAATCTTTTTACCTCTGAACATTGCTACATCACTTTACCCATGAGCTCATGGTGGAGGGCATTTTACCATCTAAACCATATCACTATGTACCTGGGAAATCTGACCCAAGACAATGAATACTCAGAATGTTCTATTAAAACAAATGTGCTTTATGGACAAAAGAAAATGAAATACTTTGATATCTGGGAAAAAGCAGTCAGTATTTTAGAAGGAAAAATAGATTATTATCCAAATTTTGGATAACAAAGAATCACACTAAAGGCAACTGAAATAAGATGTTGAAGATACTCAAGAAAACCAAAACATGCATACTGAATTATACCCAGCAAAACTGACTTTTGAAACAGAGATCACAGATTAAATGTTTTAACAAGCAAAAACTAAATGAATACTATTCCCATGAGTTTCCCAGGAAATAAGATTCTAGACCTCAGACTACTAAAATTTCTAAGAGCATTTTAAGGACTAGAAGTAAGTGTCAGATACATTCTTAATTGTAGAACTAAAATTAAATGAAGGTTAAAAAATAGAAATTATAGTATGTAAGGGCTACATAGATAATGTAGATACAGTGAAACTATTTTGAAATGGGGACATGGGAAGATCAAGTTCAAACAATTTTTTTTTTAAAAGAGAGAGTGAGAGAGGAGAGGAGAGAGAGAGAGAGAGAGAATTTTTTAATATTTATTTTTTAGTTCTCGGCAGACACAACATCTTTGTTGGTATGTGGTGCTGAGGATCGAACCCGGGCCGCACGCATGCCAGGCGAGCGCGCTACCGCTTGAGCCACATCCCCAGCCCAAGTTCAAACAATTTGTTTTAAATGATTTGGTTGTGGTAGTGCTTGTAGTTATTCTAGGACATTTGTATAGTTATTGTGGAATGATATAAATATCTACTCATGGGAAATTCTGATTTATCTCCTGTTTCCTTGGGAACTTGCATTCTTGCTGCAGGAAGAAAGAAGTCTCTATGTATATTACATGATAATACATGTGTTTTTGGACCAGGGCTAAGAACATATATAATCCACAGACTATAATTTTGACCTATTTCTTAAAGTCCACCTACTACATAATTCCCTATCTTGGGATGATACAATGTCTTATAAATAAAGTATGTTTGTAAGTGGCGTGTGGTAAGCAGACTATGAGCATTGTTGTCTCCACCAATGAGAAAAAGAAACCGAACTTACTAAAAAAGTAAATGTGAAAACCATGGTATGCTGCCACACCCAGCAGTATTCCTGAAGAAAGGTCTTCCAAGAGGGAACCAGGATCTACCTCTTGTCTTGCAAACATCCTTTCTATCACTCATGTCTCAGCTTGATGCAAAGGGCAGGGCTTATTTTGTCTGCCCAGGAAAACTGTATTATCATACAAGGTAAGACTTATATTACATAAGTTTGTGAAATAAGATTTGTGAAATAAGATAACCACACACCAGAATCCCAATTTCATTTGCAATGGAAACAATGTACAGGAATATTAGAATTTGTATGAATAGACCTATGAGGGAAGAAAACACTTGAGAGTTGCTTACTCACAGGAATACAGAAGGAAGATGTGGTGAGTTTTCTTTGAAGTTCAATAATTGAATATTATTTTCTTTATAGAATTAACCTAAGATAGTATGTTCCATCCTTTTAGGCCTAGGGTTTCAATGTGATTTAACATTTAAAGAGTCCACTGATCACCAGCTTTTTCACCCTTCTCTACTGCAGAGGAGTCTGTGGCCATTTTGGGTGTTTGTTTTGATGACTGTCTTTCTCTGTTTTCATGTCTGATCAATCCCCCTTACAGATCCATCATGATTTGGTATGTTCTTATTCTAGTTTTAGGTGAACTTACATAGGCCTAGAGCCCAGCAATCTCAGACAAAGGCAAATCTCTGTCTGTTCTGTGTGATCTTAAAATTGAATTTTGTGAGCAATCTTACTTTCACTTTTGTTTTTACCCCCTTAAGTATTTCTCTATAGTTACTCTCTTCATTCCCAGCTGTCCAAGCCCTAGGTCAGGGCACCATAATCTCTCCCCTGACCCTCTGACAGGCTCCTCCAAGAGCTCCCAGCCTCCCCTCTTGCCCTCCTCCTATGCATCTCTGTACTAGTAGCAGAGTGACAGCTCTAAAACACAGTAAATCCTGCTTGGAGACTTCAGTGGCTTTCTGCTGTTCACAGAATGAACCTCCAGTGGGGCCTCCAGTGGGGCCTCCAGTGGGGCCCTTCAAAATCCAGTTCTAGCAGACGCGCATACTCTTGTTCCATCATGTTTTCCTTCTCCCCTTCACTATTCCAGACACCTTAGAATTGCCTCAGTTCCTTCAGCCATAAGTGCCTTTTCCTGCTCTGAAACTTACATTGTGACTTTTTCCCCAGACCTTCCTTTCCTAGCCAACCTCTTTTCCTTTTTTTCTGAAGTCTTAGCTTAGGCAATGCACCCTGTAAATATTTCTAGCATCCTTGAACTGGCAGAGACCTCTAACAATGCTCCTGCAAACCCCATGTTTTCCTTTGAAAATGACTTGCTTGTAATTACTCATTAAATGTCTGGTCTCCCAGCTAGATTTCAAATGCCACAAAGGCTGGGGCCAGATCTCTTTTTTCCACTACTATATTCCCTGCACTTTCCTAGTGACTGGCACATAGTAGGCATTTGAAAATCATTCACTGATTGCATATGTTCCGGATCTTAGAAGGTGTGCATCAGGCCTTGAAACCATTCTAATCATCAGAGCAAATGTGATTTTACGCTAGGATAAGTCCTGGAATACCTTTTGGCTTTACACATTTGGAGGTAAACAAATATTCTTATGATAGTACTGCTATGGTTCGGATGTAGTCTGTCCTTCAAGGGTTCATGTGCAAGAGGTTTAGTCCCTACTGTAGCAGTATTAAAAGGAAGTGCAACCTTCAAGAGGTGAAGCCTAGTGGGAAGAGGTTAGGTCACTGGGGGCATCCCTAACTGCCTAGTTAGGGACAAAGGCTGACCTGTAGAGTGAGTTGTTCTCTCAAGAGTGGGTTTTTATAAAGCAATGCCACCCTGTAGGCTTGGCCCCCTCCACATACAGCTGATTCCCTTTCTATTCCTCTGGTTGGTTGTGATCCAGCCAAGTGGGCCA
The DNA here is from genome assembly GCF_964194105.1 of Spermophilus citellus. Classification (NCBI taxonomy): domain Eukaryota; kingdom Metazoa; phylum Chordata; class Mammalia; order Rodentia; family Sciuridae; genus Spermophilus; species Spermophilus citellus. The sequence continues at coordinate 140,179,439 of NC_138186.1, read as the reverse complement.
TTGCCAAAGGTCAAACAGATGGGGCTGCCCAACCATGAACTTTTGTCCTTCATAATTACAAAGTAAATAAACCTCTTTTCTTTATAAATACCCAGTTTCAGCAATAGAAAATGTACTAATGCACCTACTGATTTCTTTTTGCATTTCTCTAATATGCTGAGCTCTCTCCTGCCTCCACATCTCTTGCATAGTGGTCCCTCTGCCTGCAACACTCTCACTGCATTTTCCCCACCTTAACCCATTCCCCTCTAATAAAGTATTAGAGGAGTATTAGGTCAGCCTTAGTTCCTAACTAGGGCAGTTAGGGATGCCCCCCTCCATGACCTAACCTATTCCCACTAGGCTTCACCTCTTGAAGGTTGCACTTCCTTTTAAGACTATACTTCTTTGGGATAGATAGTGAGAATCACTGTCCACATATTTTCTTTGATATTTCCTGGCTTTGAGGTCTATGCTAGAGGTCCCTCTGTGTGCCTCCAAAGCAAGCATTCTCTGGAACTGTCATAGCACTTTATCTCACCACATTGTCACTGCTGGGTTTCCTGCTGCTGCTTCCCCACCACCCCAACCCATTCCTCATTGAGTCCTGAAAAGTCACAGACCATTTTCTTCACCAATAAATTGTCCATGATTTGTAAAATGGTAATATCTCCCCATATATATATATGTATAGATATTTATATATGTATATATATTTATATGTGTTATATATATTTACATATTTACAAATGTGTATAACATGAGCTCTCTGATATTATTCTTTACATTCTTTGTATTATATAGCCCCTTTTGCTTTAGCTAGGTTAAGTTGGCATGTATAACTTGCAGCCAAAGAGTTATGATTATGAAACTGTAGGGCTGTCCTTATGATATGAAGCTTCTGAATTCACTGATACTTCAATTTCTTTATTCTAGAAATTATCAATCGTTTTGCTCTTGGACTATCTTTATGAACACACTCATGTGGCCTGCTTCCCTCTTAGTGGAAAACACTTTATACTAGATGCTAAGGTGAACAGATGGAATACAAATGACCTCATCTTTCCTTGGCTGAGGCCAAGCACAGACAGGTTGCCAAACTGTGCCATTGGACATCCTTCCTCACATGCATCTCTCACTGAGTAGCACTTGCACACACTCACTTTAGCAGATATACAGCTCTCCCATTTTACACAGCAATGAATACAATGAACTGGTCATAGTAATGTGTATTTCTAGTTTCTAGAACTCTCTCAACCTAAAGGTATAATGAAAAGTTTTGTCAGTATAAGAATTTCCATACACCCTTTCATATTTTCATATTTTTAATGTCACTAGATAATAATGATTGATATTTTACTCTTTACTAGTCACTATGCATAAATTCTCTCATTTAATACTAATAACCCTGTCAGTAAAGTTCTTCAGTTTTTATAACTAACAACATAGAAGTTATGCAATTTCCCCAAGGACTAGTAACTTTAGGAAAAAAACAAAACAACTCAATAAACATTTGCTATGGACCGAATGTTTATGTATTCAAATTCATATGTTGAGGTTGTACCTTAATGTGAAAATAGTAGTCTGGGCCATGGGGATGTAATTAGGTAAAGAGAGTGGAGCCTTCATGGAATCAGCCCTTGTAAAAATACAAAACTTCACCACTCTCTATTCTTTATCATGTGAGGATATGAGAAGTCATGTTTGAACCATGAAGAGGACTCTTACTAGAACTCAATAATGCTAGCACCCTGATCTGACACTTCCCAGGCTCCAGAAGTGTGAGAAATAAAATTCTGCTATTTAATCCACTCATTTATTATATTTTTGTTATAGCAGCTCAGCTAAGACAACATTGGACTCTGAAGTTACCATCCACATGAATCATATTTTACTGTTTATTATATGCACCTAATTTTTATTGTAAGGGTATTTATACATCAATAAAATATGACTTCCTTTGGAGCAGGCTCCATGTTTTATTCATTTTATTCAATGAATGAATGAATGAATACATTATTAAAGTGACAGGCATAGACAGCTATCAAGAGTAATAAAAATAAACGATTTTATCCAGAGAACAATGATTTTTAGATCCATTATTTCTCTTATAAAAGTGGTCTTGAGCTTTTTGAGCCTCAATGTATTTATTTACACAATAAAGTTCTGAATGTGCCTATCTTGGACTATTATGGATAATGATGTGAAGCTACTTGTGAATTCAGCTTAGAAACTACACATTGTTAATGTATGTGCATAAAATATTAAGTTGGAAAACTTGAAAAATGTCAATCATATGGGTTATTTGAATTTGAAAGAAATATAACCTATACTCAAAATGAATTATGTTCTCTTTGAAGTTGTTGCATAATCCATGCCTGTGGTCTTAGTTTTGAATTTAAAAAGCAAAACATGAGTACTATAAGTAGCTATTTCTGTGTTGTTATTATTATCTTTTTAGATCAGGTGTGTTATCTACAAGAGCAAAAGCAAGGGATTTGGTGACTGAAAATTTGCTGCCTCTGATGGAGGGGCATGTTGTGTCCACCACCATTGTACTGAGGTCATTCACTCCTACACTTGAGCCTGTGCCTCTCTAGGTGACCTCTCACAGCAGCATCCTCTACACACAAGCTACTCCTGAGGGTGTGTTTATTCTAAGTAATGCCTGCAGTGCCTTAGGTAATGATAAAGCATTATGTCTTCAGAGAGTGAAAGCATTTAGACTTGGCTTTATCATCAGGCACAAGACTTTACCCCAAACAAAATATTCTCATGCTGACAGCCTCAGGTACCATGGTTGGTCTTCAGGGAGGAATCCCAGGGTCTCCAGCACTTTCCAATCATACTATGACAAATGTACCTGCTTCATCCCCAATTAACCTAACTCTGGACACACAAAACCTGCTTTTCTTGTACAAAATAATAACTAAAAAACACCTTACAGGCTGAGAATCCTTCAGACTGCCAAGAATTTCAGAAAAAGCACATCCTATTTTCTTGGGTCTCCATAACTGGTCTCTTCTCAAATCCTACAATGTTTATAATTCCAGAGGTCTTATAAAACCAGGAGTAGGTATTTTATCATAGTCTTTAAAAGTTTCCAACTTGATTTTCCATCCTTTTGTAATATCAAACATTAAACACTCAGCTAAGAGAGAACCAGCATCAACCACATGTACACCATGTTCTTTGGAGTTGACACTTCATTGTTATAGTTGTCAATTGATGTCAAATGGCTGTATTGTAATGGCAGAGCCTGGGTCTGGCTCCTGACATAAACCATGTTCTCTTTTTATGTTTTCAATTGTTCTTTCTCTGTTGGCTCCTTTCTCAGATATAACAAACATGATTAAAGTTCTCTTCTAGTATACCATTCCTCCCCCTCCCTGAACTTTATAAATATTAACTGAACTACTTACTTTCTTTAATGCCAAACTCATTCAATTTATGGTAATATAACTTCTACCCACATTATACAACTGATACCTCTCAACGTTAACTGTAAACGTTAACCTTGGGATTCCTTGGGTTGGATTGGTTGGATTCCATGTTCAAGCATATTGACACAGACTATTATACAGACTGAATGTTTCTATCTCCTATTTGAATTCTCAATAAGACCTAGTAAGATTATATTTGAAGATAGGGGTGTGGGTAATTAGGTTTAGATAAAGTTCTATGGATGGGGCCCTTAAGATAGGTTTAATGCTTTCATAATAGAAAACAGAGTGTTTATGTCCCCCTCTCATACAAAGAACAGAGCATGTGCTCATATCAGAAAGGTGGTTGTGTGAAACTCAAGGGGAAACCTCTCATCAGAAGTAGACAATGGTGGCATCATGATCTCAGACTTCCAGCCTCATAAACTCTGAGAAAATAAATCTGTTATTTGAGCCACACAGTCTGTGGTACTTTGTTATGGCAGCCTAAGCAGACCGAAACAAACTCCTCTTTGGTTTCCATGGCACTATGTCCTTCTGTTTCCCCTTTCTTCTTATTACCTTGTGTCTATTGCCCTCAAATTTCCCTTTCTATCACATCTCTTAAGCGAAAGTGTTCCTTAATGTTCTACCTTTTACTTTCCTCTTTTCTCCTGTTGTAATTGCTCTCTTGGATACTTTCAACATTCTGGCGATTGAGCTGCAGATCTAGGGCTCTAGCTAAGACCTCTCTTGAGCTTCAGACTTGAATTTGTGAGTATCCTATGGATGCTTCCATTTGGCTGCCTTTATAGCATCTTCAACCAGAAAGCTTAAAACCCAACTCTTCAACATCTCCCATCCTACTCTACTCATATCTCCTCTATGTTTTATAGTAACTGTTTTCCCCATCACCCAGGCACAAATAGGAGGGTCTTATTCTATTTTTAATTCCTTCTTTCAGCTCCCATAACTGGTACTCTAGTTCTAATAAATCCAACTCAGAATTTTTTTCACAGGCATCCCTTGGGTTCAACTTTCATCTCACTGCTCTAGTTTAAGGATCTTGTTTTTAAATTTTAAAAACTTTAAATTTTAAATTCTACTGAGTCTTTCTATAGCTCACTTTATCACATAAAGCTTACACATGATCATGAAACTTCACAAAGATCTTTAAGACACCTTGTGGATTACAGAAAATTGTCTAAACTTTATCTGAAAATATTGACCACCATCTAGAAGCCTCTCTCTGTATCTATAAATTTCCCCACCCTTGTAACAGATGCTCCTTGAATTTGAAGGAAGACCAAGTCATTGCCCTAATCAACTCCATGTAATTTCTCTGATATGTACAATTTTTCAGCTTCTCTAAAGTCCTAGGAATGGTAGCCTTGCAGACAAACACCCCATGATGGGATCCATCATTCTCCCCAAGCAGCAGCAGCTTCCCTGACACCAGCAAGACTGAACTTGAGACAATGATCAACTGGAGCACAGGCAGACCAAGATTGCTAACTATACAGACATCTCCACCCTTGACCTTTGTTCTCTCTCAATAAAATCCTTGCACTATGGTTAGTTCCTGAAAATGGTGCTTCAGACACTGGTCCCTCACTTCCTGGTGTTACCCATGCTAAAACTAAAGTCCTTCACTGTTTTACCACTGCTTGCCTTTTTACTATTTGGATTCCTGTAAGCAAGTGGCCAAACTTGGCCTATTGGGATCCCTGGCCTAGGATTCCAGTAGCACAAATAGTCTTCTCCATGTTCTTCCTTTATACCAGAATCCACATTGTGTGCTAACATTTTTTAATCTTCACCTCTATTATTATACATGAAATGATCTCACCATAGCACCATTTCTCTTGTCGAAAAAAATCTTTCAGGTCAAGTTCACATGCTGCTTTTACTAAAATATCCTTCCAGTCCTTTCACAGATATGACTTCATAGGTAGACTTAATCTCTCTCTTCCCTGGACACTCAGAATGCTATTGGTCCTCTAATATGGCACTTAACATGGAATATTTACTTAGGTCTTTGTCTGTCCATACTGTAGAGTGGTACAGTCAGTACCCTAATTTTATGTCTTTTTATCCTGAATATTATCTAGAACCATGTCAATTACCTAAATACTTTAAGCTTACTATTGAAACAATGATTGATTGATTAAAGGAATGAATTAAGAGTAGATCCTCAAAAACATGTTTCCATCAAGTGATAAAATTCTAGAACAAATATTTTAATAAAACTCCTGATGCTTGCTATAAAATCAAGTGAAAAATTATAATAAATTTCAAAGCCATGTACTGTATGATTAAGGAAAAGAATGATTTCAAAATGACAGATTTTTCTCATTTACAAGCCAGAATAGTGTTTGAGTTTCTATCAGAGAGAAAAAGATGTTACAGCTATTTGATTGTGATATTGGTTGGCTCACTATCAGATTTCCTTTCCTAATAAAAGAAGGAAAGAAAAATCAAAATGCTTACGTCAACTTAGGTTTTGTAGCAGAGAACCAAGAGGGAAATTTCCTCAGAGCATCCTTCCACTTAATATTTCACTTAGCTCTTGTATTCAAAGCATAGTCAACTGTGTAAGAAACAACTACAGAAGTGAAATAATGTTGTGTTCACTTAGGAATGTATGTTTTCAAATCACACCCTTATATCAATCTGATGCCTTTTTTTTTTTTTTTTTTGGTGGCAACTGCTTTCAGTTTTGCACGTAACTATGTATGCAAAAGGTCCAAGGAGTATATTGTCACATTTTAGCTTCATGTACCATCAAATTATTTGGTACTCATTGAGTTTATTTATCCTGAAAATAACTAAAAATATGAGTTTAACATTGAGTCATGGATATAATTACATTTTAAGGAAGCATGTCATTTGCACAATATTTTACTTTCAGTGGAATGATGTTAACTCATTCTTCCTTGAACAGAAGTGATAAATAACTTGAATGTAAATAATTTACTTCTTTATAACTACCCATGGATTTCTGCGTTTCTTCTATTGCCAGAAAAGAGAAATCTCTTGTATCTTTATATTAGCATATGCCTTAACATTTTCTCATTTGATGACACTTAAAAAAAAACAACTAAAGAAATAAGAGTTGTCAAAGACAATAATATATCAACATGCCTAAAAGGGCTTCTGTCTATAAATAACTCAAGTAAACCAAACTTCAGATTTACTGATTAAACTCCTCCTCTATTATATCTCAGAAAATGTAAAGCAAGGTCCTAACCCTTTTTTTGTGCCAGATATTTGACTATGAGTAAAATTCAAGTACTCTTTGCAAAAATGCAGGCAATATCATCCTTTCCATACATTTCAGAGACAGCCTATCATGAGGATGTTGTTGGACTTGCAACTTCTTCTTAGAACCATATTCTAACATATAGATCAGCTGGAAGTTCATTACAGCATCTGCTCTGTGTTTATAGCTACATATGTAGCCTGCTGAATACCCTCAGCGCACCATGATGTAGGAATTAGATATCCAGAATGGTAATAAACTCACTGGGTGATGTGTTCTCTAGAGCTTCCAATCCCTTGCTTCAGCTGACAAAATTCTGTTAGATTTTTATTGCTGTAGAAAATATTAGATTGTGTTTTTTATAACTTTGGAGACAAACCAGGAAAACGTAAAATGGCAATAAGAAAAGGTAAAAGCAGAGGCACTGCAATTTTTGTTACATTTTAAAATTACAGTCTCAAAGAGAGTTACAACAGAAGCAACAACTGAATAAATGAGTAAACAAATGACTGTTATCCATAGAAGTTAAGTTCCAAATACCCTCTGTGGGTCAGCTCATTGGCATGGTGAATATCGGAGAAGCTACAAATTGTACTAAGAAAGCTCCTGTTATTATTGTTAATTAGAATTAGGTTTCTCAACATAACACTAAGACAATTCTTGATAAGTTACAGCTAAGTGTTAAACAATTTTTTGATGAAACCAGGACTTCCTAGACAAACAAACCAGTTCATGTAGACTAAGGTGGTTTTTCTCTCAAATGCCAGATACCATCGCTAACTATATAGGTAAGATACCAAGTGGAATTAATTTATTAATTAATTTATTAATTTGTAATAGTGAAAGGAATTTTCTCAGATTATAAGGAAAGCTGTCCAGGTATGGGAGGGTTGTCAAAAATGAACAGTGAAGTCTGGCTGTCAGGTCGGATAACTCCATCTCATCCCTTGCAGCAAGCACTGCTTACCATTCACCAGTCACAATTTTCTTGGACAGGTGCCCTATACAGTTGTCACAAATGCATATTCCTGGGCACCAACATGAGACATCTCAATTCTATAGGTTCTCAGAACAGTGTTCAGTGACCAAAAATCATATGGAAGTTTCTGAAGAGCCAAAATGAAGGCAGACAAATGAGAAACATGGAGCTAGATATTGGTGGATGGTGGAATGTGTATGTAGTACAATAAAGGGAATCTTTTGCTCCCTATGAACATTCCAGTTTCATTCCGTTTCATTTTGCTTTCCCTCATTTCATTCCTCTTAAGGAAAATCACTGTGATGCCATTTTACACTGGTATACTCTAAAATAGCCTATTCTTTTTCCCTCTCAAACCATGGGATTTTTGCTTTGCTTTTGTGCTGGACAATAATTCCTTGTCAGGAGGTTGCAATTGAGGGGATGTTGGCTAGAATCAAAAACCTCGGCAAGGGGGAAAAATTATTAAGCTACTTTTGTGATCAGCTTCTTGTAAATAACTTGAAATTGACATAGTGGGAAGTAGCACAAATTATTGGCTTTATCCTAACATTGATAAAACTTAGGGATGTCTTTTCTTGAAATAATAATAACCTTATGTATTTCAAAAACACGTTTTTCCCCAAACTTCCTTATCAGATTCCAAAATTATATGATTTCTGTAAAAGGTGTTTGTGCTTCAGCTTAGCACATAAAAATTACAAAACTCACAATTTTAATGCATGTAGGGTTTTTGATATATGTTAAGATTTTAAAAAATCATATCAGTGTAAGACCTGTGCAAAAAAATGACTAAGTGGAATAACAATGAAAAGTTTTACGAATTTACAATTGCTTAGTTTTCTTGCCTATGAAATGTAGAAAAATAACATACTTACTGGTTCAAGTGAATAGAATAGCTATACTATGGTATATAAATTATAATGGTTGCTATTAAAATTCTTCACTTTTAAAGAATTACTTCAAAGAGTAAAATTAATCATGATAATGGAAAAATTTTATGCTTTTTGACAATTCAATACTTTTTTACATCTTCAAGTGTCCTTGTTATTTTTCAAATTATTATAAATTATAATTATATTATAAATTATTATTATAGATTATAAGTGTTAAATTTTGTTTTTATGAGTTTCATAAAGATGACACAAGCAAATTTTTTGCATATGTTTCTTCTTAAAACAATCAGGGAAAAGATAGGAAGTTGTTATTATACAAACTGCTTAGAAGAATTACCAGAATACAAGACACCTGAACTTTGATGTTCACATTGACTCTCTAATTTGGGATCATCACTTTTATCTGGTCCTTTATTTATTCTGGTGTTTTGTGTCTAAGAAACCATCCTAATCATGAACTTGAAGTAGAGATAGCCCAATTTACTTATAGCATTGTAGCATTGTAGAACATCTTTATTAAAATATGCATGAAAGTTCAAAGAATAAGAGATGATAAAGCAGTTTTTAAGTTGTTATTTCAGGACACGGTTGGTGCTTATCTGCAATCTAATTTGGAAACAGCCATTTCCTCAGGGGCTTAATTTCCTTGCTCTCTGTCCCTAATTAGTGATAGTGTGGTCCAAGAATGATAAAAACCAATTAGAAACTACCTTCTACTATGGTCCAAACTATAAATTAGAATTAATGTTTGCATCTTTGACCCAGACCCCAGAGGTGTATTGATGCTCCTCAGAGAGAGGACCCATACAAAAGGAAAAAAGTTACTGGGAGAACTGAAGCTTGAGGTTCTAGACAAAAATGAGGATGTGATCAGCCAGCTGTTGGTTCATGCTTCTTGCTGTGTCAAAGGAATAAAGACACAAACTTAATGAAAAACTTTAAGTTCTATCTTCCTACTGCAATAGAATGTGAAATTTGTTAAAGGAAGAAAAAGTAAGAAAAAAACTTAGGGGAAGAAGAGGGCAACAATTTGGACAAATACAGGAGGGGGGGGCACGGGAGAGAGGGGGAGAGGGGGAGAGGCGGAGAGGGGGAGAGAGAGAGAGAGAGAGAAAGAGAGAGAGAGAGAGGACAAACTCGGATGAGATAACTCACTTGGCATTCCCTGCCCCCGGCTTCTTTCTTCGGAAAATGTTGAGGAACGTGTTGGAGCGGCAGGGCAGCTTGCCATTGCCCACATGCATGCGGACCACATCAGAGGTGGTGAAGGCACTGCGGACATTCCTCTCAGGTTTGGCAATGATGATGTACATCTTGGGAGTGAACATGCACCCCAGGGCCACTGTTACACTGAGGCTCACTGCAAAGCAGGTAGTGATGATCTTGTAGTTGCTCCCAAAGTAAATGGGCACAAAAGCCAGCCAGATGATGCAGGTGGTGTACATGGTGAAGGCGATGTATTTGGCCTCATTGAAGTTGGCCAGCACGTTCCGGGTCTTGAAGGCATAGTAGGTACAGCTCATGATGAGGAGTCCGTTGTAGCCCACAGGAGCCACCACACCCAGGTTGCTGGTATTGCAGATAAGGTAGACTTCCTTGATACTTGGGTAGGACAAAATGGGCATGGGAGGCTCCATGATGATCAAGGTTACCACCAGTGTTAGTTGCACACTAATCAAAATTGAGGCAATGATCACTTGGGCCCAGGCACTCATGAACCTGGGCTTGCGGGTACAGATCTTCTTTTTGCTGCCAGCAAGGATGCGTGCAATGCGATTGGTTTTGGTCACTAAAGCAGAGTAGCACATGGCAGAGGAGAGGCCAACCAGGAGGCGCTGGAGGTAGCAGGATGTGGTAGTCGGTTTGGCAATGAGAGTGAAAGGGCACACGTAACCCAGGAAGATGCCAGCTAGGATGATGTAGCAGAGCTCCCGACTGGAGGATTTGACCACAGGTGTGTCTCGGTACAGCACAAAGATGAGAGTGACAAACAGGGTAACGAGGATGCCCAGGCAAGAAAAGACGATGGCTATGATGGATTCTATGTTGCTCCACTCAAGATAGCGAACAGGAATGGGCTCACAGCCTGTAATGAGAAAAAGCGTTTGAATGTGAACCTGAGATTTCCACTGAGCAATAGTGACAGTACTCAGTAGTTACCAGAGACATAGCTACAGCCACATTCTTCATGATTTATATTATTTTTATGCTTTTCACTAAATTCCTCAATGTTATACAAAGGTACTTCTATGTCTTCCCTGGAATGTCATGTCCCCAAACCTAATCTCATTACAATCATGACATATAGAGCCGATAAAAATTAAGTTTTTTAACACCAGCATGATAAATAGATGACACCCTATAGATGGATCTTACTTCTACACTGTCAGAAAGAAAAAACAAACTGCTTCCAGTTGCAGTTCAGCTGTGATAAATTAATAGAATAAGATAGTTAGAAATAAACTAACACAACTTTTATTTTATGCACATTGTCCATAAGCAAGTGCAACTCATAGACAAGTATATTTGAGGCAGCAGAATGTTTTAAACATAAATTTAATTAGGAGTGTGTAGAAGAATCCGAAGTTTTACGCTTACCACATAATTCTATATTACCTGCTTAAATTCCTGTTAGTCATGACTGACATGCATCCAGCATTTGCGGGTCTTTGAGTTAGTAGCCTCTAACAGTCACACCAAAGAGGAATGAACTTTCTCTTCACCCATCTCTTGCAAGCAGAGACCAGCATCGTGTTTTTAAATGCTGCACTCATTTATTTCCTCTAGATGGATAAGTACATCTATTTTGTTTTATAGAGTGAGAGAAAAATATGTCAGGCCCTTGAGACAATCCTTTTACAGGATTTTGTATTTGGTCTGGGCCAGTATTTCCCAAACTGCGGGAGTAAAAACATTTCCACAAATGTCCAAAAAGACTCATTGTTCTATGGTCCTGGCAGCAAGGAAACCACCAGAGACTATTTTAGGGTTGTTCAGTTAGTCAGAACCAACCCACCTCAGTGAACATGTTTTTGTATGCCAACCAATGGATGTTAGCTCTTACTGTTGAAGATCACACAGCAGGGGACACACTCACTTCAATAAGTGCATACCCACTAACCCACAGCAGTCTCACACCAGTATTGTATTTCTACAGATGATGTGAATCACTTTATGTTCAGAAGTTTATCAATCCCTGAAGTCAGTACTTTACAAGAACCCCATAGAAAATGAGCAGTCTCTTCCGCTCAGAGAAAACTTATCTGTAGAGTATAACTATACCTTGTTATACTTTAGCAATAAATTCAGCTTTTGTACTTTTAAAAATTCCACATAAAGTTGTCCCTCAGTATTGATGGGAAATTGGTTCCAGTACCCCCACTAGTACTAAAATTTGCCGATGCTCAAGTTCATTATATAATATGATATAATTTGTTTGCAAATAACTTCTACACATCCTTCTGTGTAAATAATTTCTAGATTATTCATAATATCTAATGCAATGTAAATATTATGTAAATACTTTTTTGCCCTGCATTGTTTAGGGAATAAGGACAAGGAAAAACTCTGTAAATGGTAAGTACAAACTCAACCATTGTTATGATTTGGATATGAAGTGTTCTCCTAAAAGTTAATGTGTTGGAAATATGACACACAATGTAGCAATGTTCAGAGGTAAAATAATTAAATTATGAGAACTGTTTAACTCCATCAGTGAATTAATTCATTTGATGGATTAGTAGTTTGAATGAACTAATTTAGTAACTGTAGGTAAGTGGGAAATGGCTGGAAGAAACAGGTCACTGGGGGCATACTTTGGGGTTGCATTATGTTGGTGACTCCTTGTGCTTGCTCTCTCTCTGTCTCTCCATCCCTCCTTTGCTTCTTGTCTACCATGAATTGAATAACTTTCCTCCGCCATATCTTCTGCCATGATGTTCTTCCTCACCTCAGGCCCAGAGCAATTAAGCCTGCTGACCATGGCCTGAGACTTTTAAAACCATGATCCCAAATACACTTTCCCCTTCTAAGTTGTTCTTGTCAGGTATTTTGGTCGCTAACACAATGATCATAGTCTAACTATATAGTATGTATATATGTCTACAGTAAATGAATAGTTCATAAAACATATTAGCAACAGGGAAATTTTTTCCACCCATTGTTGGTTGGATCCAAACATGCAGAACCAGCAAATACAGAAGGCCAACTGTATTTAGTCTTACTGTCTTTCATATTTCTAGAGATTTCAACGATATTGTTTTAAAGACCCTCATTTAGAAAGATTTCTGAAGATGCTGTGACCAAGTTTGACTTGCTGGGACCCTCAAGTCCAAACTGTCCTTCCCACATACTACATAAGAGTCAGTCTAAAAATGAAAATACTTACACTGCATATAATTCAAGAAACTGAAATAAGGAAGATCAGAACAGAGCACATAAGTCTTCAGATAATCCTAGATACCTGGGTTATATAAGAATCTTTCCTTTTGTATGGTCTGAAAGGTTTACACCATGCTAGGGATAAATTAACAACATGGTACATATTGAAGAACTATTGCCCATTGTTATAGGAAGCTTCTAAGATGTTCTCCAATGACCCTCACCTCTTAATATTTATGTACTTGTGTAATCTCCTCCTCTCAAGTATGAGCAGGGCTGGCAAATTGCTTCTAGTCTATAGAAAACAGCATCCCAATGGATGTTGCTTTCAAGCTTAGGTTACATAAGTTAATGACTTCCATCCTACTAGCACACTGTCTCTTGCTAACTCTGTTGAAGAAACCTGCCATGTCGAGGTTCATAAGACAAGGAACTAAGGGCTGTCCTTGCCCAACCACCTGCAAAATATGAGTTCTCAGTTCAACATCCTTTGAGGCAAGGTATAATCCTGCCAACAACCTCATAAATGAGTTTAGAAGTGTACCCCTCCCCCATCAAGCCTTCAGGTTAGACCCCATCCCTAGTCCTGTGAAAGATCCCAAAGCAAGAACCCAATTAAACAAATGCCTGACCTGCAGAAACTGAGATGATAAGTGTGTGTTGCATTAAGTTACTAGATTTTATGTAATTTATTACAGAGCAAGCAATAACTAATTTATCCACTAAACCTAACCCCTAATCCAGTAGACAATGCTAAAATCCCTTGCCTTAGGGCAGTTTCAGACATAAAGAGTCAAAATATTTTTTAGGTTTTTGCTATGTCTTTAAATCTAATGTTACCTCATAATAAATTCCTATTACACTAACTGCCCAACATTGTCTACTAGTTAATTAAGTAATTATGAATTATTGCTACTTCTCCTTTCCTTTTTCTATCTACTGATGTGATTCTCATAATAGCAACCTTATAAACCTTAATCAATTTAGGAGAATCTCAGTATGTGTTTTTATCATTCAAGAAGTGTTCCTGCTCAGAATAGAATTTGAGCACTCAAGTACTAAATTTTGACTTGATATTGCTTTGCTATGACTTTTATACTTAAAATTGCTTTACTATGTTTTTATACTAAAATTAAGAAGGAACACTTCTAAGTTTGATATACAATAAGCAGTACAGTCAGTATTATAAAGTCCAATACTTTACCCCAACCTAAATTTTTCTAATAATAACTGAAGTAGAGCCTTCTCTATGGTATATTTTGGGTACTGCTAAAATGAAGAAGAAGATACATAAACTAATGGTGTATATGGTTCCAGAATGATTCATTTGTTTGAAATTATATTCTTTTTTTGTCAGTCCTAAGGATCAAATCCAATACCCTGACACCCTCTACAGAAGCACTCTATCACTGAGCCACAACTTCAGTCTCAGAAACATTTTAGGTCTTTGGATGTTTTCTGAAAATAAGCAATGATATTAATTACTTGATATCATAATGTTACCTAAAATAATTACTCTCATGAAGGTTTACTCATAGTAAAAAAAGTTACTATAGAAACTAAAGATAGAGTAGAACTAATAAAGATACAGAGATATAAATATTTTAGACATGCTTTGATGAAAAGTCCTTACTCTACCCAACTGTCTCATATAAAACGACGAAAAAGCATTTTTTCAATAATAAAAACTTTATGGGGAGGTTCACAGATTGAACTTCAGATATACAAAATCAGTCAGAAAATGTTCTAAAAATATCTCAGAATGGTCATGTTGTAAGATTCATAAAGAAAATATTGGCAAAGCCCTAATGCCTATCTGGCGGCACCAGATAAACTATCCAATGGACACTGTAGAAAATCCTCATGAAAAAAAATTATTTTAAGAGGGACAAATTGATAATGTATTAATGGGAAAACATTTCCAGGATAGCAGAAGATGAAGCTAGTTCATACTTAATTTCTGTTTTAATTATTCTTCAAAAGTTGTGAAGATGAGCATTGACTGATAAAACTGCAAAAGGATCCTTTAAACAATCTCCAAATGGGTTGCATACAGTTGTCCCCCTCTATGATTTACAAATATGCCTGCATTCAAATAGTATGTTTGTTTTCTGAACAGGTTGGAGAATTTTCCTGTTGAAAAGAAACAATCCTTACAACCGCTAAATTACAATTAGATTTGTATTTCTTAGGTAGAATATTACAACTTATGAATCCAATGATATGGGAACTGGAAATGGTAAGAACAAACTCTATGGAGAATTTCACAGATTGAAAAAAGGTTTTCATGAATTTAAACTTTGTAAGATTATCTTCATTATTCCCAATCTTGTGAAAAAAATAAAAGGGGACCTTAATGTTACTTAAGATTATACCTTGTAGTGATTTTAAACTGAGCTTCCCTGAGAGGATAGAAAACAGAAGGCCCATGACCATTGTTAACCCTAAGCCCTTACAGCGAGCTAATGACAACACAGTGGAATTCTGTGTAAGATACCTGTAAGAAGTTTCTTTCTTATATCATACTCCCTTTTGTGTATTCTTGCTTATTCATATTTTTCTTTACTGACTTCAGGATATAAATCCGAGCCCATCTTTACTAGTTACCTTACTAGTATTAGGAATTCACCTAAGCCTAGATTTTACTAGAGACAGTCATTACTCCAACTCAATAATTCACTTATAGCAAGCTGTTGATAGTAAAGATAACTTGAGGAATAATATAAATGTATGTTACAATAACTTTCCAATGTATCTTGTATATGCAAAGATTTGAAAGGATAAGAGTTCAGATCTTTGAAAGGATTCAGAAGACTCACAGAATGTACTTACATAGTGGTTTCATTTAAAGGCAGAAGTTGTGTTATAAAAAGCAGAGTACAGGTCACCAAGAACTCAAAAGACATCCAGTGCAAGCTTTTATTCATGTACAAATAAACTTCATCTTCAGATTGATCTATCAAGATCTGTCTTATTGCTTTGAGATAGCTCAAAGCAGAAATTCCCAGTAGAGTCTTTTTATCATCCTCAAGATGTGAAGCTGAGTCAGGCTGTTGAATTGGTTATGCCAAATGAAATTTATCAGTAAGAAAGCTGGATTTGTCACCAGTGAAGTTTCAAATTTTAAAATATATTTCATAAATCCCAATTCCCACAACATGGGCAAAAGTCAAAGAAAGATACTAAAGGCATCTCCATAGGTGATCATAAATTTGTCCAAGTCTAGCTGCAAAATATCTCTATCCTACTCAGTATATCATATACAGATAAAAAACGTCTTTATGCTACAAGGAGATTAAATATTCTTGTGTTTTAACAGTAGCAGTTTGTCATGGAAACAGCCAGAAACATTCTGGCAACTCCACCATGACTGCTTTTTCTTTTGGGAATATCCTAAATTCTTTTCCTTCTGTGAAAACCAGACTCTTCAATGCCAATTCAGACTCACCCAAAACAGAATCAATCACCTGTAGATTAGAGCTGATAATTTAAATTTTGAATGACTTCTTCTAAGTTGACTTTCTTTCTTTTCTCTTTTTTTCCTATATATTTTTAGATTTTCTACATTTGAAAAGCATTAACTTTGCCATCTTGATGGAATTAACTATAATGTCCAAATTATCTACATGTAATGTAATGAGGGTTTTTTTTTTTTTTTGGTGGAGGGGGGGGCATAAAAAAGTGTTAACCAGCCACTTGGATGGTTTTGGGTCTCCCAGGACTAGAAGGGGTAGGAATTACCTTTAACCAGTGGTAAGTCATGTGCTAAGCCTACTTGACCCCTAGCCTATCTGATTGAAAAGAAGACTTTATGGTGTTGTTCATATGACATTTGAAGTCCTGAGAACTTAAAGACTTGGCAAATGTTCATGGTTACTGTTATCCCAGAGAATCCAGAGCCATCAGACAAGTAAGTTTCCTGCTAGGAGAGTACAAATTACTGAATAAAATCTGAGACATGGTGACAACTCTAATCCGAGGATCAGAAGCTACTTCTAATTTTTGAATCAAATATTTGAGAGGCTAAAATTTAACATCAGACTTCTTTCTAATTAGATTAAGTCAAATTTAACATGAATCAAGAAGTAAAGAAAGGCAATAACTATTTCACCCAAAGCTTCTCTAGGCAATTCCTAACAATTCCTACTAATTTATGATTGTATAAGGCCTGAGAGAAATACGCTTTCCTTAATATTATTTCATTAATATCAATTGACTACAAGGTGAAATTCTATTTATAATTCAATGTCCAGCTTAAATGTTCCTTTTCTTTTTTTTTCCCTGTGAAGGCTTTTCTCTTCCCAGGGAAAAATAATTGCTTCTTTCTTGGTGTTTGTATGACATTTTGCACATATCCTTACTGTAGGACTTTTATTCTAATTAACTGTTTACATGTGCAGTTTCAAATGACACTCCTTATATTTGTTTCATTCTCCTGTAAATCCTCAAGTCTCCAAACATGCCTCACACTAAACAAATAGCAGGGTATCTTACAGAATTAAATAAAGAAGTAGGTAGTAGTGTGAGAGGTCACACAACTGTTGGGATGGAGAAAAATATTAAATTTGTTACTTCCTGTAACATTAATTTCTGTTTTTTAAGGGAAGTTTCAATGTAGTCTTGTCTTTCTGATAAATCCTCTTATGCTATTTGACATTTTAAAAGAAATAAATAGTATTGGATTACTTATAGTTGGTTAGTGAATTATTAAACTACTGTCATGTTATATATCATTGTGAGAGAATCTTGTTTATGCATCATAAGACATAAAGCATAAAAATGCTGAATTCAAATGTGCATTTTCCCAGTGAGAAAATATAAAAAACTTAAAAGCTTCAAAAAACACTTCCTCTAAGAAATGCAATGATTTCTCTTCATAGCCAAAACATGACACATCCCGATGAAAATTTTAAAGTCACTTAAAAGCATATTTTATTCATTGATATTAGCATCTTTGGAATGTGTAAAAAAAGTAGCTGTCTAGAAGAGTAATTCAAAAATATTTTCAGAAAATCTACCTTCAGGAAAAAAATCATTCCTCAAATTTTGATTTTTCGTTTAAATTAAAATTTAATAAAAAAAAAATCCACCCTTGAAAACAAAACATCTACTTAAAGGCAGTGCTTTTGCTCTTCAGAGTATTTCTATGATTTTGGTATTTCATGCCAGTGGGTTTTCTCTTCACAACTACCACTACCATGGCAACATCAGCAACACATTGCCACGTCCCCTGCCCTTGCTCTGTGCTTGACATGGCAAATGGGGTCTGTTTTTCCACTCATGTCTGCAAGTGAAAGGAATGCAGAAATACTAGGTGTTATTAAAACATATGTATAAATTAATATGCAGGATGCGTGTTCTGTAAGATCCTAAGGTAATATTTACAAAGTGGTTTGGATATATGATCCAAGAGTAGCTGCTTTGCAGAGCTAAAGGCAGAATCTGAGCCGTTGCCTGGCTCGACTCATTTGACTGTTAAAGTGACTTACATCTATGATGCCTCACAATATGGTACATCTTTAGAAAAAATAATTACGCTATTATCCTTCTGTGTATAGTCAGAGAGGCTTTCTTTTGCTTTACCAAGTTAAAGAGTCCTCATCAATGGTAGTTACGATTTCCAGTGGGCAGACAATATGCCCACAATGGAAGATCTCCAGGGAATAAAATGCATGTCTTTGAGTTCCATTATTACAATATATTAAATCTTTTATAAAAGGTTTTCTTTTTTGGTATCTTAATGTTTTAAAATACGATAAAGTTCTTTTTCATGTATGAGGTAAACTCTAATTCAAGTGAAAACAGAGCAATAGGAAGTTTGGGAAAGTTCAAAAGAAGGTGGACAAGAGAAAAAACTCTCGTCCTTCCAAGCCAGGACTTCTGACCAACCTAAGAAAGGGATCACTTTTGTCTTTGTGTCTCTTCAATCATCTGTGATCTCAGAGAGCAGAGAGGAATGACTATTAAATCAACCTCAGCTCCAAAACAGAATGGGCCTCTGTGGGACCTACTTATACAAGAAAAAGATGCCCAGCAGGAAGCTCATATTATAAAGGACGAGAAAAATTAGAAAAGAGACAACATAGAGTGAGGGGGGTGGACTGGGTCTACAGGAGGTTGGCAAAACTTTTCCATGCGAGCCCACTGCATGAAAAAGGATATAAATGACACCAGAGGGACCATTAGGCCCCGGGGAGAAAAAACCCTGGATTTACATTCTGATTTTTCTAATAAACAGCTACATTAATTTAGATGAACGTGGATGAGTCCCTTCTGTCTAATTCTCCAATTTAACAAACATTTACTAGGTAACTCTTATGTCTAAGGCATTGGGCTTTGAGTGAGAGGGTATTTTAGTACTATAGCATAAGAGTTTAAACCTGAGGGAGGGCAGGCACTGATTGCATCAGAATCTGTAGGATCCCACCCCAAAACTAGCAAATGGGAATCTCTGGAGGTAGCTAATTCCTGAGTAATTTTTAGGCACATGAAAGTTTGAAAGCCAGCTTTTAGGTAGAGATTTTTTTAAAAAAAATGAGTGCAGTATGTACCTTCAAAAATATTCTGATCTAATTTCCTTTTTCTTTAAAAAGGGCCTTTGTACTAGGTGATTTCCAAAAGTTTTCTGATAACTCACTTTAATGTTTTTTTTTTCTAACAGTTAACCTTTTACATGGTACTATCACTTAATATGTATAATTTTAGTTATGTGACCTGGTTCTACTTATCCAGCCATTTATAGATGGTTTGAATAAACCACAAGAATTTTATTGTCATATTCTTCTTTAGAATCAAGTAAAAACCTCCTCTTCTCCTCTGATGCTTCCCCCCACCCCATATTTTTTACATTGGTTCATATTAGTTATACATAACATTAGGATTCAGTTTGATATCATTATAAATGATGTATTATAATTTGCTCTAAGTCAGTCCCAAGTACTTCTCCTTACCCTCTCGTCCTCCTCCCCTTGTTCCCTTTCCTTTTCTTTACTGATCTTTTTGGTATTTACTTATTGTTGTTTTTTTAAATTACTGCCTTGTGCATATACATAATGGTGAGATTCACTGCAATATATTCATATATTTTACATAGGAAAGTTAGGTCAGATTCATTCCACAGTTTTTCCCTTATCCCTTTTCTCCTCCCTCCCCCTCAATCCCCTTACTCTACTCTGTTGATCTTTCTTTTATTTGATAGTATTTGATAGAGTCCTGCTTAACCCCTGAGCCATATCCGAGCCTTTTTGATTTTTTAATTTGAGACAGGGCCTCACTAAGTTGCTGAGGCTGGCTTTGAACTTTAAACCTCCTGCCTCAGCTTCCTAAAATGCTGGGATTACAGGTGTGCACTACCGTGTCAGACTCTCTTTTTTTCTTTACTCTTGACTAGCTTCCACTGTCAAAGAAAACATTGGACCTTTGACTTTCTGTGTCTGTATTATTTTACTTAGTGTGGTAGTCTCCAGTTTCATTCATTTACCAGCAATTGCCATACGCTCATTTTTCTTTATGGCTGAATGATACTCCATTGTGTATATATGCCATACTTACTTTATCTACTTATCTGATGAAGGACACCTTTGTTGGCTCCATAGCTTGGCTATTGTGAATTATAGAGCTCTAAACATTGATGTGGCCGGACACCTACGGTAGGCTTATCTTAGATCTTTTGGATACATACGGAGGAGTGGGATAGCTGGGTCATATGGTGGTTCCATTCCTTCTGTTTGGAGGAATCTCTATATTGTTAATAAGTGGGCAAAAGAACTAAACAAACTTATCAAAAGAAGAACTACAAATGGCCAACAAATACATGAAAATATGTTTATATCTCCAGGAATTAGCAAAATGCAAATCAAAATCAGAATGAGATTCCATCTCATTCCAGTCAGAATGACAGTTATCAATAATACAAATGATAATAAGTGTTGTTGAGAATATGGAGAAAAAAGTTACATTCATACATTGTTGTTGGGGCTGCAAATTAGTGCAATCCCTCTGAAGCTTTTGATGGTACCCAGGGAAGCAAGAGATCAGGATTTAGTGAACTGGGTTCTGCTTTCAACTAGTTGCATGGAAGTAGACATGATGCACCCTCCCTCACCCCTATAGGCTTCAGCTTCTTTGTGAGATGAGAAGTTAGGTTATTCAAATGACAAAGGCTACATGTACTCAAATGACAAAATTCCTAGGGCTTATGACTCTTGAAATTTATAAAACATGTTAGTGAGAAACCTCTTATCTGTGAACTCGTGCCATGGTCTGTGGAAAACAAAATTCGTATACATGAGCATTGCTCTTTGGGAAGTTATAAACTTCCAGGATCAATCCATCTTAGCCCCACTGACTTTACTATTGAATTATCTCTTGCACTCATTTTTTCCTCTTCATCCCCACTGCAGCGGCCCTAGACTCTTTGAAGTGATTCACTGAGACCAACAGGACAGCTTCTTGACTGCTGTGTTTCCAGTCTAATTTACACTCCACCCCACCACCAGGACTGTCCCTTGGTAAACAGATACCATGTCACTCATCACCCCAAAGCCTTTCAGTAGATGCACATAATTTGATCAATTTCTTTCCCCAGTACCCTCCTTTTCCCTCCTCTCCTCTCTCCCCAAATCAGATTGCTCCAATTTGCAGATTGATTTTTATTGTTGTTAATTATATATGTAATTATATATAATTTTTATATACAATATTCATCATATATTCATACATTATGTATATTTATATTATCTAATATGTATACTTATATACATTAATAATAAAATAAAATCCTTCAGTATTTCTCCTGTGCTAAAGCCAGAATAAACATAGGGGAAGATCATGTGGAAGTCCCTGTCACCACTGGCAGTGTCCTGCCTAACCTTGTTTTTCACCACTTTTCTACCAGCCTCTTTGTGTCTACTGATTAGCTACATGTGCTGGTCCCAGGGTTTCCCCAGATCTATTTCAGACTTTTAAATTTCCCATGTTTTGTTTCCTAGAATTCCTTTCATTTCCTTGTCTACCTTTTATTGCACTTGATAAATATCTATTATATTCTTAATTAAATATTTTTCTCATCTTTCTTTCCTTACATATTTTAAGCAAAATAAAAGCTCAGATTATATCTCATCCTTTGTACCTTTTCAGTCTATAGTTGTGACTCATAGTAGATGTTCAAAAAATGGTTGCCAACATAAATTCAGTTAACCAGAAAAACTTTTGATAAAATATTAAAAAGGAAAAACTGAAAATAACTCTAAAACAGAATATCCTACAAAATAACAACTCACTTTTATTTAGATGTAAATGAGATTTCTTTGCAATATAGATTATGGAAAACTTATAAGATGTCTGTACATACTGTTTGACACAAGCATTAGAAAGGGTGCGCTGTAAATTAACATTGAAAAGATATAATGGCTCACATTTGAATGATGGACATTAGAAAGCGCAATAGTTAGGGTCAAACAAAGTTTACAGTTGAGGCTGCATGTACCTGTTAGATCTGTATTGGGCCACCACCCCAGGTCACAGGCTTTGCAGGTAAACTCATCTTGCACGTATTCATTCTCCTTGCAGGCTGTGCAAATCCAGCAGCAGCTCACTTCTCCTTTCCGTATGACCTGTAACACAGGAATATTTCACATCCTAAAGGTTTTCTCGCCAGAAAAAATCCTATATGTTGAGGAACCTTAAGAACATAGATTAGAACATATAGGATTATTTTAGAATTCAATTGTGAATCTCAGTTCAGCCCATCCTGAGTGTGGAGATTTTAAATAATAATTCATTTTATAGATTGAAATGACTGTATTATTTTAAGGTTTTAAAAAATAAGACAGTTTTAGTTTTTCCTTGTTTACATTTGTATTTATTCATTGCTCCAAGGGTAAGAATTACCTTTTGCTCTGAAGAAAAAAGTGATGTTTAGCCACAAAAGTTTTTATACAATTAAACCTTATTAGTTCACAAAAACAGGGATTATAAAATTTTGTTGTGATTATGAAAAAGAATTATAGATAATTTCATTCTACAGCAACTTTTTATACATAAGGCCAGAGTGATGGCAAAGAAAACATAACCGGGTATTGGCTCTGTCTGACTTGCTCTAGTGAATTTAAACAATCATATTAATTGTTGGAAGAAAAAGTTACTAGTCAAAAATTATGGAAGAGTTGCTTTTTATCTGAGTACTTTAACTTTTCCCCATTTTCTATTTGTTTGTAAATACTTTCACACTTATTTGAACAAAACTAAACATCAAAACAATCTGCACTTTAAGTGAGTACAGGAATGTGGATGGCATATAATTAGGTCTTGCTTTCATCTCTTGCCTGACAATTTCTGCCCTTCATTGCTTAATAATTCACTTATTACAATAATCAATATGGTTTGCTATATCTTTTCATTTTTACCTATCACATTTGTTCTTTGTTCCTTTTCCCTGATTTCCTGCCTTCATTTTTAGCATTCCATGCTATTCCCAATAGTGGCTTAGTAGCTAGACCTCTTTTTGTTTCAGTGGTTGCTCTTTCATTGACAGTAGGCACCATTAACTTATCACATCTATATTTCACTAATACTTTGCCATTATACTACATGCATAAAATTGTATGATGTAAGAATCCTACATTAATATTCTTTCATTTTTCCTTCCCATCCTTATGGCTACCATTTGCAACTGATATATAGTCCAGGCAAGTTCTGCAAGCAGTTCAAATTGGAGGAGTCTATCAATATGTCCATTTCCTCCCAAAGTAAATCAAGTCCTTGATTGAGCATTACTTGTTGAGTTATATTCATTGATGCATCAGTTTATATAGTTTACTGTGATAGCTATCATAGAAGCTGTAGTTTGGTTTTATCTCAGTCTTCACCGGAATTGGGATGGAGATGGAAATTCTGGCAATGATGCTAAAGAGACATTATCCTGAACAGAATTATTAAATATAATGAAAAGGAAAGGTGAAAGTAAACAAACAGATCTGTTAAACTCCTTTAAAAACAATCCTTAACAGCTGTTTACCTAATTTAAATTAGTAAACAAACAGATCTGTTAACCATCTTTAAAAACAATCATAAACAGCTGTTCACCTAATTTAAATTAAACCATATAAATCACGTGAATAAAGAAAAAATTCGGATCCATTTTTTCATGAGCACTCCTCATATAAGAAATATGGACATACACACATACAGACATACAACACAAAACAGAAGTGTGCACACAACATACAACACATAAGACAAGAGTAAATAAAGGCCTTGTAACTATACTTAGGTGAAATCTCCATTGCAATGTTTAAAAACTCCACAGTCAAAAAAATAAAACACAGTCAAAAAATAAAACTGATCAGAAAAACATTAACCTAGGTTTGTATGAGCTCAAAAATAAAATAGAACTTTATGATGTGGAAAAATGCAATAATAAAATAGATATTGAAAAAAACACCTTGGTTAATCACTGTCGCAGATGTAAGAATAGCCAAGCTGGAGCTCTGGATGTCAGCTGTTATGGATTTGAGTCAAATTATCTTCTTTTTCTGTAGAAATTGTTTTAGTTAATCTCTCTGGAATCCAAATCGGTTGCTGTTCATCCTGTGGGAAAACACAGACAGCGCCCCGATTCCAGACTATCACTGGATCCGGGCCTTTCCATTGTCCTGTTAGAATATCTTTCCAAAGTACCTTAGGCTTATGTACATTTTTGGGGTACAAATGTCTTTCTGCAGCACTAAGTCCCGATGAATCTAAATTTAAAAAGTTTAGAGTAAAAAGGGTTATTTTAAGTTTATCTTTGGGGGATATATACCCCTTTCCAATTCCCTAAGTTCCAGGGATTAAGACATGGACATCTTAGGAAGACATTCTATCAAATTTTGAAAAACATGTAAAATATCTTAATAATTTTAATGTTGATCATATTTTGACATAATAATATTCTGAATATATTAGTTATATACAACATATTATTAAATTAATTTCACCTGTTTGTTATTAGTATTTTAATGAGTTATAAAAATATTTAAAACTTATATATGTGGTTCCCATTTGTTCCTTGCACTACACTTCTATTAGTCAGCAGTGGTCAATACCTAGAGAAAGGTGAAATCCTATTTCAGCACCCTCATAGTTTCTAATGTCCTACCTGAAGATGCATCCCTTTCATGAGAAATGTTTCCCTTACAATTAAGCATAATGTTATGGGTTGGATATGAAGTGTCTCCTCAAAGCTCCTATGTCAATATTGAAATTTTAGAGGTAAAATTTTTAGATTATGACATTGTAACCTAGTCAGTCCATTCTAGTTTAAGAAGACTGGCTGGTTGGCAGGCAGATGGGTTGCAGCTGGAGATGGACCATTGGAGGCCTTCCCTGGAAGGGTTCATCTTCCTCACAACCCCTTCCCCTTTCTGTCTCTGCTTCCTGGCTGCCATAAGAGGAACAGTGCTCCTCGACATGCCCTTCCGATATAATGTTCTGCCTCAACTTGGACCCAGAGTAATAATGTCATCACACCAAAGACTGAACCTCTGAAACTGTAAGCCAAAATAAACTTTTCCTCCTCTTAGCTATTCTTCTCAGGTATCTTGGTCAGTGATGAAAAGCTGAGAAGCACACGTGGCCTTACACTTTAATGTCTCCCATGACTAAACAAAGCACAATACAATACAAAACTCACATTTTTTGAAGCAAGGGATTCTGAATTACAGTGCTGGAGTACATAAATGTGGGTACAGGGGCTCATTTACTTTTAAGGAAAGGGTTCCTGATCCACCAGCTCTATACCTGACAAACCCAATGATTACTGACCTCACTCCATGGAGGCAGAGGTTTCTTTCATTCATCTTTTGAAAAAAAAAAAAGTGTCTATCTAAAAATTGGTGATACACGGTTTATTAGCCCTAAATTTACTTAACCTATTTTGTCTCCCTCGAAGACTGAGGCAAGATTTGCAGCATCCTACTTTAGCTATCTGGATGGTGCCTAGAAATCTCCAGTCATTGCCTACTTTCAGGAGCACAGGTCTGATGGATAAACATCCTGAGCAACAGGTGGAAAATGGCCTCTCAAGTGATAGACTTCTCTTGAGCTACCCTTTAGAATCAGGACTAAGCTCATGATTCACCAGTCCACAGTTTGACCAAAACTACTTAATTATGTGTAATTCTCACCCCCTGCTCCAATTCTTCCTCTCTGTAAACCTATAGCTCCTGGCAGCACCCTGAAAACAGAGCTGAGATGCTGGATTTCACTTTGCCTTCCGATAAGACCATATTGATTAAAGCTTTTTCTTTCTTTCTTTCTTTCTTTCTTTCTATTTTTCACCATTACACTTTATGCTAATTTGTGGGGGCAAAAGGGACCTGGTTTGTTGGAAGCTCAGGAATCATATGTGTGACCTAGAAGTCTGGTCACATTGCCAGAAATATACCTCTCTGGACCGATGTGTTTCCAGCTGCAGGCATGATCCTGCTCATGGAGGTGAAATCAGTGGGACAATATCACATATCATCAGCTACAGAGGTAAGGATTCTCTGAGAAGAAGTTGGGGTCCCTGAGAAAGCACAGGCTGCTAACTGTTCCTCAGCTGCTATAGAGGCACCAGCCTGATGTGAGACAGAATGATAAAAAACAGATTCACCTCATCCATACTCCTCCTTAGCCACCTTCCTGGTTCAAAATAAACAATGAATACCAATAAAAAGATAATACAAATCAACATTTTAAATAAAGTTAACTAATTGAAAGGACTGATAGATGGAGTGAGGCATTCTTCAAAATCTATTGTCATGCCTTTGGGGACTTTATTGCTTATCAGCAATTTTTTTCCCCTTAGTTAAAAACAGAACAGAAACATTTGTTCAGGAAAAAAAAGTAAATCATGTTTCTTTCTTTCTTATTACTTTTATTGTTTGAGGTTTCTTTTAGACTATAATGTGGCATTGTGATTTTGAGTTGGGAAAAAAAATCCCTTGTCTCTCAAACATAAGAATGTGATTGTATGCTATTGTTGCCAACAATGAACTAAAGAGGTTAATGGATCACATATCTGGCAAACAGCCATCTTTCCTCAGCTCAATACACTACACAATATACATTTTGTTGTTGCTGCTGAGCTTATGATTTTGTCTTGAGAAGTTGGTAAATATGTTTACTTAGATTTCAGTTATCTTCTTCTAGAATTAGAGGGGCTTCATCCTTCAGGCTAGAAACTGCATTTAAAAATGCAGTTTGAGATCTGAGCTCATGACCTTTGGAAGTGATGAAAATGGGCCTGTGGAAGGAGGTGAGGCTGGATTTTGAAGGAGAATCTAGAAATATTGTGCCTTGTGAATTGTATCTGACCTTTCATTTTCAGATTGACTAAATTAACAGAGTGAAATTACCATAATAAAAAGGAATGGATACTGGGGAAAGCACAGCAATTCTTTCTAGTGTTGTTGCTGGTGATCATTCTAACAGACTTCTAATTAAATGGACCAATATTCTCCACTGACCTCAGATTGACTCAACTTTGCATTCTATGATTGTCGTTTGAAAACAGACAAGCCCTCCTGAGTAGTAACACTGTGATTTCTTGCTTAAAGGACTTTTCTGTGCGCTGCATTTGTAGTATGAAATGAAGTAAGAGACTTAATGCCTCTACAGAAAGAAGAAAAGTAAAAACGGGGAGGTATTTTTCAGGAAAACTTCAGAGGGAAAGGGTTTATTAATGACAGTGATAGTTTTGCAGGTTATTTGACCGGATATGGATATATTTCGAGGAAGAAGACGAGTTGAGAGAGAAGCAATAACACGTTTCCTGCGATTATATGGGATCCTTTCATTCAGGCAAGGACCACAGTAAATAGAACGTCGAATCAGTTCCCTGGACTGTTGTTTTCCTGGGGACAAGGTATAGGATAGAAAGACTAAATTGGGAAGATAAGTGTGCCTCTGGGTGTTGGAACTTTGGGACTTGGAAGAAGGCTGAACCCTGAGTTCCTTTTACCAGCTAAGCGGTGATGGTGATCGCCCCCTGTGACTCCGGATGCATACAGCAGCCCAAAACACCGCTGCTGACGCGGCCCGATCCTTTACAGCCACTAGTTCTTCAGCCAGATAAACCGGAGCTCCCAGAACACCTGTGTGCCCCAAGGTCTGAATGTGTCCACCTCACCCCCTTTATACCAGAAAGACATGTCTCAGCATCTCAGAGAATAGGTCCCTTCGACCTCTAAGTCCCGGAGCTCTACCATTACTGGTCACCTCCACAGGTTCCCCAGGCTGAGACCTCAGTCCGCTCAGGAGCCCTGCGCTCCCACCTGACAACCCCACTGCACTACTCGCCAGCGGTTCTGGCGCCTGGGTGGGACTCCTGGTGGCTCAGTAGCAGGACCTCCACCTCTGGGTAAATCCTCCATCTCCCCCTCCCGCCCCTTCTTCGCCTGAGGCCCTGCCCTTCCCCTGCAGCCAGCCGCTCCAGTGCGTGCGCCCATCACTCCGCTAAAGACACCTGCGCTTCTTTCCCCACCCTTCTCCTCCTCCCTTTCCATGCGGTTTCTCCGCCGCCTTTGGGAGCTCCGGAACGGCAGCTGGAGGAGGAGCACTGGGAAGTGGGGAGGGCGAGGAGGAGTAGGGGCGGGGTGGGTGGGAAGAGAGCCGGGAGGGTGTGGACTGGCAGCCACTCTGCAGCTGGTCGCCAGGGACCTGGTCCCTCCTGCGCGCCCGAGTGATGGAGGGGAAGAGATTCGCTTAGACACACACGCGCACACAGCTGGGCACGTCTCCGGGAGGCAGCTGCCGGCTCCAGCGCGCTGGGGGCCGGGCGGCGGCAGTGACAGCGCAAGCCGCGGGGAGCAGAGCTCCCTCACAGCTTGGCACTGGCGGTTGGAGGACGCAGGAAGGGAAGATCCCAACCACACTGACTGTTGCTTTTTTGGGTGCATCCTGAGGGAACGAGCAGCTTGAAGGTGTCACCGAAAACGTCCGAGGCTCTCACCCTCCGCTTGCGGGGTCCGGGGCTGCGCCGGTGCCCTCGCGGGGAGAGGAGGATGCGCACCTCCTCCCGCAGAACGTCTGCGGTCCCAGACACTGCGCGGACTCGGGCTACGGCGGCAACCCGTGCAGTGCCCGCGCCGCGGGAGCGCGCCCTGCCGCACCTGGCTCCAGTCTCTCGGGGAAGTGCAGGAAACGCGCCCTAAACTCCACTACTTCTTGCCCGCCTCCTCCCCCTCCCGGGTCCCCGCCCAGGACCTCTCGGCGGCCGCCGCCGCCAGTGTGTGGGAGCCCGCCCGCCTCTTACACGCGCGCACGCACAGCTCTGCTTGCCTGCTCCCATTCACGCCGACTCGCTCTCAGCTGAGCCCAAGCCAGAGCATCTGAAACTCCTGGACCAATTGCCTCCCGCTGGGACCGCAGATACGGCCCCGTGGCCCGGCGTGACCGGCCGCCGGCCACCGCGCCCTGGGCTCCCGCCCGCGCCGCCGCCACCGCCGCCGGGGACGGTGGTGAGCAGGGCGCACTGCCCGCCTCGCGCGGGGGAGGGGCTCGAGCACACTGGGCTGAGTGAGACCTCGTAGATTGGGGGGAAATGACAAGGGGAGAAAATCTCCAAAAGGAAGCATTCGTGTGTACCAGCCAAAAGCACTTTTCCGGGGCGCTACTCCGGGAAGACTTTTGAGTCGTTTGCTGGGGATCGGGGTTAAACTAGTGGGAGATGAAAAATAGCGGGGGCGATTCCCCGGGTGAATTTATACTGTCAGTCTGAATCTCTTTTCCAGAGCGCTACCCCCAGCGCTGTCCTAGAGAGTGAACAAGCGTTCACTCTCTTCACCGCGCTCTGGCAGAGTTTGGGGGCTCATGCTCGGTCACTTCTGGGGGTGGCTTTGCACTGTCGCTTGGAGTTTTAGAGCAGCTTTAGGGGAGTGAGAGGCTGTGAAGCCCGACCGGAGGGCAAGCGGGGAAAGGCAAAGGCTCAGTTAACGTGTGGGAGGGTTGCCCTCTCTTTAGAGCTGGCCCCACACCACCAGTCCCCGTCACCTCACAGCCCCAATTCACGCAGCCCTTCCCACCCACCCTCAACAGGCACGCACACACTCCGGAGATGGATGCAGTTGAGGGGGTGGTCATATTGCTATTGATAAGAGGTTCAGGAGATCACTTTGGCTACTGACTGGAGCGCTGTGACTCCTGCCCTGCCCCTGAGACTTGGTAGATCACCTTGTTTCAGGGAAGCAGGGTAAGAGCGCCCGGCCTGGTGTGGATACCTTTACCTGGAGGTTCCAGGAACACAACCAGCAAACCTCTACCGCAACTCCCAGGTCAATTCAGCTTAGTGGGCTCTCAGGCATCCCTCCCTGAGTGCTTTAGGAGACCCACCCAAGGGAGCTGCAACTGGGATCCTGGGATCCATGGTTTCCCCAGTCCTCAGCGGGTGGGTCTCTCTCATTCTTTCTCCTCTCCTATGAACAGTTTCTTCATGGAAAACATTGATCCCTTAAGGGGAGATTTAATATTTGCAAAGTGCTTTATATCATATTACTTCGTGGATACATTTAATTGCACTGTACTCCCCTCTGATTTATGTAAACTTAGTCTGATAAATAGCATGCAGGGTCGGGTTGGGCGGGAGCAGAAGTGGGTGGGCATCCTTTCTGTGACAGAGTTCCTTTCTAAACCAATTTGATAGAAGTAATTAAAAGTGGGCGTTTCTGAAAGATTTTGCTCAGGGATTTCTACATATTTCAGAGCTTTATACAAATAATTTTAACATATAATTCAGTTCAAATATATTTGTCTTCTTTTCATGGAAAAGTTGAAGAAAAGACAATAAAAGAGGATCACAGATTTGGATGTTGAATATGACTATTTAATAATGTTTTTATTGCTATCAATTGTGTTGCAACAGATATTTAAAATTTACCTAATGTGTTTCCTTCTAGTGAAATTCTTTTTAAAAAGAAATGAAAACAATTCTACTTACCTTTCTTCCTGTATTTGTTTACAAATGGTCATTTTTCAAAGTGAACACCAGAGCAGGCTTCTTTACTTAAAGAATAAAAAGTTATTCACCAGTGAATTGTGATATGATACAAGGAGATGCTAGGAGACACATATGATGGAAAGGAAACAATTGCTTACATTTAACTACCTCCTTTTCACTCTAACAGTGAAAAGAAAAACTACTCTGGTCTCTTCCAAGTTACGCTGCAGTATTTAAAAATGCTCCTTTCTCAATTATTAAGATATATGAAAACATCAGAACTCATATAAAATAATATTTTCAAATAGATGCCTAAGCAGATTATATGAGAAATTACAAGCCCAGTGTTTAATGGACAATTACAGCAAGTACTGGGCCATGGTTTCTAGATTAAGCTGGACTGCATGCTTGAATGTTAGTATTTAAAGTTGCTCCCTTTCACATCTTTGTGAGGAGGTGTTGCTCATTGTTTTGATCAGGCTTGCATTATTGTCCTTACCATTTTACACACATACACAGATGTTTTTGAATGAATAACATTCTTACTCACTGAATTTTTACTCATTCAAAATTGTATTTATTGAGAACATGAGTACACACAATATGCATAACTAAACTGGGGTGTTATTTTAAACAGGAAAAGATTATTGCTAGAAGCAGGGTGCTTACTCCTACACTGTGTAATAGAACTGTAGAGTAGAGGCTTACTTAGAGAAGCAGCTTCTTGCCCAAAGTAGGTGATCAACAAAGAGCTGCTGATGCAAAAATTATGGAAAATGTTAACTAGCCAACTTTGTTTCCACCCTAAATTCCACCATTATTCTCAACCCACCATGTCATTTAGATATGACTCAACTTTAGAGAATTGTTGTTGATGCTAATCTTCTTGCTCTTTGAATACTTTAGAGTAATATAACTATCTGTGCACTGTGTGTGATTTCTATGGAGCAGTGCCAGATCCGAATATGTCATTAGTATTCATTTGTGAATAAATGCAAATGTTCCTGTTGCATTGCAAAAGAACTTGACTTTATAGAACACAACAAATATTTTGTTCCTTAATTCCTCATCTCTTGATTTTTATAATGTCTCTTAAAATGCAATTATATGTAAATTTACAATTATATGTAAATAACAAAAAATGATTACTTAAGGTTTTATCTTTTGTTTTATTTTCAGAAAAAGGGATGTATTTTTGGAAATTTTAGTTCAGGAGAATTTTCTTTGACTTTCTTGACATGTCTGTCAGGATGGTCTTTTATTGTAGGAGCTCTCATTCATGATGAAATAACTCTTAAGGTAACTTCTAGTAAAATGTACTATTGGTGGAGAGAATGCTTCTTGCTAAAACTTCTTGGAATAGAGTGAGCAGTAACACTAAGATTATGTCATTGAAATTATATACATGCTTGTATATTTTATTGTCTGTATATTCATTATTTTAAAATTTCTTAATACTTTTTCCAATAGTTTAATATCATAAAATTATTATAATTGAGTAATTTGTTTGACAATATAATTCTATTTTTAAAGGTAGAGTAAATAGTTTGAGAGAGCAAATCAAGTTAAAAGAATAATTATTCAAACCAAAGATTTATCTCCATTTATCTTCCCTGTCCTTTTGTCAGGAAGGGAGGTCAAAACCAAAATATGTAAACTTTTCATTATGGGATTTTTAGTTTCTATTGAGAAAACTTTTGTTTAATTTTTTTCTGAGCTTACTATGAATTCTTTGAAACCAACAAAAGTTTAATTGTTTTCTGGAATTCAATTTAATTGTTGACAAGTTTTATTTCTTGTAGAATAAGTGTTTATTTCTGAGAGTAGTGATGTTATCTTAACCTTCATAGAAGTGCAACTAAAGCAAGATATTAATAACTACATTTAAAAATCCCTGATCTAAGTCAAACCCACTTCAGAATATCTATTATTTATCCAAAGTAAAATTAAAAGATTACATTTGGAGATCCATACAATGTACAGGTAGGATAAATGAACCACTCTAAATTTCATATACAATTTTCATTATTATATCTTATTATCAATTAACATTTGGTGCAATGGATTATTATCTTCTTGAAAAGTTTATGAAAGAAAGCTGTCAGTATTAAGAAATTGTTGAATGGTTGACTTGACTTTGGATCATGTTTTATATGTGCAAGTTTTATATGTAAATATATGGAAGTGTATGTGTATACATACACAAACAAATGTATATGTGTACTATATTTATATATTTTTGTTTATGTATTTATCTATATTTTGTATAATAACTTTGAACAACAGGATCAAATCCCCTTGTGCTATATGTGGTTTTTGAAGAGGGGATCTTCTTGAGAATAATAATTATATACGCTCAACTAGTCTGAAATTAAAAGTTTGGAGAGTCTTGAACTTTTTTGAACAGTTTATTTAATAAACATGTATAATAACTTTTAGAATGTTCCTGACACTGTCCAAAGAGCTCCATCATTAAATTCTAGTAGCCAGTCTGTCATCCCCCATTTTGCAGACGGGAAATAGACAGGCAACATAATTATTATTATCCTCATTGGGGAGATGAGGAAACTGAGGTCCCAGCTGATTAAATAAATGACTCAAGCTCTACTCTAGGCCCAGACAATCCACTGTGCTGTGCTACTGCTCTTGAATAGGTTTTTGTTTTTCAGTTTGCTTAAATTTGGGGCTGAGTCTTAAAGCCAAATATACGCTAGCTGTTGAGATTTACAAGAGTTTTCAACTTAGAGTGAATTCTTAAGAAATTTTTGAGGAAGGCTGTTGTAATGAAGCAGTGACATAACCTGAACCACAGCCACACTTAAGCATAGTGCTGTACCTTAATGTAGTTTTTAATGGACTCAATAATTTTCTAAGGTTCAGCTGCTTTTAAATTAGGCAACTTTAAGAACTGATGCTATACTTAAGTAGTTTTAATAGCAGAGAATCTGATACTGAATGTTTTATGCCTCCCATAATATCCTTATAATGTGAGCTTGAACAGAGGTCAGTGTTATGTGTTACCATTTGGTACATGCAAAAGAAATCACAGTTTTATAGAAAGAGTGAAATGAGACCTTCTCTGCTCAAGCTTTCCTGCACACAGTAGGCATTAATGTTTACTGTATGCACTGAAGCAGGATATTCTACAAGTGGCTTGTCAGGGGTGAGGAAACTTCAAATCATTTTATAATTGCATAGATTTTTAAGATGTGGGATTTAATATTGGATAGACATTTTTATTTTCATGATAATCTCAGGACATTATTATTTAGGGAGCCCTGTGGAATAATAACTTGTATGAGATGGAGTGGCCTGAGAGAAGGAGGACGATGGTGTAAGAGTGTGAGATAATAGTGTGATTGAAATGTTTAAATTTAAAAATAGACAAAAGGAAGAATGTCTGTAATTGTGGCTTTTTTTTGGAAAAGCCATATAAGACATAATTAACATTAAGTAACAGAATATTTAAACTGCTAATGAGGGAGCATAACCATCCTATCATAAATATTAACAGTCTTACTATTTGAGTATAGGTTGGGGAACTATTCAGAAACATATTAAAATATCACTGTAATGCTCTTTACCATAGTTAACTAACTCAAGTCAATGAAAAACTCACAATAATCCCAAATGTGCCTCAACATAAATAACGTGTTTATTGTAGTACATGAACTGGAGTCAGACAGCTGGCTGAATTAGAATCCCTACTTCACTGCTTACTAGCTATGGCATCTTGGGCAAATTACTTAGACTTTCTAATTCTCAGTAATTTGATCTGTTACATGGAAGTGGGAATGCCATTTGTATACTTTCTTAAGATGATCTACATAAAATGTCTAACACAACACAGGTGTGTTGGTGCATGCCTATAATCCCAGTGGCTTGGGAGGCTGAGGAAGGAGGATACCAGATTCAAAGCCAGTCTCAGCCACTTAGTGAGGCTGTAAGAAACCTAATGAGACCCTGTCTCAAAATGAAAAGTGAAAAAGAGTGGATATGGTTCAGTGGCTAAGCGCCCTTGAGTTCAGTCCCTGGTACACACACACACACACACACACACACACACACACACACACATAAATGCTTAGCACGGAGGTTCAGGAAGCAGTAGTTGATAACTGCTGCCACTACCATCATCCTTAATATCACATAACATCATTGGACATGGTTAAACATAATTGAGTTCATGATGCTCATCATAAGTGTATTTGAGTTGGTTGGTCTTCACTGAAAGTCACAGGTTCTTTGGATTCTCTTACTGTGATGGAACTGGATGAAGAAAGACATTTGTGTCTCAAGACTTAGGTTGGATGAAAATGTTACTGGCTTTAAAGGCCTATGGTAAGCACAGAAATTGAGATTCATAGTTTCATGCAAGGCCCAGTTATATATATATTTACACAATTCTTTGGAATGTGTATCCACTTCTAGAGTATATGGGAAGAATAAAAGTTTTTGCTAAAGGCATTGGAAAATTTTATTTCTCTTTACATCCAATATGAGTTAAATGTTTTAGGATACATATTATTTTTTTACTCTCATATTTTACATCTAATAGAATTTATTGTATAAAGGGTAAAGTTCTTTGTCTACTGTGGCAAAACTTGGGCAACCTGACTAAAAAGGTTAAGTTTAATTTGATTAGCTGTCTTTAGACTTAATTAATTTTGGTAACCACTCAGCTATTCGCATTTTATGCTTATAAGGCTTAGAAACTCAAGACCTTCAATGTTATATTTTTCCTAATATATACCCATTCATCCTTTTATCTTGTAAAAATAACAAATGATACTAGCTAACATTTATTTATTTTTCTATGTACCATGAAGTATAGGCCTTAATGCATTTCACCCCTGTGAAGCATTTGGTGGAACATGCCATTAGTATTTGCATTTCATAGATGAGGAAATCAAGGCTCAGAAAGGTCTCATAGCTAGTGGGGTGGAGCCTTGACTCAATCCCACATCAGCTGGCTCCAGCACACACAGGTAAGCCTCACATTAACAGACTTCTTTGCTGCCATTAGCTCCCACTTATTAGCCCTAGATTTCCAGGCCTTGGAATCCATGCACTGCTATTTCCTAGTGTCTTCCCTGCAACAAAAGGAACAGTTTAATTTAAATAAATATTAATTTCTTGGTGTTGTCATATCACACTATTTTCATATATACATTTAGTGGCCACTAAAATAACCAACTATTCCATGTTAATTTTAGCAAACTATCGAACCTGTTTTTAAGAAGATTTCCATAGGTCTGCCAAGATACTGCTGAATAGTTGAATCTGCACTCTGTGTGCAGTGGTGGGAATTGACTTTGTCTAAGAGTGGGATTTCTTCATCTGGTGAACCAGCTGCCCATGACCCGAAGTTCCTAATTGCCTTAATTTTTCTGAGCTGAATGAAACAGTTGGGGCCAGAGAGCACTTGGAAGGAACCCTTCTTCCCAAGGACATAGGATAGAGAAGTGGCCAAGCTCTTCATTAGGGAGCTCCAGATACTCTCAGAAAGAAGCTCTATGTCTGCCCCTTCATATCATGGGCCAAGTGCCATGGGAAAAGGGTGAAAAGAACACAGGCCCTATCTTGAGAAGCAGTCATGTGGTCCACAGAAGAATTTTCAGGCTTTTTCTGGGTATTCTCAGAAGAATCCTTCAGATCTAGGATTCCAAGGATCATGGATTCCAAGGATTCTCAGAAGAATCCTTCAGATCTAGGATCTTAAGGATTCTTTCCTCCTGAGAATACCCAGAAAAAGCCTGAAAATTCTTCTGTGGACCACATGACTGCTTCTCAAGATAGGGATTGTGTTCTTTTCACCCTTTTCCCATGGCACTTGGCCCATGATATGAAGGGACAGACATAGAGCTTCTTCCTGAGAGTATCTCAGATCCTGGAAGCAGAGAGCTGAGGCAACCAAAGGGACCTGGGTGCATGGGCAGAGAGCAAGACAGGTACAAGGGTTCACAAGATTGATGGGCCATGGATGGATGGATTGCTGATGGGAAGGCTTCTCTTCATTCAGAATGTATATGTTTCTGTTTCCAAATCTAGACCAGATGTATGGTCCCAACTTAACCCTGTGATCTGGCTCTTTAAACAATACTGTTTCCCACTGTTATGAAAAGCTCTGCTGTGCAACCATAAAACCTTACTAAGTATGTTTTATGGTTTTATGTTTTAATTGTCTATAAATGGAATATTCTTTTCTTAATCAGATATTTATCTTAGTCACATACCTTGTACACTCTGAAATGGATGACCAGGCAGTCAAGGGTTACTCCCAAATCTGTTCTACCAACAACAAAGGGCTTAAGGGCTTGCTTTGTCTTGTTTATTTATTTATTTGGTTGTTGTTGTTGTTTGTACTGGGTATTGAAGCTGGGAGTGGTCTACACTCTATACTCTACATCCCCAGTTTTCTGTGGTGATGTTATTTTTGGTGATAGATAAGTTGCCGAGGAGGCTGACCCTGAACTTGCAGTCCTCCTGCCTCAGTCTCCCAAGTCTCTGGGCTTACAGGCATATGACACTATACCTGACAGGGCTTGAGAATTTTATAGACCTTTACTTTTTCAGTGTTACTTCTTTTCCAGTGCTTTGTTATTTTTATCTTCTTTGATCTCAGTATCACCTGCCCAGATATTTAAGAAAAGTGAGAAACCAAAGAGAAAGTTAGTTACACAGTTAGAAAAGTTAGTGGGATAACAGTAGTATCATAGGATTGTTTTGTGTATCTCCCCCAATTCCCACCTCTGGTCTGTCCCCAAGACATGACAATCCTGCCTCCTAAGCTATCTCACCACACCAGTGCTACTACTTTAGTTCCGGTCACTGGCACTTCTCACATGACTCATGGTAGTCTCTTTATTAACCTTGGGCTTCCATTCTCTTCAGTGCTTCTGAAAGGTCTTCTGACTACAAAGCTGACCATGCAGTTCCCCAGCTTAGAAACCTGCAACATCCCTTGCCTACAAGATCAAGTTTAAAGTAACTTAGCTGGCTTACTAGCTCAACCTTCCTGTCCCAATAACCTGGCCTGAGACTCCTCCTGTCACTCCTTGAAGAGGTCCCTGCAATTGGGTTATTCCAAACAAAGAATCTACTATGCTTCTTCACACATCCATGCCTTTGTATGTGCTGGTCCCTCCGCCTACATATTCTTTCCTGGTCTAATTTATTTTCTTACCCCCATACATATGTGCATCCCACCCACCCACACCCAAGCCAGAATGGGCTAGCTTTCTATTTCTCTACTATAGTATAGATCATACTCCATTATGTTATTTTCAATTCTCATCCTCTCCCACCCATATACACTCATTCTTTCCTACCTTCTCCAGTACTCATATCTTCACTGCCTAGTACAATATCTGGAACATAAGAAGCATTTATTTTATTTTTTATTGGAGAAACAATCATCTTTCCCTCTGCCTGAGTAACATTGTTATGCTTTCCTCTCTGTCGCTAATATCTTTCAGTAGTCATTTATTGAGTAACGACTCTATGCCAGGTAGTATGGTGGGTATTGAGGAAGTAATGACTTAGTCTTTGCTCTCATGAAGCTTGTAAACATAAGAGCAAATCCAACTGGCAAAGAAACAAGTGTTCTTCCATTTGCTAGATGATGGGAGAAGATACAGGGAAGACAGTGCAGAAGAGGGTTCGATTCTGCCTGGGAGAACCAAGAAAACTCCACCTCTCCTTCTTTTCCCTTACTAGTACACTTTTCCCTCACTAGTACTCTTTTCCCTCTTCTCCAGTATTCCAAATATCTAGAATAACCATCCACCTATCAAAGTTATTAATTTTGGAGTAGTACTAGGGATTGAACCCAGGACCTTGTGCATGCTAGGCAAGGGCTACCCTACTAAACTACCCCCAGTCACCAAGACTATTAATTTTTTTTTCTTTTGCAGTATTGGGGCTTGAATCGAGGGGTGCTCTACCACTGAGCTATATTTCTTACCTTATTTATTTATTTATTTATTTATTTATTTAATACAGGGTGCCACTGCCAAAGCTGGCCTCCCATTTTCAATCCTCCTGCCTCAACTTCTGAGTCACTGGGATTATAGGTGTGTGCCACTGAGCCTGGCTAAAACTATTATTTTTTAAGAATAGATTTAGGTCTCCATTTCCCCAATATGTATCTATAGAGAATTTAAACAGTTTTTATTTTTATGTCTTACCTGCAAGATTAAGAAAGTTTCTAAAAGTTCCAGAATAGTCTATGAGCTCACTTTTTAGGTTTTTTTTTACTATTCAAATTCTTTTTTTTTTTTTTTTTAAAGAGAGAGTGAGAGAGGAGAGAGAGTGAGAGAGAGAGAATTTTTTTTTAATATTTATTTTTTAGTTCTCGGCGGACACAACATCTTTGTTGGTATGTGGTGCTGAGGATCGAACCCAGGCTGCATGCATGCCAGGCGAGCGCGCTACCGCTTGAGCCACATCCCCAGTCCACTATTCAAATTCTTTTGAATATACTTGATGATCATGTTATGTAATTAAATTTATTTCTCTTTATAAAGCAAGGAATTTATATTTAACCAATTATTAGTATCTACTTAATGTCTTATAAAAATCTGATTTCTTTTAAAGATTTGAGATAATTATGAAACTAAATTCTTTTGCCATGACCAAAGTGGAAAATTCAATACGGCCAAGACTAACTAATAGCATATGATAATCAAATTACAGTTCTTTATCTAGTACTCAAGGAATAGAAATTGCCTGTTGATTAATGTATTTAATACCAAACATGTGGAAGCAATTCTTTTTAGATGTGTGTGTGTCATTCCTTGGTAAGTAACCATACATACAATTAAAATAAATTACCTTCAAAGATATAATATTCAGAAATATGTAATATATAATACACTATTCTCTAAACTCATTAATATATTAATATAGTATACAAACTACAGGTTGAGCATACGTAATCTGAAAAGCCAAAATCCAAAATGCTTCATAATCTGATATTTTTGAAGCACTGACATGAAAATTCCACAGCTGATGTCATGTGACAGGCTACGGTCAAAATGCATTGCACCAAAATATTGCATGAAATTAACTTCAGGCTATCTGTATAAGGTGTATGTACAACATAAATTGAATTTTGTGTTTAGACTTGGATCCCATCCACAAGATATCTCATTATAAATATGCAAATATTCCAAGATTAGAAAAAAAATTCCATATCCAAACATTTCAAATAAGGAATACTCAACTTGCATAATAACCATTTAAGGTGACCACATTTATTATCGTATATTATTTCTAAAGTTAAAAAGAAAACAGGATCAAATATCTCACTATATCATATTCTTCACTATCTTTTTTTATTGGTTGTTCAAAACATTACAAAGATCTTGACATATCATATTTCACACATTAGATTCAAGTGGGTTATGAACTCCCATTTTTACCCCAAATACAGATTACAGAATCACATCGGTTACACATCCACATTTTTACATAATGCCATATTAGTAACTATTGTATTCTGCTACCTTTCCTATCCTCTACTATCCCCCCTTTTAATACATTAAAGCATTAACTAATGTTTCTCTAGTTA
Source organism: Spermophilus citellus (assembly GCF_964194105.1). Taxonomy (NCBI): domain Eukaryota; kingdom Metazoa; phylum Chordata; class Mammalia; order Rodentia; family Sciuridae; genus Spermophilus; species Spermophilus citellus. Next base: position 140,138,988 of record NC_138186.1, on the reverse strand, counting down.
TGTAAACATTGCAATCTCATTTTTATGTCTTAAATCTGAGAGAAAATCATGAGCAATATAAAAGTAGAACCAAGCTTGTCCTTTCTGTTTTCACTTAAAAGTTCACATTCAAATTCTTATGTATTTGTGAGGATTTAACTATATTATTTTTTTAAAAAGTACCTTAACTAAGGGATATATTCATATACCCCCACCACAGCTTTTATAGCTTTTTGGTTAATAAGTAATTATGTTGCCTTGAGAAAGTGTCTAGTTTTATTCTCTTGCAACCATGAAGTGATTTGTGATTGAATTTTCTGAATAATGATCAACATTCTTGGTCTACAGCTGGTTCTTTACATACATTAAAATTTCCAAGCCCAGCAACTTACCAAGGCCCCAAGCAACTCAGTGAGACCCTGTCTCTAATTAAAATACAAAAGAAGGAGGAGGGGCAGACTGAGGGTGTTGCTCAGTGGTTAAGGACACCTGGGTTCAATCCCCCCCAAGAAAATCCAAAATATTGAAATGCTGGAAAGCTAAATGTCAGACTTATATGTGTTACAAATAGGGTATCATTTTAACTGGGAGACTTTTGAAAATAAAAGGGGTACATTAATAAGGATGCTGAGAAAAGATGTTATAAAGTCCCTAAATATGGTTCATTGTTGTTGCCTCCCTGGGCCCAGTAGTCTACTGCTTGGAGAGACCAGCCATAAGAGTTGGGATCCATGCCTTCTTCACTTACCCACCTCTGAGCTGAGCAGCCATTCTGTGAGATATGCATGGTGCTGTCTCTGTGCCAGGACTCTCCAATACCTCAAATAGGCTTGAGAAGAAAGACTTTTTTTTTATTGTTTCATAAGAGAACCACAAGTGGTCTTGGCTCCTCTCATTAGATAAAAGAGAGCTTAATGTAGGAAGGGGTATAATGCAGAAAAGGAAAATGGGGATCTTGTGAGGGTGGAGCACCACAAACCAATGTTTCCTCATGTGAGGAAACAGAACGCATGCTTGTCATCACCAGAGCAGAGATTCCTACCTTTGGCCCTTCTGCCTAAATCCTTGCCAACAAGCATCACCCACTTGCTTCATCTTCTTGGAGTGGGCAGCATGACAGCAATTCAATATGAAGACAGCTCATGCTCATGCATTCAGCAGCTATTCATGGAGCACCTACTGTACTCCAGGAACATGATCATCTGCACTCAGCATAGGTTGGACCATTTGAGGATGTGGTGGGAGATGACAGAAGCCCATAAACGTCCACAACTTTCAGAGGTCTCATCCATCATCCATGTTTATCCTGATTATTCTCTTTGAACAAACCTGAGTTTTTAAGGACCTTGGTGGCTATTCAGTTTCTCTTAGTGAGATCTTGATCATTTGGAATTTTTACCTTTTTTTTTAGAGCTATCTGAAATAATGTAAATTATATCAGTAGGGAAAGTGAGAATTAATGGTATGAGAAAAGGAAGAATTTATACCACTCCCATTAGAGTTTGCATCCTATGCATCCTAGGCACCTTTTGCCTAATATATTTTTAATATGCATCCAGGTAACTCTACTTTTTAAAATAATTTTCCATCTGAAAAACTTTTTTCCCTAGGGACAAAAAAATATATTTACATAATGTGCTGAATTCAGAAAAGTAGCTGCCAAATTCGTGGGGACCTATAACAAGATAATTAATTATCTAGTAACACGAGGACTTGGTGGAGTGTTGGATATAAAGCAGATGGTGGGAGAAGAAGGATGAGGCAGTCAGGTTGCTCTGAGGGCTGCGATAAGTCTTGTGGCGTCAGTGGGGTGAAGCCACTAGTATGCCAAACCTCCGTCAGACTCTACTTCCTGCTGCACTTATTTTTCTTGCTTGGTGCTTCCACCAGCCCATTACTTCACTCCTGGGGACTCCAGATTCCCTCTGCCACTGCCACCACATTCATTTCAAATGTCAGGGGAAGGGAGGAGGAGATGGAGAGGACAAAAGGTCTGCCCTGATTCGACCCCAGACATGATGCCGGCATCTGTGCAGCCCCAGGACAGACCCCATGGAGCAAATTAGGCTGCCATTACCCTTGCCCTGACATTGCTCTTAGTCATAGATGTAACAGCGATAAGAGTTTTAGATTCATTTTAGAAGTAGTTAAGAAAAATTAATGTTACAAGCAAACATGGATTTTTATTTTCATTTTCAGATTTCAAAGTCCTAAACTGCAGTCTAAATATTTTCTTAGAGAAATCCTCATTGAATATCAGTGGAAAGGCAAAGTGATTCTCCTCTGTGTCTACTCCAGGTGTCTAGCAATGAGAAAGTGCATTTGTACTGAACCAAAATATGTGACAGTAGTGATCACAGTGACTTCACTTTTCTTATAAGTTCACCAACCTTCACCAACTATTACCATCAGAATGCATTCCTAACTGTGAATGTCCTAAAATTGTAGATATTATAAAGAAAGGTGACATTTAGATTTCAGATTTAAAAACTATTTAACTGTAAACTTTATCACTCATGCACTGAAGAAATAGAGAATAATCTAGTTAAGACATCCTCATAATAAAAACATTATTCATTCAGCATAAAAAGGAGTGAGTTTCTGATCTAAGGAGGTAAGCAGTCACCTTGCCTATTGCACCCTTTCAGTATCAGGCCCATCTTTTATCATTTAAAGCAGAGTTCCCTAAAATAGATTACACTGACAAGTAGTAATTACTGACAGCTGCATTTAATTAGCAAAGCAGATTCCTGCTCATGACAATAAAGTATTATTACATGTTTAGCATTAGCACTGGCAGTGAGAGGTGACTTTGCTAACACAGAACTAGAAGACCTGTTTTCTTTATTTAAACACACACACACACACAGTTTGGCTGGAATTGAGCTTGTGCTACGTGGGAGTGTCTATGGTGTTACAAAAAGAAGGAAAAACAGTAGCTGTAAAGTGTTTTTCTTTTCCTTTTTCTTTTTTTAGGAAAAAAGGCAGATTGTACAAGAATAAGAAGTAGCAGAGTGCCAACAATTGGCTCCTCTTCTGGATACTGTTTTTGTGTTTTTGAGTCTGTGTGCTTGTTGAGGGTGGGATTGTGGAGGTATTTGGGTACCAGAGACAGAAACACAACTCGACCCTTTATATTAAGTAATTTATGATTATGTGAAAGGCACTTCCTTCCTTTCTTCCTCTCCCCCACCCCAACCCCTATACATATCTCCAGGTTATAAAGTAGTTGAACAGTGTATGTGATCAAATTTAGGATGTTATACATACTCTGAATTTTAAAATTGAGTGCAATTTCCATTCATTCTTTCTTGCAGAGAGGAGGCTTGGTTTCTTTCTTTCTGCCCTTGTTATTTTTCTTCTACTGCTCTATCTTAGTCTCTCATATGTCAATTCTTACCAAATGTGAACCTATAGTGGTGGAATTCTAAGCAGCAATCTGTGTTCAACATTCTGAGCAATACCAAGTGAACAGCATCATTTAATTTATAGGGCACAGGTAGGTACTTGTGACTTCAGGAAAAATCATGAAAAAGACTAAAATCAGCAATCCTTGACTTAAGTGATTTGCTGTTTTCATTGTTTAAATATATTATTCAACATGTCTGAATAGGTCAGCTTATTGTGACATTATTGGAAACAATACTATAACTTATTTTCTCACACTCATGAAACCCAATTCCCCAAATATTTACTGGGGGTCTAAAATCTGAAGAAAGAAGTGTGATGTTGCTTGTCTGAAACTTGATTTTTCTGGGCTAGCATAGTGTGTTTTCACTATGTCGTTTCAAGTTATCTGGACGACATTTATTTCCCAAGTTGTAAAAATAGGCTCAGTATAATATACTGCCATCTTGTCAATTGCTATTATAAATGCTATATTCATAAAAATCAACTTATGTATCCATGGCAATGAGAGGCAAGATGAATATGCATAAAGAACTCCTAAATTGATCCTCAAACTAGTCTCCATCATCAAACTGTTCTGCAGTTCTCCTTTTGTCTTTTCTTGGTCTCTCCCACCCACCCTCTAGTGGACAGAAGCTGAAGGAGAGCAGGGTACCCAAAGAAGGTTTTCAGTGAGGTGACAATGGAGATGCCACAAAGGATGTGGCCAACCCCTAGTTGGATTCTTGTTTACAAGTATACTATAACCCAGGCTGAGTACTAAATAAATTTATGTAAACTGGAAAATGTGTCATCTTTTAAAGTATTTGTCATTCTAAAAAAAAGATGTTTAAAGGAAAAAAATTCAGGAGCATATTGATATTCTAGATTTTGCTTAAAGTAAATTCTAAGAAACTGCATTTGTGTGGGATATTAAGTACAACTATCTAAATGAGGCACTCAGTTAAGACCATTTAAGAGTTATTTTGATTATTAAGCCACAAACCTTCACTATCATCCTAAATAAAACCCTGATGAATCTTATGATATTTTTATACTTAAATCCTATTTTATGCTTTAGAAACCAAAAAAAAAAAAAAATCAGAAGATTAGAAACTAAAACTTCTATAAGATTCTTCAAGGGCATTGACTAAAAAGGAGTATTGTGATCATTGAAATTGGGGAAGTTTGACAACTCAATGTTTCAACTATAAAACTTTCCAAAATTAGATCTAGAAAATTGAAACTACCATGCAACTTCTCTAATCTCTGTGCTTGTTCATAAATTAGTACAGAGAATAGAGGTGCAAACATTCTCTTTTACTTTATTGACCAGTTGGATGACTAAAGTTGTCCTATGCCATAATAACTCTTAAATTCTGTGAGAAATGTTATCAGCAATTGGAATCACTAGAGGATATGAATGGTGATCTCATAGACTCATATGAGAGAAGGCTACAGTAGATCATTTAGGCTGGCAGAGCCCATCACAGTGCCCCTGGTTATGTCATCTGAGTATCCTCTGTCAGAACATCATTACATGGAGAAGATCAAGATAGACTTTGCAAGTCTAGACCAGTTGTTTAAAAATTTGGAATAGGCTTTGGCTAGAAAAGGAAAAGGACCTAAACATGAGGTAATAACTGACAAGTAACACCTCAAATGCACAAGGAGATTTATTTTGATGTACAAATGTATCTATAGGAATTTTTAGAGAATAAATCCTAGCCCATATAATAATGAAGTAATTGGGGGAAGGCATTCTTTTTTTTTTTTTTTAACGTGGACTCATAGCCATCAAGCTAATGTTGCATCAAAGTGTTTTTAGGTCCAAGGATTTTGTGCCATTGTACCATGATTGAATGTCAAAAGCCATGTGTAAATGATGAATAAAAGTGATGAGCTGAAACCAGAAACCTGCCCATGTCAGAAACTCCTTGCCCCTCCAGGGCCAACTTAGAGATGAGAGTTTTCAGAAAATGCATTAAAGGAAACACTGGTATAATTCTCTCTTATAAGATCCAGAAGCCTTAGAAGCTTTCTGGGTTTTCTCACCGAGGCATTAAATTGGATGCCAATGAGACCTGGCAGCCCTGTTGTCCAAAAAGGAACCAGAGTGGGTAAACATTTTCAGGCACTTACATTTCATGCGTAACAATGACCATAGCAATACATACCAACTTCTGTAAAATCGTGTTTATTTCATATAATTTCCTATTTTCCTCGATTTGAATCTAACACTCTCAAGAGCTAACCAAGGACAAGAATAAATCAGTGCCCCCATCTTCCCAGCTGGAGTCTTCTCAGAATGTCTTTGTTGACAGAAGGAAACAGAACCATTGCTGATCTCCTCACTTAGTGTCTCTCCAAAACAGCCTTCCAGTCCTCCTTAGACCTTAAATTAAAATTATGTTTTTCTTTGGAGAATCAATGAAACACCCTCTCATGCAAATTAATGTTTAAATCTGAAATTAGTGCTTCTTAACCATCCCTAAGCCACCATAGGTTTACACCCTAGATAACTTTGTATACATTTGTTTTCCATTTATTGAGAGGGAAAAAATTTACATTGATTGAGCAGCTGTTGTAAGCCACACACTACATAAGACCTTCAATAGGCATTATCTGTCATCATCACAATAATCCTATGACATAGGTTCCATATTCTACTTTTACATTTGAGGACATAGCAGCTTACAATAAATTTCTCAGTTAAACAGCTAGGAAAAGGTAGAAATAGGAACTGAACTCTCTGATTTCATAAATTCATTATTAGTGGCAGAGTAGTCTCTGCCACTAATCATATTGCCCATTATAGGTTATAATGAAAAATCATTTGATTTCTGAGGAAAGGAATTAAGTATTCTTGCACTGTTGGTACTAAAAAATACATTAATTATTTTACTTGTATCCCACCACACTTAATAGTCACCCAAAAATGAGTCTCTAACCCTTTAACAATTTGTCATTACATATGTGCTAGGCATTTTTGTATGTGTTTTTTTCTTCCAATAGCCATTCTGCTGTGTGTTTTTTCTTTTCCCATACCTTCTAAGTTAAAGAGCCCCTTTTATTGTGGTGTATGCCTTCTTACCACCAATGTTAGACATTTTGAGGTTGCAGGTGACCAGTCACCATACCTTTATACCTCAAAAGAACACTTTTGTCCTTCTCATTCTGTGTCATTTCAAGCTGGAAACTGCACTATTCCATGTTGTCTGCGCTCTGGGACCTTGACTGCCAGAGCAGTGTTTATCAGGAACATTGAAGATCTGGCACAGAGATCACTGTGGAAAACACACTGGCAATAAAAACTTCCCTCTGAAAGTGACTCAAGTCACTTGTACTCATTTTACTAGCTGAATCTATTCCTACGGCCAGGTCTGACATTAATGGGCAAAGAAATATAATTCTTCCCTGGGGAGGAACATCAAATATTTGGGAAGTTTGGTGCTATGTCAGTAAGCATGAATGCTTGCTGTATCTCAATAGCATAGCTACTCCTTTTATTGGGTAAGTCAAAAAAATCATCAGTGAGATTGGGAATTATAGAGGACAACAGGAAGGGAAAGAAGCTGCAAGGAATTTTTTCAAGTGCCACCTTAGCAGCTTCAACAGAAATGACCTACAGGATTCTTGTCCTTTCACAAACAAGTTTCTTCACATTTATTACTTTTGCTGAAATAGATTTTGGTCATTATCAACAGGGAATATATAGGCTGCACTGTTGCCTTTTTGAATTTAGAATATATATTTAGAATTTGGAATCACTTTCTCTGATGTCAGTTCTGCAGCTGATTTTTTTTAATGTGTTATGTGAGCAAATGTAGATTGTAATGATAAACACCGTGCAAAGAAAAAGCAGGCCCATCTGTCTCTTTCAAACTTGATTAGGGAAGGTCGTGCAGACAATATTTTTAGTATGGTCTTAAAATTAAGGTTAAGTTGCTTTGAAGCCAGCCAGCTACCATAGATTTATTTATTTTGAGGGTTAGAGTGAAACAAATTGAAAATGTATACACATTCCCAAAGATACATTATGTTGCTACTTTAAAACCACATTTATTTTCAGTTGCAAAGGAAATACATTTGCAGGCACAGAGAGTTTTCATCCTCTGACTATGGTGATAGAAATTCTGAAATGGCTAAGAATTCTATTACTTGTACTTAATGCTACTAACAAGAATTGAACATGCTATCAGGAAAAAGTCTTTTTACTGTCAAGCATTGTGTAAATGAAAAAGAAGTCATATGTTACATTAATCTAAATAGCATAAGGGAAAGTAAATTTAGTAGTGATTATAAGACAAAAGTGGCTTTTCCATTTATTGTAGGTATGATTTTAATAATTAATCTGAAAGACTGATCTATCAAGTCACTGAGCTATTAAGTGACCAGAAAGTACCAGACCAGTTTTATTTTTCTCTACCTCCCATTAGAATGAGATAGAGACAAATGCCACACTCAGTCAAGCTCCAGGCACAGATGGACATGTTGTGTCTACATGTAAGAAGGTACATTGATTTTTACATTTATACTGTGTTAAACCTAATACTTTGAAGTCAATTTCACATTATGTGACGTTGATGTTACTCTGATATTATGCTAGATGTTTTTTTGAAAGATCTTTAGACTTAATGAACTTGAACTATTAGCCACAAACAACCACCAATGAATGGAATGAAGTCAATGAATGGACAATAGAGTTTTCTCAGCTTAAACTCATACAGCGTATGTGGAAAATGAGAGTAATAACCCAAGCAGAATAATAAAAGACAACAGTTGAGAGTTTGTTTCTTCTCACTACCTTAACTGAGAAGGACTCTGGGAGATTTTTTTTAATGTCAACTAATGAAGAAAAATTTAAAAGGGAAAGAGAACAAGAAATTCCAGGCAAAGGTAGTTTTATGAAACAGCAAATAGTTTTTGATGCCTGGAAACAATAAAACCACAGGTTGGAATTTTCAGCACCATGCTAAGCACTTTATGCTTTTAATCTCCATGAGGCTAATGGGTGAGGTAGAGGGTTTTACAACGGATGGGGCCGGGGGTAGAAGCTTATGGCAGTTGAGTAAATCTCCCATAATTTTAGTTAGTACCTGGATGGAGCCAAAGTTAATTATATCAATTCATTCCTTAAAAAATATTTACTAAGAACCTCCCAGGTACTATTCTAGATATTGTAGATACTATAGTGAACAAAAAGAAAAATATTCCTGCTTTAAGAAGGTTGGGTTTGCATAGTACTAATATTTTTTTAACTGTGAAAAAAAAATTTTATTCCTAATAAGACATTATGCCCCCAACTCCCTGAGGAGGTAAGGGACTACCTAACTAAAAACTACCTAGGTCTACCTAACTAGCACCTCTCTTGCTCTTCCTCATTGCACATATACCCTGCATTGCCACTAAAATGGTGAAGTTAATAACAAGGGACCAGGGAAGTGGGTCCAAATGATAAAGAATGAATACAAGATTGAAGGAGCCATCTTATGATATAATCAAATTAATGTTGGGGTGAGGTTATCTGTTCAGAGAGTGAGAAGGATGATAGAAGCTAAGAAGACCTCACAGAGTGTCATTTCAATAGCCTCTCTGAACTGGTGAACACTGAATAGATTCAAAAGGATTCAAAAGACATCATGAGAGCCTAGAAAGACTAAAACCATGCATCAGAGACATGAACTGGGTTTGATGGAGGGCACCTTTAGTCCCAGCCACTCAGAAACAGAGGCAGGAAGATCCTTTTAGTCTAGGAGTTCAGTAGAACCTGGACAACATAGACCCTATCTGAAAATAGAAAGAGAGAGGGAGAGGGATAGAGAAAGGAAGTGGGAGAGACATGATAGATTTGAGAATATAGTATAGGTTTAGAAGTTACAGAATCCAGGTGCACAGCCTGACTTCAAGATGTTCTTTGTAACATTAGTCAAATTCCTAATTTGACCTGAATCTCAGTCTGTTCATCTGAAAAATGGACATAATAATTGTAAGAATTAAAGATAATGCATGTAGAGTCCCAAGAACAGCAGTCGCCTACAAAGCATCTATCCTACCACCAATTTTTATATCAACCAAGGAACATCTTATACACATTCATTAACAAAGTGATATTAGTTATCTTCTATTTATTATATGTACTATTTCTTTCCCTTCAGTAAAAGGTTGGATGCACATGAAGAACTGATTAAACTTGCTGTGCTACCCATTATTATGAAGAATCATGAGAAACATAATGAAGCTCTAAACCATATTACGATAATGATGGAGCCATTAAAAGAAAAATAAGAATCAGGTTTTATGACCTACTGACAACACATATGCAAGTATGTTAATGTGTGTGTGTGTGTGTGTGTGTGTGTGTTTGTGTGTTGGTTTGTAGCACTGGGAATTGAACCCAGGGGTGCTTCACCACTGAGCTATATCCTTGATCCATTTTATTTTATTATTTTAAGACAAGTTCTAACTAAGTCTCTGATGCTGGCCTTGAACTTGACTCTTGTCCTACCTCAGTCTTTTGAGTATCTGGATTATAGGTGTGCACCACTATACCCAATTAAGTATGTTAATTGAATATTGTTTATGATAATAAGAGACTGGGAAAAAACCTTTAATATCCACTAATAATACCTGATAACAATAAAAAAGTAAGAAATATAAGTACAATGAAATACTATTCAACCATAAGAAAAAATACGATAAAACTTTAAATAAAAAAATGAATTTACTTCCAACATGTAAAAGCAAGAAGCGTACTCTGAAAAAATAACATTAAGCTGTCACACACATAACATATATATCTAGGGTACCAAAGAAAAGAAAAGTAATTAGAATACAAACATGAGAAAATGACATCGTCTATTAATTAAGACTTCTGAAGTGGTCTTCACAAGGCCTCTATGGTCATAACCATAAATAGACTTTGAATACAGTGGTGACAGCTGGCAACCAAAGAATATTATTTATGAGTCAAGTTTACAAAAATCTTCAAGGTAAGAATGATTCTCTTGAGCTATAATTTACCTGAAAAATCACTCCCAGATGTAACATATTTGTATCCAAAGGGAGGAGATTATCTAAGTCATTAGAGTTTCATAACTGTACATGTAAATTAAGTAATCTAAAATAAATGTATTAAGCTTAAGAAAATTAAACAGATTGAATTCTTATCTTCTTAAATATTGGAATACATAACATATTCAGATGTTACATATTAAATAGTAAACCTATATCACATTTAATAGAAGCTTCATAAATATAAATGAATATTTTTGTATCTTTTTGAATATTACTGATTTTATTTGCAAATAAGTATAACAAAGCACAAAAAAAGATTTGCCCAGTTGATAGGCTTGCTTAAGCTTTATTTCTCTTTGATAGAAGCTGATAAAAAAATTGATGTTTTAGGCATTCTTGGAAAAATAATTATAGTATCATAATAGATAATAGGTATTGAGCATTTGCTAACGCCAAGCATGGTGCTGAGTGAGACTCATTTAAGTTAATCCTCATAGCATCTTGATGACATAAGTGCTTCTGTTTCCCTAAGAGGTTCACTTATTTGCCTGTGGTCCCATAGGTAATATGAGGTCAAGTGGGCATTTGAGCCTGTGTCTGCTGACGCCAGTCTTTATCTATAACCAAGATGCTAGAGTCTAAGCTTAGAATATAACCTGCAAGAGGGAAATGGAAGTAGGATGCAGTCGGTATTTTAGAGACAGAGAAAAAGCAATGCAAGAGAATGGACTTGTATATAGAAATAGAAAATAATGTGCAGAGCTTTGGTGGACAGAATCAATGGCCTTGTTTGACTATTTTGTCCAGGAAAGTTTTTGTTGTCTGTTATTAAAAAAAAAAAAATCCGTTTAAAGAGTCTGAAATTAGATCCCTGAGAATAGGGGAGGGGGGGTGAAAAATAGCAGTTGGAATAATCTAGTGATGAGTAGGTAGATAAATAATAAAAATAATCCGTGTGATTTTTGAAACCACTGAAGAAAGGACTGTAGTTGAGTCAAAGCATTGCTTAAAAAATTGTTTAATATGTATTATGCTTTTGACTACTGTAAACATTACAACTTTTTCTCATTGTTTACATTATGTTTGGGGCTGGACAGGAAGTGGACGGAATGTAACCTATGGTTGGGGAGCCATGAATAGTGAGGTGGTAAATGGTGGAGATTAATGAGCCTTGGCAGGTCAGGGTAGGGGAGCCTGTGTGGCATCTGCTCGCTCTGCAGTGGGCTTAACTTTAGCCAGTTCTATGTGTTAGAACTCTTAGTTCAAACTTTCAAATGGAGGAAACTCGCTTTATCTACTAAGTATTCCAATTTGAATGTTTTTGAATTAATGTTCGTAGTGGTATTAACTAGGATATCTTGCTTTCTCTTGTTGTGTATATTTTCATATGATTTGATGTATGGAAGCATATCATTAACAGACCACTAGTCCTTAGGTAAGCAACCTCTCCCCATAGCTTTACCAACCCTCCAGCCCACCCACAGTCATCAACATTAATCTTTGTTTCCTTGATAGCCCTTAGGACAATTTGTGAATATTTCAGTGTACCGATGTTGGCGCCACTCCCCAGTTAGAATAAGATCTCTTTAAAGGCAGGTACCATGTCACTTTTGTACTGACCTAGGTAGGTGTCAAGCTTACCACTGCAGGCAGTGAATGAATATTTGTTAAATGAACAGATGGATATACAAAATGGTTTTCTCTTTAAACCTGGAATAATAAAAAAAATCACAATGTGCTATTCAAATATCACATCCATAGATATTACCCAAAAACCTGAAGAAAGAATACTTTTCTTATTGTGATTTAGGACTGTTCTAGAATTCCTGTGCCTTTCAGATAGTATTTTTATTATTGAATGAGATCTAGACTACATGCTTCAGCTAGATACTCCAGGTGTGTTAAGGACTGGCCTGGTTAGTAATGTGGGGTGATGGGGTAGAGCTGGGATCACCTGAGGAGGAAGACACCACGCCTACCTGAGAACATGACCAATCTCAAGGATATTTCCTCCAACATTGACTTATATACTTTGCCAAAACTGAAAACAGAAGTATTTATATTTTCATGAAAACTTATCTTTACAGAGGGTCAGACAATTTCCCTGTTGACATTTTCACACCTTAATGAAACAGAATCAGGGAAATTAAGTTTCTTACACAAAATTTCCTCACTAATGAATTTATCTAAGCTGGTAAATCATATCTTTGAGTCAAACATTAGCAAGTTTCTCATTAAAACACACTGGAATAGCTTATTTTTTTTTAAAAAAGAAGATTTCATTTTGTTTCCCAAACTATATAACTGCTGTACAACAATTTCATTGACTTGGAACTTAAAAACAACAAGACAAGCCAAAAAACTTCTTGATACAGTCTTGACTATGTTGTATAAGTTAATCTAAAACATGGGTGCATAAAATGACCCCAGATTTTTTCCCTCAGATTTTTAAATTATCTAAAATATAGATACAAATCATTCTTGCTTTTAATATCTTAGAAGTTATTTGTACTGATGATTCAGTTAACTTGTTCATTAGGAAAATTTTATTTTTTTCCAGCAACATTAACTGCAGAACATATCAGTAATAGTTAAATTAATTTCTCTTAGCCCAGTGATACAAATGCTTGGCTTGTATTGGGTGGGCTGTTCTTTCTCTGAGATCATCTAACTTTCATTGTTATTATTTTTCACTTTTGGATCAAGTTGTCACTTGAGAGGTATATCTAGAATCATCTCCCTTTTTTGCTCTCCATGTCTTGTCCCCTTGGAATTAAAAAATCATCAATTTGATTTCAGTGCTCATCTGATATGTGACAGAATAAACAATACTGGAAGTGTTCCAGGCCCACATTACATTTAATGCCATCCCTCCTCCAACAGATGGCCAATGTGCTTGCTTTATGAGTGTCCTTAGTCTGGGGCTGCTTCCTGCACCATTGGTTTATTGCAACTGGTAGTGATATGGTTGGAAGAGTAACTTCCAAAAGCAGATGACATGATGGCATAATTTATACAAATAATTATTTGCCCGTGGACAAGCTACAAAAACATAAAAACAATTTCTGTTGCCTTGAAAATAAAGTGGGGTTTTGGAGGACCCTTGCTCGCTGATGGGCTAATTCACTTTATATTACAATAAATTTAATAATTGTTAATAGAAAAAGTCACATGCCTACTTCCATTTCTTTTAATGGCACTGCAGGGCTAGATTGCAGCATGAATGAAAAGATGGTATGTTTTCAAAGCCTTGGCAGCCTGCAGTGACCTTCAGGAGAAATGAAATGCTCTGCTGGCTAGAGAAACAATTGAGCTGAAACCAGTGAGGCGCAGTAGACTCAGAGAGAGACTTCCCAAATTAAACGCTGTTAGCAACAGTTCAGACAAGAGGAGGGAGAAAAAAATATAACTCTGCAAGGTGATCTTAGGCAAAGATTAAAAATGCAGGAGAAAATAAAGTTCTTATAAGAGAAAATGGAGTTTTTGACTTATTAAAGAGCTTAATATGCACATACTATCTAGACCATGGACTACAACCTGTTGAAAAGCATGCTGAAAAATAAAAGCCAGATTTTTTTCATAAACATGAAAGAATTAGCAGTGGTCACAATATTTTACAATGAAATTGTTCTCTCTCCACCTCTAAGTCACAGCACATCAGTTCAGTGAACCATGTATTTGAAGGACAGTTTTAACATATTTATTATGAGATGTGTGTACTAAATCTGTTAACAGTTGAGCTCTAAAAGTATTTGCCTTTTTATAAAACTAATTGAATACAACAAGATTTCTAGTAGCTTATTAAGAAATTAAAATGACCCCCTAAATATCCATCTAGGATATAGACCAGATGAAGCAGAAAATGAAAATATTTCTCTTTTATTTTTGTAAGAAATTATAGTATACAATGAATAGAGAGATGTGTAACATTCTAATATCAGATATGGCAGTTCTGTTAAAATGCTTATGAATAATGCCAAAGTAGTATAAAATGATCCTAACCACACATAATGTTTGCATATTCTTCACATGAGAATTTTATTTGCACAAATAAAAATGTTCTTACATCTACATATGATCTATTGTTCACATGTAGCCCAAGCAACATAATACACATCTTAATTTTCCATTAAAATTTGTTGTTGTAGTTACATCATCTGAACTAGGAATTGTGGGAGATGAAAAGATAAAATAACATAAAATTAAGAATATCTTCATTTTTATTTTACTAGAAAAGCACATACTTCTAGAATGTTATGTAACTCTCAGGAGCTCTTTCCTTGCTCGTTACTCTTTTAATGGTGTGCCCTTCTTCATTCCTCTTCACAGCTAGTGACCTACATAATATCTATGCCAAGTATTAAATCTAAAACTCCAGAGTGCTCAGCATAAATAAAAAATGATGTTGTATGCTTTCATGTACACCTACTGTTTATCTATGAACACATGAGTAAATGAAAATTTAAAACTGAAAAGATATTAATGAGTTATTTTAGTTTTTCTTAACCTTTTTTGATCATTGATATTCCCTTATAAATTTGATGAAGATTTGGCCCTGTCTCCAGAGTAAAAAAAAAAAAAAAAAAAGAACATGCACACATAAAAAAAACTGAATTCAATTTCAGAATGTTTGCCAACACTGTGAATTTCCAGGGATTTCTTTTACCCATGAAAGCAAATAAAAACTCACTTTTCTTTAAAGCAAATTACTTAAAACACTAAGATTCTTTCTGTTTAATTAAGAGGCATGAGTTTCAATTTTAACAATAGCTCTGAATCAAATGGCAGCAAGGCCATCTTGTAACAACTGAAATTCCCCTAATGTCTAAACTTAGGGGTGATTCTGTCTACTTCTCTAAGGCAGAAATTCTTGCTTTTTTTTCTTTTTTAATGTATTCTAAAGTTGATAATACACCATTTCTGGAATGTTTCTATAAAACAAATAAGAAATCACATACTCCTGAATTGGATGTTTATAAAATAGTACACTATTTTATCATATTTAAACTGGTGTATTAAACCAGATGCTGTGGTACCTGGTTTAATATATCAAGAGAACTTCTGCCTTAGAATAGAGAGTATAGTATTTTGAGTAATTTGCTAAAAAGAATAAAAGCAAGTTTTTTATTTGCTTTCATGGGGGTAATCCCAGATACTTTGGAGGCTGAGGCAGGAAGAACATAAGTTCAAGGCCAGTCTGGGTAATTCAGTGAGAACCTGTTTCAAAATAAAATTTAAAAGAAAAGATCTGAGGATATAGCTAGGTGGTAGAGTGCTCTGGATTATTTCATTCCCAGTATCTCACACACATACACACACACACATACACAAGTCTATATATATTTAATTAATAAATATATATTATAAAATAAATATCCTTATAAAATAAATATTTATTATAAAGATACATTATAATGTATTTAATATAATACATAAATATGTATTTATATATGGCTATTTCCATTAAATTTTAAATTAAATTTCCTCTCATTTTGTATACATATTGAATATAATATAGTTATCTATACTAAATATATTTACAAATATATTTATAAATATATTTACATTTATCAAATATATTTATTATGTACATTTATATTAATATATATGTAATAAGGGGGGAATTCAATTTAAAAATTAATGAAAACAAAATTAAAATAGTGAGAAACACAATAGAAATTGTGCTGACATTTAGAAGCAAATTATAGCAAAACAATGTCCAGATCACATGAAATAAGTTTAGTCATTAAAAGGAAGAGTGGTCCTCCTCACAGAAAAAACTGAATAATTTCTTGGATTATCTGGTTTTTCAATCTATGTAAAGAAGTGAATCATCTAAACACATTGAGAAGATATTAGAATTTGTGGCCAATTCAAAAGAAAATGCTGACAGTAAAGGTGATCATATAAAACTCAAAGTACACCAGCATAAGGGGCCATTATTGACAAGCTGGTTAATGAATGTCAGTAATCCACTCATGATTTAATAGTTAGTCACTGCATAGGAGAACTTAAAATCTTACAGATAATATATGGTAGAAGTTTGGTAGAACTTTTAAGTTGATTTACAATCTTAAATATTTGCATGATATAATAAACAGTGGTTTAGAATGCTGAAAATAACTTCTAAATTATCAGTATAAACTTTTTATTGGTACATATTTTATTGGTACATATTAATTTTACAAAATGTTAGGTTTTGTAAAATTAATATGCCACTTTCATAGTGGCATATTCCTACATGTACAAAACAGTTTGATCCAATAATTTGATCAATTTTAGTCCCCAGGACTTTTTCTTAACCTCCCTTCTTCCCTCCCCCAGTCCTCTTCCTCTACGTTAAACGTCTCCCATCTACTTTCATGAGATCCCTTTTTCCCCATCTTTTCTCTCTAAATTACCCGTATGACAATAAACATATGACATTTGACTTTCTGAGTCTAGCTTATTTTTCTTAACGTGTTTTTCTCCGCCCATTTTCCTGCAAATGACACAATTTTATTTTTTTATGGCTAAATACAATTCTGTGTGTATAAACATGTACATGTGTCACATTTTCTTTATCCATTCATGTACTGATGGACACCTGGAGAGATTTCATAACTTCACTATTGTGCATTGTACTGATGTAAAAATGGGTATGCATGTATTGCCAAAATATGCTAGCTTCTATTCTTTTGGATAAATACTGAACAGTGGAATAGCTGGGTCATATTATGGTTCAATTTTTAGTCTTTTGAGGTGCCTCCATTTTGATTTCCATGGTAGCCATAATAACAAAGAATCTCAAAGAGTGTTGTTTGGACCAGCAATACCAGCATCACCTGAGAACTTATTAGAAGTGCAAATTCTGTTGTTTTTAATGTTTTTCCTTCTAGTGACTCTGACTTTAAGGTTCATTTCTTTTCATGGACTTGTTGACCATGAGTTTATTTTCTCTGAAGAAGTACCTGTTCAGTACTTTTATCCATTTTTAACTGGGTTGATTTTCTTATTATTATTATTATTCAGCACTAAGATTTATTTTAATTTTTTGCTTCTGGATACAGATTTTTTTTTGTACAATAAATATTTTCTTCCAGTCTATGACTTGGCATTTATTTTCTTGAGACTCATTAGTTGTACTTTTAATGAACTCTAATTTTTCAGTTTTATTTTTTTAGCATTATTGCATCTAATCTAAAAAAAAATCTTTACTTTAAGGAGCTTCTCTTGTGTTTTATTGTAGGTTAATTACAATTTATCCTAAATATTTATAAACATTTAAATTTCTATTTAGGCCTAACTATTTTGTGTATGGTGTGAAACACAGGACAGTTTTCCTCCCATTGGCTATCCAGTTGTTTCAGCACATTTATTGAAACTTGAAACAGGCTTCTGTTTTTAACTTTCTAAAAAAGTATGTACTAATTTTGTTTTTAACTTTTTAAATTTTTCTCCATTATTCTTAGATTTTGGACAAAGTTTCCATTAGATAATGTTAGTCTGAAAATGCTAACAAAAATTCAACTATTCCTGGAGAATTCAGTATTAGTCTAAATATAAGTATTTATTTGGCCCAAATGGGTCTAGAGGAAGAAAAAGACAAGAATGCTATTAAGTAGGACTCTCTACCTCATTGGAAAGGTGACTCTGCCACTCATTTGCTAATGGAGAACATTACTTAGTGAGCAAAGATAAAATACTATTAACTTTCAAAGCAAAATGCTGAATTGGAAGTATAATGACATAAATAATGAAATACTTAGTAAACTATGTATTGATTTACTTATGACCATATTTTGCTTGAGGTATCCCTTTAAATGGTAGCAATTATGATAAAAACATAAGTGTATAAAAAATTGAAATTTTTATAGAAAAACACAGTAAATCAACTCAGAAAAACAAAAGTATTCATGTATGTTCCTCCAAATGTATAATTACAAAGATCAAAATGGAAATACCTTATCATTGTTTTTCTTAAAATATTGTGAATATCTTAGTGAAGGAAGGTCAGAATTTTATAGGATTTTATTATTTGAGAGTAACACAACTTGATTAACCACTTCCCTAAGAATGAATATACAAATATTTCATTTTTGTTGTTTTGTTTTGGTTTTGATATTTGTCCTTATAAACAGTACTGTGATTAACAGCCTGGTATGTATAATTTTGCATTTTCATCTGATTGTTTTAAATGGCAGTACTTGTTTCAATAAAACAAAATTGGTAGTTCCATTTCTTTGTTTACTTATTTATTCTTCATCCTGAACATTTAATTTTGGTGACTGGCTGTATCAGCATACTCAACTTACTGGGACATTGACAATCTGGAAGTAAATCAGAAAGTTGCTAAACTGTATTTATTTTTCCAGGAGATTTTGAAGACTTAAGTGAGTTTTTATATGATAAAAAAGACTTAAGTGAGATTTTAAAGACTTTTATAAGATTTTGAAGACTTAAGTGAGTTTTTAAGTAAATCAAATATTCTGTTCAACATTCCTATCATTGAAAATTGTAGGAAAATATAATCTTATTATTGGATAATAACAGATATAATTAACATTTATTGTGTACAAGGTCTTCTCTACATGCAAATGACTTAAAAAATAAGAGATTTTCTGGATGTCAAGGAGGACAGAAAGGAAACAATATGGTAAGAAAATAAAATTGTCTCTTCTACAAAAGACATTTTTTTAAAATTTTTCTTTTACAATACAACTTAATTTGAAAGCTTAAAAATGCCATTTTAGTAGAAGTTCTTTTTTTTAGAGTTCTTATATAACTTACAGATAAGCTTGATTATTTTATTTTTTTCTCTCTGAAAAAAAATCCAGAGTTTTAGAACTTTTTCTTATACAACTACCTCTCCTTGATATATCATAAAGGCAAGTTTCTTCATTTAGTTGTTAAATAGTTATATAATAAGTACACTGAGCATTCTCAAGGAACTTTCACTTATCTGGGACTTTAAAACTTCAAAGGTATTTTAGATATGAGAATTTTAGTTTGGACTTAGATCTGAGTCTTCCGTGGAGACACTGATTTTAACTTTTCCTGTTCATTCCATCATGGACTCAGTGTTTCCTTGTCTCTCATAATTCAGAGGGAGCAATCACTTATGAGTCCTCTATTAATTCATTGGTTTTGTTCACTGTATTTACCCTTAAGACCTTGATGAGAAAGAATGTTCAACAAAGTAAATAAATATAGAGAACTTTTTCTTTAGATAGACTTTTATATTTAAGAAATATAAATTGGAAAATTTAATTTAATATTTAATGCAAACTTAATTTTCTGCTTAAAATTTTCAACAATATTGGCTCAAAGACAAATTTAGTACTATATTTTTTAGCATCTTATACCATATATTAAAAAATGAAGTTTAACACAAAAGGATATTGAATACTTTCAACTCAAGGTTACTAGTAATTCATTACACTCAATAATACTTTATGAATATGTCCATGTGTCTGATTGAAAAGTCACTTTCTTAGTAAGAGGTCTTACCTATTAACAGATTACATCTATATCCTGGGCATCTCTCCTCGTACTTAAAAAATCTTATTTACTTCAGTTATTTTAAGCACATCAACTGTTATGGTTTAGTTTGGAGGTATTCCCCTAAAACCTCATGTGTGAAAAAATGCAAGGAAGTTTAGAGGCAAAATGATTGGGCTGTGAGAGCCTTGGCCTAATCACTTGAATGGATTAATTGGGTGGTAATTGTAGGCAGGTAGGGCGTAGCTGGAGAAGGTAGATCACTGTGGGATGCCTTTATGGTAAAATTTTTTAACCCAGGTGAGAACAGCTGTCTATACTTCCTGATAGCCATGTCCACCACGCACATCCCCCATGATGTTCTGACTCACCTGGGTGCCCAGAACCATGGAGTCGGCCATGTATTGACACCGCTGAAACCATGAGCACCAAATAAACTTTTCCTCCCCTATGTTGTTTTTGTCTGTTTTTGTTTTTGTTTTTGTTGTTGTTGTTCACAATGATGGAAAAAGTTGGCTAAAACACCAACTTTAAAGGGATTTCATTTCCAGATAGATATATACATAATGAAAATGGATTTCTAATAGTGAGGAAAAAATTCCCTCTTGTGTGGTCAAAGGGCTCACTTTTTCACTTTGTCTAGTATCCAGTAATATAGATTACTTGTAAAAGGTCAGCTTCCTTGGCCCTACTTCTGCACTGTTTTCTGAATTATTGGTCACATCCTGGGTGAGTGTGATGTTCACTGCAATTGAAGAACCAGTACTTTGTGGGATGAGTTCATTTTTGCCTCCTACTTGCCAAGTAATATGATGCCTAATCAGAAGGGAAGATGTCATTTTCTTACTTCATACCTGCCTGTTGCTTGACTCTGCGGACACCTATTTGTCAGTGGTAGCCAAGTCACAGCTACAAGAGAATAAAAATATCTCTATGTTATTATCTACAAGAGAATAACAATATCTCTATGTTATTATCTACAAGAGAATAACAATATCTCTAGGACATTATAAGGCTTTATTGGCATGCAGGGAGCTGTCAGAAGAAAATCACCCCCCCCCCAACTGTTTGTTCCCACATTTTTCCTTATTTGGATTGTGTTTCCTCCTAGAACCCGTTCCTGAGGCAGTTCAGAGGGTCTAAGATACTTCACAGAGCTTTGGCTCTAAGTCAAAAGAATGAAAAGAGCTATTGTTGTCTGTATTTATACTTAAATATTCAGGGAGTCATGTAGTTAGTGTAAAACTTAACCATTTCTTGAAATGTGGGTGAGTCCAAAAAGAATATTAAGTCTGAGAGACTTGTGATGGAAAGAGAATTTTTAAAAATTTAGTTTACTCTCAATATATCCCTATACTTATTAGTATACAAATTTTCAAGGTAATATTTTAGTAAGCATTTGCTATGATCAGTTTTTCTAAATGTTTTCTGAAATAAAGACTATTCTATTACTATTTCCTCTCTTTGAGCAATGTGAATGTATATTTTTTTCTAATTTATGTGTAGTTATATGCTTTCTAAAGCAATCACCTCTAAGAATTCTTTGTATGACTCAACTCATTAATTTTTTCACTGTATCATTCTTAATATTGTAAATTGAGTAATTATTATCTTATAAATTTGAATAATATGTTCTAAAATAGCCCAAATACTCAAATTGTTTCAATTAAAAAACAACATGAATTTGTAAAAATATCTTTGAGTATATTTTTTTATCCACCTCACATTTATATTAATTAAATTGGTAGTATTCCAAATTTTCTTGGATATGTTGCTATCAATATTTTATTATTCTTTAAAAGAAAGCAAATCACACCTCACCAGTAAATGCCAATTCATCTGCTTTTTAAATTTAAATGCAAATTTTTTCCACCCCTTACCTTTACTAAGAGAAAAGTCAAAGTAGAAATTGCTTGTATTATGTATTACTTTGTACAGGCTTCAATATCAAAATTATTTTTTTTCACTGTTCTCTGAAAACTTACTTTAGACCCACATCAAAGAATCCAATTTTATCCTATTTTTACATTAAATTTTAATATAACAATAGACCTTTCTTATTTAAAAAATAAACAGCAATGGGATTTTATTATAATGCCTAGAAATTGTAATTTCCTTTTTTTATTTTTCTTTGGGGGGAAGATACTAGGGATTGTACCTAGAGGCACTTCACTACGGAATTACATACCTGACTCTTTTTATTTTTTTGAGATAGGGTGCCACTAAATTGCTTAAAGCCTTGCTATTTTTTCTGAGGCTGGCCTTCAACTTGCAATTCTCCTATCTTAGCCTTTTGAGCTGCTGGGCTTATAGGCATGTGCCACCACACCCAGCCACTATGTCATTTCCAATAGATTGCTATATGGGGGGGGGGAAGTAAGGGAAGTTGTGACATACATACTTCAAATGGGACTTCTTGTGTTTTTCCTAAGAAAAAATAATTTTTTTCTTTATATTATTCAACCACTGGTATAATAACCAGTAATAACCAGGAGGATGTCCTATCAAACTTACCCTGGATAATATCCTATACCTAGTATAATAAAGATTTAGGAATCAAAGTTTGGAAATTCCTTTCATTACCCACAAAGTCTTTGGTCTTTGGTCCAGTCAAAATTTCTGTAATCATGACTCAGGAGTCCTTGCTGAACAGGAATATAAGATGTCCATGCTGCTCTTTCTAATTGTTCACAGTTACCCAGGCCCTCAACCAGTTGCTGGTATTACCTGTACTGTAGTGGTCAGACCTGAGTTTCAGGAGGAATAAGGAGATGTGGAAATGAACCCAAACAAGCCTTCTTGTATCCTAATGTGTGCTCCTTAAGTGTTTAGCAGTGGAGATTCTCTTGGTGATTATAATTTCTAACTATATCAGGAATGGGTAGGGCTTACTTGATTTATGACTCAGCATTTAATATACTTTGATTTAATTTGAATACTCAAATAACATCTCTCAAATGTAACTGTTTTTATAGCCACTATACCTGTGTCTAGTAGAACACTCTATACTTATCTTTTTTATTCTAGCCTATGAAATGATAATTTGTTTTAATCTATAATCACACTGATGGATAACAACTTACAACAAGAATTTAAAAAAAAAATTACTTTCAACGTGTTGCCCACAGACTCCTGAAATCCTGTAGTCACCATCAGAAGAGTCTCATAACACCAAGATGCTTTTTGATCTTTTTACTATGTTGACATTTGCATTGATGCAGAAAGCCCAAGGTGGGTAGCACCAAACTATTGGCATGTGTTCATGTTAAGACAAAGAGAAGGGAGGTCAGGAAGAGGCAGCTCTACTTAGGAACATCCTTGATGAAGCAGTAAAAATTACTAATTATATTAAAAGGAAGAGGCAGCTCTACTTAGGAACATCCTTGATGAAGCAGTAAAAATTACTAATTATATTAAATCTTATCCCTTGAGTGTGGTCTTTTTGATATGCTAAGTAATTCAATAGAAGCAGAAGTGATGCACACTCAGGTACAAAAGCCATCTTGAGGAAAAAAAAAACTCTTGTGGATTGTTGAGTTGATAGCTGAACTAGACACTTTAGAGTACAATATGGTTACTAGAAAGAGTGACTTGGCAGACTATTGATATTCGTACTTCTGCGTTTTACAGACATTATCTTTAAAATGAACAAAATGAACCTTCACATTAAGGGAAACAATTGACGATATTTGTTTCCAATGACAAAATTCAAGATTTCACGTAGTTTTGGAACTGTTAGTGTGACAACTGACCAATATGTAAAAACTCTTCTGATGAGATAATTGATGATATTTGTGAATAAACTTTTGGATAATGAAATGTATCAACATTTGGAAGGTCTTCAGTACTAAGTACAGTATCTTCCAAATGACCAGTGCATAATTAAAATTTATGCTTTGTAAAAGATTCATTCAAAAAATAAGCTGGGCAGGGTGGTGCATGCCTGTAATCCCATTGGCTCAGGAGGCTAAGGCAGGAGAATTGAGAGTTCAAAGCCAACCTTAGCAAAAGCGAGGTGCTAAGCAACTCAGTGAGACACTGTCTCTAATAAAATATAAAATAGGGCTGGGGATGTGGTTCAGTGGTTGGGTGCTCCTGAGTTCAATCCCTGGAACAACAACAACAACAAAAAGAACCAAATTGAAATTCAATGTAATACTTTTTAATGCAATGTAATAAAGCACATTGATATGGTTTAATATTCATATCACAGCTAACCTTTAAGAAACTTTACTTGCCAAGTTTTGTTATAGTATTAAAAAAATGTCCATGATTATCTGAAAATCCTACTAATTTACTCTTTCTTTTCCTAACTACAAATCTGTATGTAGTCTGATTTTTTTTAATAAGTGCCACCCTAAACAATATATTGCAACAGATTTGATACTGAAACATTTAAGAGAACCCATCTGTACTGTATTAAGACAGACATTAAAGATATTTAAAAATATATATAGGTAGATATATTGCAGTTTTTTTGTTTTGAAAGCATAGTTATTTTTATAGCAGAAGACCTTCCCTAACATATTAGAAATTACTGAATATTTCCATATGTAGAGTCAGAATTGAACTGTAAGTATTTCCATGCTTTAAAATGATAGAAACTCTAGACTTCATGAAAATAAAATTATTTTTCTACAGATAAAGTTGAAATTTATACCACTGTTTTATAATTACATAAAAATACCAAATAACAGAAAATTTTGAACAAATGTAAAACAGTTTTCTTTTCTTACTTTACTTTTAAATAATTTTGAAACTAAAATGAAATCAAGTCTTTTTTGAAAAAATTCATAACTATCCTCAAAATAGAACAGTTACATTCCCAATCATCATTTGTTTTCTAACTGATATGAGAAAAATTCAATTAATAAATGAATGTTTCATTCTTATTTTAATTAGAATAAGCGGTATCGTAAGAGACAATACAAAATATTGTATGTTACTTCACCTACCTTTAATTTTTCTTTTCCTATTAAATTAGTACCACTAATTAGGCAAACTCAAAAGATGATAATGCTAAGCAATTTATTAACTTCAGTTTTCCTGTCCTTTTAGTGTATCCCAGCTCATTAGTCCTCCAATCAAAGGTACTGAGATAAAAGAGGCAATATTTTACCAGAAAATAATGTTAGAATATCCTTAGTTATTTTTCATTTTGATGAACTTGTTGCAACGTTTCCATTATTGCAAAATATATGGAACAATAATGTTCCTTAGACTGATCTCATATAGTACAAGTTTCATAAATTACATCATTGAAGTCATGTAATATTTGGGTTAATTTTAACATAGTCTTACATGCATGAAATTTCATTTGCTCCATTCCAGTCCCCAGTGCTTCCTCTTTCTCTCCTCTATCCCCCCTTCTAGTCTCCTTCCTCTACTCTCCTGGTCTTTCTTCTATTTCTTTTGTTTTAAAAAATGGCTGCTTCTTAGATAGACAAAAAGGTGGAATTCACTGTGGTAGATTTGTACATGTACATGGTGTTGTGTTTGGCTGGTTGAAGGTAAGAAGAAGAAATGATCAACTTCTCAACCCAGTCTCCCAACCCCAAACCCTTTTCTTGGACAAAATAATCTGAAGACACATTTAAAGGAAAAAGAAAACAGAAAAAAAAAGAGGGAAAGGAGAGAGAGGGGAAAGAACAGATCAGAGGCCAGTGAAAGCAACCTGTAGGGTTCTTTCTCTTGCTTCCCTGCCATTTTCTTTTATCTCTACTAAACCCTGTCTCCTTCACAAATATTGTTTTCTTAAGTCTGGATTCTGTTCCATCTGTGTTTTAAAAGTGGATCACTATTTATGATTTTTTTGTGTGTGTGAACTACTGAGCAACTAAGGCTTGGAAATTGAAATTTGCATTTGTAGGATACATGCCAGTTCACATAATGAAGGATAGCTTAGCAACATGTGGCCTTAGGATGATAAGAGCTTTGGAATGGCTCCAAGCCCAGTTTTGGCAGATTCTAGTTGAGAGAGATCAGGAGCAAGAGACTTAATCCCTCTCAGTTTCAGATCCATCATCTGTAAAATAAGGGTGGTAATGCCTGCTTCATAAAAGTTGTCTCAAGGAGTAATTGAAATGATGTAGCTAAAGCATCGGTTGCAGTGGAACAAGAACATGCTTGGTTGATGTCGGTCCTGATCTCCCTCCCTTTGCCTTCCCATCCTTTTTTGTTCTTCACCATAACAAGCAAAAGAGCATCAGACTCCGTATATGAGACCCGTCACTCCAGACCCTTGTTATTTGCTTGCATGACATTGTCTATAAATTGCTTCCTCAGACTCTCTTGGCCTCCCTTGTCCCCTGTGCCCTTGGCCACCAGCTTCACTTCTGTGAATACCAGCTCAGTCTCTAATACTATTGTTTCTTCTTCAGACACCTTCAGTTTTCTTTCTCTCTCTGAAAGTACATGCCAGATCCCAGAACTTCCTCCACTGGACTCACCTTCACAGAAACCCTAGCAGACCACAGGGGACACACAGGCTCTTTTCCTTCTTACTACCTCCAGAACCAGAAGAGGAAGCCAAGTAAGAAGACATGGATTTTGGCTTCCTCAGTCATTACTTGAGGGGTCAGGTGATGCAACTCCATGTGAGAATAAACTTTGACCAAAGGAAGCAGAAAATAGATACATTCATTCTTTTCCCCTCTTTTCTCCAGTAGTGTGAATAGTCTGCCCTGAGATCTCTGCAAGGCTCAGTCAGTAGTCATGCCAATGAGGCATGGTCCTTCTCAATAAGGTATTTTTTTTGGTTATTGCTTATTTGCTTATTTTTGTTTTTCCTCATTCCTTCTTGTCTTACTTCCCTTTCACTCTCACTCTTGTTTTTCTGAGATTGAATCTCCAAATAATTCATTGCATACTTTTTAGTGTTCAAGGGAACCTGCACTGAGATACTTGTGAATACATTTTCCAGGATCTCTTATCAACTGTCTTCTAAATAGGTTTG
This sequence comes from Spermophilus citellus, assembly GCF_964194105.1. Taxonomy (NCBI): domain Eukaryota; kingdom Metazoa; phylum Chordata; class Mammalia; order Rodentia; family Sciuridae; genus Spermophilus; species Spermophilus citellus. The sequence goes on along the minus strand of NC_138186.1, from coordinate 140,112,170 downwards.
GTAAAATAGAATGGACTGATGGGAAACTGAAGAGAGAAAATAGAATTGTCTTCCACCTCAAGGAGCAGCTCAGGTAGAGGCTGTGCATTCTTCCTCTGGCCTGAGAGTGGAATGAATTTTCGCTGTTGCTCATCTCTGAGTTGCCTCAGAGTGCCTTTGAGTGTCTCCTTTTAAAAAGCTTTTGTAACCAGTTTCCTATATTAAGTTCCCTCTATTGAATCACATATCATGGACGCTTCCTGAAAAGATCCTAATACAATACATAACAGTAAAGAATATGATTGAATTTGCCTGTGTTTGTGGTATTACTGAAATAATTCTTTTCCTCCATAAGATATTATATTTATAAGAGATATATTTCTAAATATAAGTAACATAAGGAAACACTTCTAAGGAAATTATCATAAGAAAGTTCTATACGTTGTCAGGAAAGACATCCAATTATTATTTTAGCATTTTAAATGGCATTGGATATTAAAACTGAGTAGCCTTTTCCTAAAGACTTTATTTCCCACTTGATATAAATGCATGTTTGACAGTCACCTTGAAGCTGCCTCTCTCCTGTCTTCATGGTGGCTACTGAGATTTAGCTTTCTGCATCCTGGGCCTGGTAGGGGGCAAATTAGTGGTATTAGAATGTAAGTGCCATTATTTGGTAAATGGGATTCAGATTTCATTTGTTTCTTTACCTCCCAAGGTGTTTATGGGAAACAAACACCACCACACCCCTCTCCTGGTGCTACTAAGAACTGGCATATTTTCCTCCTGCAGGGCACACAATATTTCTAAAATTGGCCCCCGAGAGATTTGCACTTATTGTGAGTGCTCTGTAATGGCTCAGCAATGATTTCTGGGATCTCCTTTGATGATACTGACTGGGTATAACACAAACTCACTGCCAGAAATACTTCAGTATTTAGGCAGAAAGATGTCGGCAGACAGCCTTGCCTCTGAATTTGAGGAGGAAAGAGGCCTCTCTTCTGGAATGCGCAAGTGGGAATACACATGGTATGTGACACTCAGGCATGGCTTGCCAGCACTCAGAGCAACAGGAGAGAATTATGACAGGGAGCTGGAGCACAGAGAATCCTTGAAACAATTATTTTTTCTGCCGTTCCCCCCCCCCTTATCTCCTGAAGGGGTTTCATAGACTGTTTCACAGTGGTTGTCCATGAAGCAGAATCAATGCTATATCCACACTGGAAAGGAGGCCTGAGTCAAACATGTGACACCCTTTGGGTCAGAGAAGTATAAGAGCTCAAACTTCTGCATTCCCCTCTATATGTGGTGTCAGTTCTCAGATGTGGTGGTTTTGTTTTGTTTTGTTTTTCTCAACATCAAGAAAAGACGATACAACCAGAATCCATTAGTCTGGCATCTTATGGTAAAGGACAAGAAGTTTGGAGCTTCTGGATTTCAAAGGACATACTTCTGCATACCACCAGATGGCCCCATGTGAAAGAATTCCAGAAGAAATGGCTGTTGAGGGAGAAACAGAGTTGTTTCTCATACACACTGGATTGGCTTAGGATCATTCTTAACACTGCAGAAACTCTTTGGTATAGATTAGAAACTAACAGTGAATTGCCTGATACTACACCAGCTATATAAGAACTCCTTGGGTCAAATCTTCCCATAATCCACTCTGTTAGTCCATTTTTCTGTCGCTGAAACAAAATACTGGAGGCTGAATAATTTACAAAGAAAAGAGATGTGTTTATCTCACAGTTTCAGAAATGGGAGGTTCAAACCGAATGGTTCTGTTTGGCTTCTAGTGAAGCCTCCTCTGGCTGCATCAAAACATGGAGGAGAAATAAAACGGGAACTGCTGGGTGCAGAAGGGGTCGAGCATGTGGGGTGTCCTCACTTCATAGCAATATACTCTCACAAGAACTAACACTCTGTGGACTGGCATAAATGTCTTCTGAGGGTGATGGCCCCAGTGACTTAATTACCGCCTACTAAGCCCCAGCTCTTCAATATTCTACCACATTCTAACATCATCACATTGATGAACAAACTTCCAGCACAGGAATCTTTGGGGAACACACCCAAGCCATATCTAAACCCCAGCACCTATAAACTCAAAGATTAGCCACGGTCATGGCAGGAGCCCTTTAGCATTGCATCCTGACACAGCACTAGAGTAGAGAATAATCTGATTGGCTAGTTGTCTTGGTAATTGACAAATATTTTTATATAACTTCTGCAGAAAAGGTACAAGATATTTAAAACTAGGGTGATTTGTCTCAGAAACTTACTGCTTTCTCACAGTGGCTGGAGTCACTGAGAATTTGTCCGCCAGAACAGCTCATGTCATTTGACAAGAACTGTTCCTGGCCCATAATCTTCCACCTTTTCTTGGAAGTTGAAATAAGACTTCTCCAGAATATACACCCAAAGTCATATACTACATGACTAGATCCTTGCCATCAGAACCTTACGCTTACTAAGGACATCTCTTCTGTAGGGTCCCTGCAAGGTAGAGATGACATAGCGGCACCGTGGCTCTGTGAGGGTGCCAGAGCCTCACACACCATCTACTCCAGCTCCAGCTGTGCTGTGTGACATTTACGTGACAGTCTGTCTTCTCCCCAAGATGAATCACAGAAAATTAGAGATGGGAAAGACCTATTAGTTCATCTAATCCTCACCCCTGCCAGTTCGCAATCCCTCCCTCTGCTCCATTTCCCTGTGCATCATCCACTTTGATTGAAATAGCATGGCATACAAAGAGTGCTGCTCCAAGCCTCATCACTGAGAATTCTCTCTAGCACACCAGATAATATATGTCTGCATTTACTCCAGCTTTCTTAATACGGTAAACTTATGGTTCACTTATTCTACTTCATTTCTTCCCACCCAAAGTCCTGGATATAATTAGAAAGTGGGGACTTTCTCTTGGTTAGAGAAAAAAAATTTCATTTCAGAAGAATCAAAGGACTTGATAGAGAAAAAGGAAGTGACATGCCAAGCTTCTTATGTTACCTCATTTCAACTTCTGTTATTTTAGTTTTGTGCTTATTTGACATTGCTCAGCTTTTACCTTCTTTAACAATTGCTAGAACAATGACTAAGCACTATTATTGGCTTTTTTCCCACATTTACTTCTACTTAAAATTTTTTTTTAATTTTAAAATGTTTAATTGACAAAATTGTGTATATTCAAAGTGAACCACATGATAATTTGATGCATCTATGCATCGTATGATGATTACCACAGTCAAATTAATTAATACATCCATCTAAACCATGCCGTAGAGCCCCAGAACTTTATTCAGTCATAACTGAAACCATGACTCAGCAGCAATATTGGTTTTGACTTTGGTTTTCACATTTCCTTCCATTTCAAGTTTTAATTTGATTCTTTATTTCCTTGCTGCCTACAGTATATGTAAGTTCCCAGTTTATCAACATGATTAAAATAAAAGCGATTTAAATATTCTAAACTATTAGAATAGTTTACCTATTCCCTTTCCTAATGCTTTCTTTGTTTTTCTATTTTATCTAAACACAGGAGTACAAGCAGGTAGCCTGGCACACCCTTTCTGCATAGCCTTGTTTTAAAATTCCTTTTCTCTCAATAATGTTCCTTTTCCCTCAATAATGTCTCAGTGGTAGACCTTCTTGATAATACAGTCCAAGAACGCAGAGGTGGCTCACCTTTATCTGACCCTTTAAGCAAGGCTCACTGCACACAGACCGTACCATTCCACTCTTATTCATCTGGATTTTGTAATAATCTATGTTCAGCACTCCTTCATGCCAGGTTCCAACATGTACATAGTCATAGCAATTAGCTTCAGTGTACTGCAGATTCATGATATCATACCTACAGGGGAAAGAGCCTGTGAGTCTTGTAGGATACGGACATCATGTAGAAAACAAAGAAATATATTAAATATATTTTAATTGAAGACAGATAAAAGCTAGAATCATTGCACATCCTAACTCCAGATACTGTAAACATTTTAGTTTATTTCTAATGTTTCTTCTGATTTTCCAGAATGGATCTGTGTATCATCAACAGTTGATAAGGAATATGTTACTCTCATAAATGTCTTTCTGCTCATCCTCCAAAAAGGAATTCTATATGTATTGATGATCTCCTTCAAATTATAATCCACTAAGTTAATCTTTGAACAAGTAACAATCCATAAGAATATTAATAACTATATTTGGTTACTTATATTCCATTCCTTTTCACATTGAATTGCCATTTTCATTACACTGGATAAAAAGAGGGTTGTTTTACCAAATTTGGAAACTTTTTTAGGCACTAATAGAACCAGAAAACTCAGAAAGGTATATTTAATGCATAAGGTTGTTAGGGTTATGACCTCTTATGCATTGACATTTAAACTGATCTCTTCCCTGATCAGGACAAACGTTTCTGGAACCTAATAACTGGTGTCAGTTACTTTAGTAAGTTTCAATGCTGAAATGCTTTGCAACGGCAAACCTACATTTAAGCTCCCCCCAGTAGTAATGATGCCACTGTATATCTTTTCTTTTTCATTTTTTAAGAAATCTTTACTGCAGCCAAAGCAGATTCTGGGGGCAAGGCCTCATCATTTCCTGCATGGAGAGCTGGAGAATTCTTCAATGCAATGGAAAGAACAGAGAACTTAATATCAGAATGAATGAGTTGGTGCTTCTCTAACATTTTAACCATAGGTTACACTACTTGGCAATGTCACTAAAGTCTTTGAGCTTCATGGGTTTCTTGTGAGGATTTAAGAACATAAGGCATGTACAAAACCACTTTATAGTTGGCACTAATGCAAAGGTTCTATGGTTCCAATGTTTGTTGAAATTCTACCCCCATAGTGATGGGGTTAAGAGATGGGGCAGAGCCCTCATTAGCGAGATTAGTGTCTTTACAAAAGCCTTGCCCCGGTCCCCAAATAAAACTCCCTTCTCCATTCCACCACATAAAGACACAGTTAGAAGCTTACGTCTATGACTCAGAGTGTGACACTTCACCAGACACCAAATCTCTTAGGGCCTTGATCTTGGACTTTCTGCCTCCAGACTTGGAAGCAATAATTTTCTTTTGTTTATATGCCAACCTTCTATGATATTCTGTTGTAACTGCCCAAATGGACTAAGATAATGTGCAAGGCAATATCACAGAATCATTCATATTTGCATTTCCATGGATACTCTAAAATACTTCAGTTCTTTCCATTAATATAAATAAACAAAACTGGAGAAGGCATTTGTGTTGGCATAACCATTTGTCTCTCAGTCATTAAAAATTCTCTAGTATTCCTACATCTACTTTCCATGTTGATGTTCACTCTAAGCAAACAAACTATAACTCATGTGGTCATGTGCCAACACTCTACGTCTGGCTTTCTCTTCCTAGCTCTGTAGTGGGATTCTTTTCTGTAGTACCTATGAGGAATCCTCCCCCTACTGGGCTATATAGAATACAGGTCATGGTATCTTGCTGTTGGTGCATGACCTAAGGAAATACATAATGGTTAACCAACTGATTTTCCTCTTTCTCATCTTCATTCCCCCATGCTGTTGCCTGAGTCATCCTGGAATTATTTCTCTCTATACCTGACTCAGGCGCACGGTCTTTCTCAGCATTTCACTCAGGGATTCTACTACCCTTAAGCCTAAGTTGGCTTTCAAAGCCTATTTGCTGTATCTGACCCCGTTTGTTATTGACTTTTCAATTTATTGACTTTTCTGCCTGTTCTCAATGTGTGAAAGCATCCTGTCATGCACAGGGTAGCTTGTGGCTTCTCCATGTCCAGATTCAGGCGATTCCTATAAGAGCTGTCTCCTGAAAGAAAGGAGCCCAGTGTACAGGAAGTGTCCCCTTGTGCTGTGAGCAAAGCTTACCAAGAGTGAGAAGAGAGACCAGTGCACCTGGAGCTCATCCTTCAATTTTGTGCTATTTTGGCTTCAGCAAGAGTTATTATGCCTCTTGTTACTGAAGCATGCCAGAATGTTCTTCAGAATAACTGAGTGGTATTTGAATGGATATTAATTGTGAGCTCACACTCTTTCTGTGCTCAAAGGCACTAATCTGTACGTCTAATATCTTTCCATTTTAAGCTCACTATGGCTATAGAACCTACTGCAAATATTCTATGGAGTAGTTTTCTTTTCAATTTCATTAAATTTTTTTGGTGTTTTATTTCATAGTATGCCATGACACTTTCTTTGAATTTTCAATGAAGGCTTTGCTGCAATAGTAGCTTTAGAATAAGGTTTTTCTGTAAGTCAGTTTCCTAAGACTTTTATTTCAACTTCTTTAGTTTTGCACTTTCATAGAGGAAATTAGTTCACACTTTATTTACATTTAGGGACCTCAAAATCCACAGTATTTTTGGTACGAAAACACATTTTTAAAAAAGTTCCAAATGCTGGAGGGGTTCTGTGGGAAAATACTAAAACATACCAAAAGAAAAATATTGACTTACAGAAAAGAGCCTCCCTATGCTGTGTGTGTTAATAAAAGCTGCTCTTTGCTCTTAACCCCAGGATTCCTTCCTGGCATGTTGGCCTTTATTTGGAATATGCTCATGCTGTAAATTGCATCTTCACAGCATCCTCTCATTGCATTCGGTTTATGTTGTGCAATGATTAACTAAAATAACTACAAGAGGGACCAGAGGCATGAGCAATGGTATGACAGGAGCTGGAAGCAGAGGGAGGTGGTTGAAACAGGAACTGATCACAGATGAAGCTGACCAATTCCAAACAGGAGGAAATGATCCCTGAAAAGGGACCCAGGGGAAAGTTCACAATTTAAATATATAATTACAGATGGAAGAGATACAAGCTAAAATTATGCACTACCTTTTGGATAAGTTACAAAGAGAAAAAGGAGGAGGAAATTTGTATTTATGAAATGTAAAAAAATGTATCTTGCCCTGGGCTGGGCATATGCTTTCTTCTGGAATCATAAAGGAAGATTAGCATTGCAAATTTGACCCTGTACTGAGCCTCATTTCCATTGGAAGGCAGGATTACAGTGGTGGGCTTAGCAAAGTAGGTGGTTCCTGTTCTGAATTTCAGACCTATTTGTTCTTCCTGGTATCACTTCCTAAGGTAATCAGCACTGTGAAGCTTTCCACATTCCCAAGCCCTGGATCATCTATCCTCAAGTTCTGATCAAAATCTGCTCCCACTTTTCTGGCAGCTTGGGGGGTATCCTACAAATTCATTTTAATTGTTGACTGTGACATGTCACTTTCCTTCCTAGAGCAGTTGTATTTTAATAGAGAGATTCCACTTAGCCCCCATAAGGAACTCTCCAAATGTAGGAATTAAAGTTTACATGTAAAGAAGAGACATCTGGAGAAGGATTTGGGTTCTCAGTACTTCCACAATGACATTAAGAAAGTTGCTAGAAGTTTTGCCTAATTTTACAATTAGCTTATAAACTCCAGACCCAGACTACACTGCCTCTACCAATGGCCCTCTGTGTTACCTTGGGTGAGTTGCTTAGTTTCTCCGACACTCAACTTTATCATCTGTCAGAGAAGGATAATGATAGACCTAAGGCAGTGAGAATTCAGTGATTTGATGTTCCATCTATACAAACCATAAACTGAAAAGTAACAGGGCCTAGAAGATTATGAACCTACTACATAGCAGCCAGGCGGAAGGCCTTTTTGCTTCTACTGCAGGTTTCACTTTTTCTCCTATTATTCTGATTATTCCTTTCCTAGGAAAATTTGTTTGAATGAACATAGCTACTCTTGATACTAACATCATTCTCTATGTACCAGTGACATATGAGCAGACTGGTGATATCAAAGTGAGTGTTGTAGAATTTACTGTATGTCAAAAGAGTTTGGGGAATTATATAAGCATGTGCATGCATACACACACACACACACACACACACACACACACACACACAAATTAAAGTTTAATTTTCCTCATCTCTCATTTGATTAATTTTTGAAAACCATTAGAGACTAAATTCCAGAAAGAAAATTCTTTCCTTTCTTGTTCCAAGAAATATATTAACAATAACTTAAGTTAGCCTGAGAAAAAAGAATGCATGTATAGGACTTGGATCTCTTCACATAGTAAGCTACTTAAGTAGGTGTACTATTCGTAATAGCACTGAGACCAATTAATCGATCAGTTTGATGTTGGCTGGGTACAGGCAGTTCCTGGGGTGATCTGCATGTCAGGTGTAAGTCTCTTTAGTTTCTTAGGCTTCCAGGGAGGTTCCAGTCCTTCTGAGGGAAGGACCAAATGAGAGCTGGGTAGGGGGGTGGCACTGGCAAGATGCAATGTTCTTGGGGGGTTACTAGGAAGTATTTCAAAAGGCAGTGTGTACTTTGGTAATTTCCATGTGATACTAGACCTACCTTTTCAGCTATCTTGTTGAATCTATCTCTTCATGACATTGAGAACCCACAGAATCAAATGGAGACCTAACTACCATCTAGGCAATGGGAAGAGTTAAAAAGTTATTTAGATCTGTCACAGAAAAGACTGCTTTACCTTCCGGGAGCATCTCCCTTCTCATCAAACCACACTTCCTCTCCAGACACGCCGATGAATGAGGACTTGATGAGGAAGTCCAGGAGTTTCCTGCCGTCAATGGGCTTCATGGCATCACAGAGTCCCACGTGGCCAGGGCAGAGGGCATGGTGCATGTTCTGTAGCCCATGTGCCATGGCATAGATGGCGTTGATGACAAACCCCATCTTGCTGTCCTGGACATAGTTGTCTTCTAAGCTTTCATTGCCTGCAACAATAGAAACAGATCACTGCCGAGGTCACAATCATGAAGACCATGTCTGTATGTGTACGTGTCAAGTACTTCCAGGGCTTTCAGAGAAGGGAAAGAGTAATGGCAGTGGCAAAGCCAAGGCCACCTGTGCAAACTTCATACTTTGGAGTGGCTTTGATGTATTCTACCTACAAAATGTTTCATGCAGTTTCATTTTCTGAACTCAATAATGGCTTTATGCAATATAGAACAAACTTCACAGAGGTAAAAATAAAAAAAGTTTTCATGTATTATAAGCAAATCCTTAAAGAGCAAAGGAAATAACTTGAATTTGCTTTTGATTCACAGGAGCTTATATTAAAAGTCTCCTGTATCATGGTACTGTATCCTTTGTGACAACCTGCAATTCATGGTAATTCCTGTTTGGCATTATCTAACCCCTGATATTTCATTTGGTGATTTCACTATTTTTATCATCTCTAGGGCCACAAAGCCCCCAATTTAGAAGAACTAGGTAGTATGAATTTCTTCTATATGATTGACAATGCAGAAATATTTAAATCATATATTGCTATTAGATACCCAATTAAAATATCTCTTGAGAGAGGAGTTGTACTACACATTCGTGTTATCATTCATCTTTTAACATATATATAATATAATATAAGTTATATAAAAAATATAAAATATACATATATATTTTAAATTTCAAAAGCACTGTGATTATCTCTACCCATGCTGCATGTGAATAAACATTTCTCAATTGCCAACCATTTCACAGGAAACCTATGGCTTCAGATCTAAACTCCATATTGGAAGTTTAAACTTTAGGACTTGCATATGGATGAAAAATTTGGAGACCATCTGGATTTGATGAAATAAAGGTAACAAGTTTTAGAAAACAAAATGGATTTGGAGCACACCACTGGCATAAAGCAGACTTTCTACTTAGTTCCAGATGTCTGCTTTTCTGCAGTGGCTATCTGAGTGTGTAGTGAAGGGTCTAAGTGTTACGTTCCCAACGTCTAGTTCTAGAAAGTCAGAAGGCTCAGCTCTTTATGGGTGAAGAATGTGATGCTCTCTCCTGTCAGATCCTCTTTGCTTCAGCCTAAACAGTTCACTGGACACTAAGATTCTAGAGCTGAAGACAATCAGAGGATTTTTAGGAAGTTGGAGAGCTTGAAGTCTTTAGAAGGAAAGACAAAAAGGTTTGCCCTTGATGTTGGGCTTCAGATAAAAATAGAAATTTCCAAAGAGTTCCATTTAAAGGCTGATTTAGGTGTAATTGAAAATGTGACAATATATGTGTATCTATCCTAAGAATAATACACAAAATTCTCAGACCAGGTTGAAGGGGAAAGAGATTCAATTTAAACCCTCTTTCCAACTTTGCTTGATAAGACATTGCTAAAAGTATAATTTACGAAAGTGCAATATTTTCCAAATTGAAAGAAAATTTTCCAAGAAGAAATGAGGAGTAATAGAAAAGGGGCATTTTAACATCAATACTTACAGAATAAGCATGGAAAATTATATAAGACAGAAAGAAGAGATCCTCATTAAAAAAATTACAACATCATCAAAATAGGGTAACTTCTGTCTGTCACCCAGAACCTGGGCCTTTAATGTTAAGTTTTCTTTCCCTCAATTTCCAATCTTAATAGGATAAGAAAAGTAAATTAGGGCCATTTTCTGATAAGTTTTAAATAAGCCTTTATAGGTTACCCCAAGCCCCCATATACTGGAGCTAAATACTAAAGCTGCTAGAACCAGAGACATTTCCAGGAGACAGAGATAGGGAGGCACCCCAAAACCTTCAATGTTGCAGAAACTTAAATGATCTTAATTAATACTGAAAACACCCACCTGAATTTGGAGGTATTAAAATTAACATCAGGATCAAATAGTAGGAAAATAAACACACATCTTGTACCAAATGGAAAATTCTCTATTAGAGATAAACCTTATAGCCTCTGGATTTACTGTTCTTGTTTTAATAATCACTATTTAAGATTTATTATATAAAGATGAACAATCATGTTGGTGTTCCCAGTTCAAATGTCTTAATGCAGTGGCTGTCTTGTGGATTCTTCATCCATCAGCACTAAGATATTAACCTTCCTAGATCTCTGTGAGAATAGTGTTTTCTTTTTGGTCCTTATTTAAGGTGATAATAAGCTTACCCAAACTGGGTCACTTTTCAAAGTGAAAGTGAGTGTTAATAATGATATTTTTCCAGAACATAAACAAGGTGACCAAACAAGGCAAATTTGAGGAAACCAATACATGTGTCTTGAGCCATGTGCCCTCTAACTATATCCACCTACTGATGTTGTAATGGGTAAGATTTATGCACAAATACATATTTATAAATAATCAGTATAATATTTTATTACTTTTAACCAATTTTTACATTTATCTAATTTTAATGGCAAATATCTACAATAATTTTTGAGTGTCAGTTAGCTATCTATGATAATAAGAGAAATTGAATGTTCACTATTATCCTGTCAAATAAACATTAATTTTCACCATTTTAAAGACAAGGAAAGAGTATGGTAGAACATGGGAACAAATGCGTTCTCAGTCCTTGTTCTTTCTGTTACACTCAGAGACCGCATGGTGCACATAGAAACCTACAGAGGAGGCACTCTTCTGATTGCAGAGGAAAAGACACTCGGCTGTACAACAGCACATTGGCCAAGTCAATTTGGGGGCTTCTCCCTGGAACTGTTCCACATGGATTCAGCTGCCTCTCTGACCAGAAATGTTGGCATCCATCTCTTGATAACAAATTGTGATGCAGAAGCTCATCCTGTCAGATATTTGCAAGGTATTAGCTCATAAACTTTTCCAAAATAAACACAAACAGCTTTGTGTTTGTGACAATCTGAAGTGAGCACACATACTTCCTTACCCTGTCAATCCACTGGCTCTGCACATGACAAGGGAGATGACCACAGTTAAGAACTGTCTCTTCAGCTCTACCCCAATCTCATCCCTGTTGGTTCCAGTCTAAAGAGAGATCATTTGGAATCATGGGACATACAATTGGAAAATCAATGGCCTTTATAGGACCATTTTCTTTTTTAAAGAAACTGTCTCAGATAATGTTACAAGGACTCATTATCTGATAAACAAGATATATTACAGGGTTCCCTGCTTCCCACAAGAGCTTATGCTTTCATGACCAATGAATAGAAAATAAAAAACGAATAACATTTCCACTTGGTAGGAAGGTGAAAACACTGATTCCCTGGGGTTTAGTGCCTTTTCATAACACTAGTCTCAGAGTTATTAGTGAGAAGGGAATTTCATGATTCATTTTCTGTGATGCGTTAACTATTTTAGACCACTAGGGTGTCATTAAACCATTACCTTTTCTAATATGCTAAATGGAACCAAATAATTGAGGTCGACTGTTTATTTGCTTTCAAAAGAATACCTGTCTAACTGCTTCACAATGGATTGTGAAAATAGCTACCTTGATTGCAAATAGTAATCTTGTTCTTATTGCAAAAGCATGATGACTTTTTTTTAAAGAGAGAGTGAGAGAGGAGAGAGAGAGAGAGAGAGAGAGAGAGAGAGAGAGAGAGAGAGAGAGAGAGAGAGAGAGGGAGAGAGAATTTTCAATACTTATTTCTAGTTCTCGGCAGACACAACATCTTTGTTGGTATGTGGTGCTGAGGATTGAACCTGGGCCGCACGCATGCCAGGCGAGCGTGCTACCGCTTGAGCCACATCCCCAGCCCCAGCATGATGACTTTAAATTGCTACCCGAGCGTAGCAGCACATGGAGCTCCCATAGAGGCAGGATTAGGCATTGTACCTTCTGAAAACAGGAATTTCATGGTGGTTGGGAGAAATGTATGTAGTTCTATCCATCACCATTTAGGATGGTTATTCAGCAGAGTGTTATAGCAGAAGAAACTCTGGAGCAGGAACCTGGACTGATGAGAATCTTCCATATATAGTCTATCAACTATCTATTTTCAGCAAGCCATGGAACATGGATAAGAGTCTTGACCTCCTCAGGTCTTAGTTTCCTAACTAAAATAGCACAAATGGATTAGACTATCTTCCTGAAAGCCTCTTTCCCTTCAAGTTCAATGTGTTATTTCTCCAATCCCACATTTACTGGTATATGCAGAGCCATTCACACACATTATCTTTTTTTTAGTGCTCACAAAACCACATTATCATTTGACAAATGTGAAAATTAAAGTACAGAGAAGTCAAGTCATGGCTTGGAGGAAGGTCTTTCTTTCTCTTCACCTCAACATTCTTCATGAAGGAACTTACTGTGGAACACCTCGTACCTCCCTCCTTACCTAACAAGGAGAGGAGTGACTTGCTTTTATTAGTGGATTAGAAAAAGAAACAAGACATGCTCAGCCCAACTGTTTCCTTCATTTGGAGCCAGGCACTTGACTCCAAGGTTCTGGCTGGTTCTCTGTTCTATAGTCAATATGGGCTATACTACTGGGCTAAGTTCAGCAGTACCAGTGACTAGATAGTTAGTCAACCCAATTCTGAGATAAAATATTCAAAAGTAATTTGTAGGCACATATCTTATCCATTAATTTATATTTCTATTCCATTTGATTTTTTGTTGGGGTTTTTCTTTCAACTTTTAATAACTTTTTCATTGAAATAAAACTCACCTAAAGTAAAGTGCAAAAATCTTTAGTGTACTGGTCAATAAATCTCCACATTTGTACACACCTATGTAACTTCCACAAAGTTAATAAATTTATCCTAGCACTGCTTCATAGTTTTCAGAGTTCAGATTCTAAACGTTTGATTTTTCTGGTACTACCTCAATTTTAAATTTACCAAAAAAATGTTTGTTTCTAGTGCATAGAATACTATTGATATTCATATACCAGCTCCATATCCTTAAATCATACTGAATTTACTTATTAATCTTTTTGCACATTCTTTTAAATATTCTATGTTCATTAATACTTCTTACAAAATGATATTTAATCTCAACATATCTGCCCCTCGGTCCATTTATTTGTATCCAACTTTGGGAAGGAAATGCATTGGCTGGCCAACTAAAATCTTAGTAGTTCTAATCAAGTTCCCATGGCTATCAAGAACAGAGGCAAGCCAGGTGCAGTGGGGCATGCCTCTACTCCCAGTGACTTGGGAGGCTGGGGCAGGAGGATCAGAAGTTCAAAACCATCCTTAGCAATGGTGAGGCACTAAGCAACTCAGAGAGACCAAGTCTCTAAATAAAATACAAAATAGGGCTGGGGATGTGGCTCAGTGGTTGAGTGGCCCTGAGTTCAACCCTTAGTACCAAAAAAAAAAAAAAATGAGCAGAGACACTGCTCATTCCCAGTCCTTCTCTGGCAAGCAGCTCTGTGCCTGCATGTTGCAACCTTGCCCAACAGGTGAAGCTGCACTGCAAATGGGACATGATATTTGTTAGCATAATGATCAGCTTGACATTTATCCTTTGCATGTGCCTCATGTTTTCCAAGTTGGAATGTCTAGATTTGAAAAAATATAGACTATAGATTGATAGGAAATCTAACTCCAATAAAGTAACCTTGTGGATATTTGTATTTTCTCTTGGGTTAATACAATCTCACCATTATGCATGCATGTCTAAGTAGTGTTACCTTTTCCAACCTAGACCCTTGGCATTAACTTCAAAAGAAAAAAATCCTTCTTCTCATAATACAAGGAAGCATTTTGGGAAATATTGCTAAACATGATTCTTCCTAGAGAAAATATTTTTCTGATTTGGGGGTATTTGTAGCTCTCCACTGATTTATTTTATCTGATAGAACTACATATTCAATACAGAATTTGATATAATGTCATTCAGATCAAAATAGATATGTCTGTAATTACTTTATATTGTTAACTTATCAGGTAAAGAAAATGAAATTCATATTCCTTTAAATTGCCTGAGTATTAGATTTATTGAAGGAAGATTAATCAAGTCTTTTTTTTTAAATAATGACCTCCAATGACTACAATGACCTCAATTTTGATTGAAGGTCTGGGCTGCTAAATTTTCTTCATGGTTTTTCCAGGGAGAATTTGCCATAAGATCCAGAACAGTTTAGTCTTGCTCATGTTCAAACATAGAATTTGTAATTTTTTTCCCTCTGATGTTATATTTTACTCTCTACCTAAAGGGTTTTCTCTGCTCACATCACAGAAAAATATGACCCTCCATTATTTTTGTTCAGCTTATTAAGATGTAAATTAAATTCTATGTAGGATGGAAGAGAAGAAAGGAGAATTGTTCAATTAAGTATATGCTATTATCACTGTTATTAATAGTTGGATTTCTATTGCTCAACCCCACCTGGTCTTATCATATGTGAACAGTACAGATATTTTTCTAAGTATATCATCACCATCTATTGTTGAGAGAAATTCCCCCCAGTTATGACAGAAGTAGCAGGCTCCCTGAAAATTGATGATAATATATGGTAAGCCTCAATTTTCTGAAAATACAATTACATTTAGCTAATTCATATTTCAAAAGATTATGGTGCATTTGAAAAACAAGGACAATCACTGGTGTGTTGAATTGATGCTGAGGATCAGTTAGTAACAGAGAGTGGAACCGTGGGGCTCTTCGTTTCTCTAAGGAGAGAAAACAGGGCTTCTTGCTGTGTGCCTTTGCTTTTATTATCCATCTGTCACAAAACAGTGTCATGGAGTGATAAACTACTCCCCCTGGAGTAACTCATCTTTGTAGTTCTGCAACAGCAGTTGGCAGGTAATTGTAGAGATGGGGTGTGTGACAGGAACCTGGTAGCTTTAGTGAGTATGGGAAGTGACTGTTGTTAAAATGGATCAGGAATCAGCTTCCTTCTCAACAACCTGCTGGGTTAGAATCCTTTACCAACCTGCAATTCTCTGCCTCTTCTGCACTCCAAGAGTCAGATCTGTGCTTAGAGCACCACCACTCATTTTTTATAGATGTTGGGAAGGAGGCTTTCTCTTAGGTAAGTGAAGGAGTTCAGTGGATTATTGCTGTAGGATCCTCTTTGAGTTCTGACCAATGCTTTGTTCTTTTCAAGTATCTTTAGTTACATGCTGCAGTGACAGGTTAATCCAATAACAGTAGATTTTGCAAAAAATATGAGAATTCCTTGTAAAAAACTCTACTTTTATCTGATGTATTTTATTTAGGGTCTGACATAACATGTCTAATAACCAATACAGGGCCATGCTTATTAAAAAATACAACTTTAAGTTGCATATGGCATTAACATTGTAAATCCACTCTTTTTTTTATTTTATTGTTGGTTGTTCAAAACATTACATAGTTCTTAATATACCATATTTCACAGATTGATTCAAGTGGGTTATGAACTCCCATTTTTACCCCGTATACAGATTGCTGTGTCACATCAGTTACATTTCCATTGATTTACAAATTGCCTTTCTAGTGACTGATGTATTCTGCTGTCTATCCCATTCTCCACTGTCTCCTCACCCCTCCCCTCCCCTCCCCTCCCCTCCCCTCCCCTTCTCTCTCTCCATTCCCTCTACTATAAATCGTTTCTTCCACTTATATAATTTTTCTCCTACTCCTCCTTTCCTCTTATATGTAATTGTGTATAACCCTGAGGCTCACCTTCCAATTCCATGCAATTTCCCTTAACTCTCACTTTCCCTCCCGCCTATCATCCCTGTTTAATGTTATTCTTCTTCTCCAGCTCTTCGTCTCTACCCTGTCCTTGGTTACTCCCCTTATATCAAAGAGGACATTTGACATTTGTTTTTTAAGGATTGGCTAGCTTCACTTAGCATAATCTGATCGAATACCATCCATTTCCCTCCAAATTCTATGATTTTGTCATTTCTTATTGCAGAGTAATACTCCATTGTGTATAAATGCCACATTTTTTAATACATTCATCTATTGAAGGGCTTCTAGGTTGGTTCCACAATCTTGCTATCGTGAATTGTGCTGCTATGAACATCGATATAGCAGTGTCCCTGTAGCATGCTCTTGTTAGGTCTTTAGGGAATAGACCGAGAAGGGGAGTAGCTGGGTCAAATGGTGGTTCCATTCCCAGCTTTCCAAGAAATCTCCATACTGCTTTCCAAATTGGCTGCACCATTTTGCAGTCCCACCAAAAATGAACAAGTGTACCCATTTTCCCGCATCCTCGCCAGCACTTGTTGTTGTTGGACTTCTTAATGGCTGCCAATCTTACTGGAGTGAGATGGTATCTTAGGGTGGTTTTGATTTGCATTTCTCTGACGGCTAGCGATGTTGAGCATTTTTTCATGTACTTGTTGATTGATTGTATGTCCTCCTCTGAGAAGTGTCTGTTCAGGTCCTTGGCCCATTTGTTGATTGGGTTATTTGTTATCTTATTATCTAATTTTTTGAGTTCTTTGTATACTCTGGATATTAGGGCTCTATCTGAAGTGTGTGGGGTAAAGATTTGTTCCCAGGATGTAGGCTCCCTGTTTATCTCTCTTATTGTTTCTTTTGTTGAGAGAAAACTTTTTAGTTTGAGTAAGTCCCATTTGTTGATTCTGGTTGTTAACTCTTGCGCTATGGGTGTCCTATTGAGGAATTTGGAGCCTGACCCCACAGTATGTAGATCATAGCCGACTTTTTCTTCTATCAGACGCCGTGTCTATGATTTAATATCGAGCTCCTTGATCCATTTTGAGTTAACTTTTGCGCATGGCGAGAGAAAGGGATTCAGTTTCATTTTGATGCAAATGGATTTCAAGTTTTCCCAGCACCATTTCTTGAAGATGCTATCCTTCCTCCATTGCATGCTTTTAGCCCCTTTATCAAATATAAGATAGTTGTAGTTTTGTGGATTGGTTACTTTGTCTTCTATTCTGTACCATTGGTCCACTTGCCTGTTTTGGTACCAGTACCATGCTGTTTTTGTTACTATTGCTCTGTAGTATAGTTTGAAGTCTGGTATCACTATACCGCCTGATTCACACTTCCTGTTTAGCATTGTTTTTGCTATTCTGGGTCTTTTATTATTCCATATGAATCTCCTGATTGTTTTATCTATTTCTACAAGAAATGCTGTTGGGATTTTGATTGGGATAGCATTGAACTTATAGAGAACTTTTGGTAATATCGCCATTTTGATGATGTTAGTTCTGCCTATCCATGAACAGGGTATATTTTTCCATCTTCTGAGGTATTCTTCTATGTCTCTTTTTAGGGTTCTGTAGTTTTCATTGTATAGGTCTTTCACCTCTTTTGTTAGGTTGATTCCCAGGTATTTTATTTTTGGGGGGGATATTGTGAATGGAGTAGTTGTCCTCATTTCCGTTTCAGAGGATTTGTCGCTGATATACAGGAATGCATTTGATTTATGCGTGTTGATTTTATATCCAGCCACTTTGCTGAATTCATTTATTAACTCTAATAGTTTATTTGTAGACCCTTTTGGGTCTGTTAGGTATAGAATCATATCGTCTGCAAATAGTGATAATTTAAGTTCTTCTTTTCCTATTTTTATGCCTTTAATTTCTTTCGTCTGTCTAATTGCTCTGGCCAGTGTTTCGAGGACTATGTTGAACAGAAGTGGTGAGAGAGGGCATCCCTGTCTTGTACCAGATCTTAGAGGGAATGCCTTCAATTTTTCTCCATTCAGAATGATGCTGGCCTGTGGCTTATCATAGATTGCTTTAACAATGTTGAGGTATGATCCTGTTACCCTAATTTTTCTAGAGTTTTGAACATAAAGGGATGCTGTATTTTGTCAATGCTTTTTCTGCATCTATCGAGATGATCATATGGTTCTTATTTTTAAGTCTATTGATGTGGTGAATAACATTTATTGATTTCCGTATATTGAACCAGCCTTGCATCCCAGGGATGAATCCTACTTGATCATGGTGTATAATTTTTTTGATATGTTTTTGAATCCGATTCGCCAGAATTTTATTGAGGATTTTTGCATCTAGGTTCATTAGAGATATTGGTCTGTAGTTTTCTTTCTTTGAAGTGTCTTTGTCTGGTTTAGGAATCAGAGTGATGTTGGCCTCGTAGAATGTATTTGGAAGTTCTCCCTCTTTTTCTATTTCCTGAAATAACTTGAAAAGTATTGGTGTTAGTTCCTCTTTAAAGGTTTTGTAAAATTCTGCTGTATACCCATCCGGTCCTGGGCTTTTCTTAGTTGGTAGTCTTTTGATGGTTTCTTCTATTTCCTCTATTGTTATTGGTCTGTTTAGGTTGTCTATATCTTCCTGACTCAATCTGGGCAGATCATATGACTTAAGAAATTTATCGATGCCTTCACTATCTTCTATTTTATTGGAGTATAAGGATTCAAAGTAATTTCTGATTATCTTCTGTATTTCTGAAGTGTCTGTTGTGATATTGCCTTTTTCATCCCGTATGCTAGTAATTTGGGATCTCTCTCTTCTTCTCTTCGTTAGCATGGCTAAGGGTCTGTCAATTTTATTTATTTTTTCAAAGAATCAACTTTTGGTTTTGTCAATTTTTTCAATTGTTTCTTTTGTTTCAATTTCATTAATTTCAGCTCTGATTTTAATTATTTCTTGCCTTCTACTTCTTTTGCTGTTATTTTGCTCTTCTTTTTCTAGGATTTTGAGATGATATTTGAGATCGTTTATTTGTTGGTTTTTTTTTTTTTAAGGAATGCGCTCCAAGCAATGAATTTTCCTCTTAAAACTGTTTTCAGGGTGTCCCATAGATTCCGATATGTTGTGTCAGTGTTTTCATTTATCTCTAAGAATTTTTTAATTTCCTCCTTGATGTCTTCTATGACCCATTGATCATTCAGTAACCTATTGTTCATTCTCCACGTGATGCATGATTTTTCCTTCCTTCTTTTATCGTTGATTTTCAGTTTCATTCCATTATGATCAGATAGGATGCATGGTATTATTTCTACTCCTTTATATTGTCTAAGAGTTGTCCTGTGACATAATATATGATCTATTTTTGTGAAGGATCCATGTGCTGCTGAGAAAAATGTGTAACTACTTGATGTTGGGTGGTGTATTCTATATATGTCAATTAAGTCTAGGTTGTTAATTGTGTTGTTGAGTTCTATAGTTTCCTTATTTAACTTTTGTTTGGAAGATCTGTCCAGTGGTGAGAGAGGTGTGTTGAAGTCTCCCATGATTATTGTATGGTGGTCTATTAGACTCTTGTACTTGAGAAGAGTTTGCTTGATGAACGTAGCTGCACCATTATTTGGGGCATATGTATTTATGATTGTTATGTCTTGTTGGTGTATGGTTCCCTTGAGCAGTATGCAGTGTCCCTCTTTATCCTTTTTGATTAACTTTGGCTTGAAATCTATTTTGTTTGATATGAGTATGGACACTCCTGCTTGTTTCCGCAGTCCATATGAGTGGAATGATTTTTCCCAGCCTTTCACCTTCAGTCTATGTATATCTTTTCCTATCAAATGCGTCTCCTGTAGGCAACATATTGTTGGATCTTGTTTTGTGATCCATTCGACTAGCCTGTGTCTCTTAATTGGTGAGTTTAAGCCATTAACATTTAGAGTTATTATTGAGATTTGGTTTGTTCCTCCAGTCATATTTGTTTATTTATGTTACTAAACCTGATTAGTTTTCCTCTTTGGTTACTTTCCCCCCTTTACTGTCCTACCTCCCACTGATGGTTTTCAATGTTATTTTCAGTTTCCTCTTCCTGTAATGTTTTGCCAAGGATTTTTTGAAGAGATGGTTTTCTAGCTGCGAATTCTTATCACTTTTGTTTATCGCGAAAGGTTTTAATTTCATCTTCCATCCTGAAGCTTAATTTCGCCGGATACACGATTCTTGGTTGGAGCCCATTTTCTTTCAGTGTTTGAAAAATGTTATTCCAGGATCTTCTAGCTTTCAGAGTCTGTGTTGAGAGATCAGCTGTTATCCTGATTGGTTTGCCCCTAAATGTAATCTGCTTTCTTTCTCTTGTAGCTTTTAAAATTCTCTCCTTATTCTGTATGTTGGGCATCTTCATTATAATGTGTCTAGGTGTGGATCTCTTATGATTTTGCACTTTCGGCGTCCTGTAGACTTCTAGGATATGGGATTCTGTTTCATTCTTCAAGTCTGGGAAGTTTTCTCGTATTATTTCATTGAATAGATTGTTCATTCCTCTGGTTTGGAGCTCTGTGCCCTCCTGTATCCCAATGACTCTTAAGTTTGGTCTTTTAATGTTATCCCATATCTCTTGGATTTTCTGCTCATGGTTTCTTAGCAGTCTTGCTGAACTGTCTATGTTCTTCTCAAGTTGAAATACTTTGTCTTCATTGTCTGATGTTCTATCTTCTAAGTGATCTATTCTGCTGGTAGTATTGTCAATTGAGGTTTTAAGTTGGTTTATTGCTTCCTGCATTTCCAGGATTTCTATTTGTTTTTTATTACTTCTAACTCCCTGTGAAATTGATCTTTTACTTCCTGGATTTGTTTCTGTAGTTCCTTGTCAATGTGATCTTTCATTGTCTGATTTTGCTGTCTCATGTCTTCCTTGAGACTCCAGATCATCTGAAGCATGTATATCCTGAACCCTTTATCTGACATTCCATCTGTTGCAGCTATTACCTCTTCTAGAGTTGAGTTGACCTGCATTGCTTGTGGTCCTTTCTTTCCTTGTCTTTTCATATTGCTTGTGTTTCTTTCTGCTTCGTGAAACTGTTGTGTTTTTGAAATTTTTCCCCCTGTTTATTTATGTTGCTCTTGTATATTTGGGATATCTCTCTTGTAGGGTGGGTAGTGGCTGTGATCCTCCTCTAATCAGGGTGATCTATCCACTACGCTGGTTGGTCGTAGGTCTGCCCGCCCTGCGGGCACGGGTGGCTGCTCTACTCTGCCCCCACTCCAATTGCGGTGACGTTCCTACCACGTCCTCGGATCGTTGGTCCTGATCCGGACGTGGGCAGCAGCTCTTCTCCACCCCTACTCTAATTGATGTGACGTGTCTACCACGCTGGTCGGCCTCCAAGCCTGTTCCGCCGGTGGGTCTCAGATCTGCCCACCCCGCGGGCCTGGGTGGCAGTTCTGCTCAACCCCCACTCCCAGTGGGGGTACCTAACTGCCTCTCCAACGGGTCTCTGGGCTCCTTCCGGACGCTGGCGGCGGCTCTGTTCAACCCCCACTCCAACCAGTGTGACGTGACTGCCTCGATGCTACTCGTCCACCACACTGGCCGGCTGCCGAGCCTGTCCTGCCAGTGGGACGCAGGACTGCCTACCTTGCAGGGTCAGACGGCAGCTCTTCACGGCCTCCACTCCAAGTGGGTTGACTTGGCTACCCTGCCGTCGGGTCGCTGGTCCTGTTCCAGGCGTGGGCGGCTACTCTCCTCGGCCCCAGCTGCAGTTGGGGTGTCGCGATACCACACCGGCGGGACCCTTAGCCTGCTCTGGGCACAGGAGGCAGCTCCACTCTGCCCTCCAGGCCCCCGCAGCACCCAGCAGGACCCGGACCCAAAAGCAGTCCCTGTAAGATCCCCAACCCTGAGCCAGAGCCGCTTCGGGAGCCAGGAGCCGGTCTCTCCGATCCCCGCCACTTTCTGCTAGGAGCAGGCTCCTCAGGGCTACCACCGCGGGTTCCCCAATCCCAGGCCAAAGCCGCCCCAGGAGCCCAAGCCTGGCCTTACCAGACTCTCCCTGATCGGTGCCCAAGCCTGGCCGCACCAAACTCTCCCTGCTCGGTGCACGCTCCCCTGGGAGCAGAGTCTAAGACGCACTTCCCGCGGGCTCCCCAGCTCCGGGTCAAAACTGTTCCAGGAGACAGAGTCCCGCTGCCCCTCGTCGCAAGTTTCACTTGTGGCTGGCCTCAGCTCCCGGTCCCCGCAGGCTCCGTGGCCCTGGGCTCAAGCAGCCACGGGAGCCAGAACTCAGCCTCTCCGATCCCTGCCACACTCTGCTCGGAGCAGGCTCCACAGAGGTACCCCAGCCTCAGGCCCAGGCAGCCCCGGGAGCCCGAGCCTGGCAGCTCCAACCTCTCCCAGCTCAGTGTACGCTCAGACAGGGGCAGGGTCAAAGACACAGTCGCCGCGGGTTCCGTAGCCCCGGGCCAAGAAGGATCTCCCGCCCTGGGCCAAAGCAACTCGGGGAACTAGAATCTGGCCGCTAAAAGCCCGGTGCCCGCCTTGCCAGGGGTGAGGCCTGAAGAGTATTCTCCTCAGAGTTTCCAGTCCCGAGCCTGAGCGATCTGTCTGCGCGACGCAGGCAAATACCAGCCTGGAATCACCTGTTCTGTAGTTGAATGAGCTGAGATCAGTAGAAAACAGGGATGATTGCATCAGCTCTCCAAGATGGCGGCTGCAGTCCTCCTCCGTGTTCCGACCGGTGTCGGGAATTGAACTGGACCGATTCTCTCCTCTATTTCAAAGCTGGAATTCAGCACTCAGCGCGGCCAGTGTGCCACTGGCAGGAGCCTGCAGAATCCGCTTCGCTGTAATCCCTCTCTGGTACCTCGCGGCTAATTAACTCGGGCGCGTCCCAGACTCTATCCACGGGGCGGTCCGCCGACCAAGTACTGCTTCCCTCCGTGCGGAGAAATCGCCCGCGACCAAGCCCCTGCAGCCGAATCCCGCGCGCTGGAATTCTGACCTCTAGATTCTGGAGCACCTCGATTTCACTGGGGATTCCCACCAAGGTAGCCTTCAGCCATTTCACCTTGTGTTTCTCCCGCACAGTGGCGCAGCATACTGGTGTGCTACACTCCCTTGGCCGCCATCTTCAGGATCTCGTAAATCCACTCTTGATCAAATGTTTTTTGTAAGAGTAGGATTTATTGAAGGATAGATATAGGAACAGAACTCTCGCAATGCAAGAGTGGACCCGATAGCAGGTTTTCTCCCATGATTGGTTTTTTGATCAACAAAATATAATATTTACACCTCGACAAGATGCTTCACAATAAAAAACTTACTTTGGGACATATAAAATAGTTTCACATCCTTCAGACTTTATCCTGGAATTTGTATGTAAGGTAGATGAAATAGCATCATAGAACAGAAGCCAGTATGCATATTCTGGACATAGTTTGGGGTTTAATAAAGGCCATATATTTATAACATTCCTGAATCACCCAGAAATGAGATATACTATGGCTTCTCATTTCAGATTCACTTCCACAGAGCACTGTCAGTTGATCATTTACATTGATCTTTTGTGTAAATTTATCCACCCAGCTAGATTAACACATTATTTTTCCAGGTATCACAACTGTAGGGATTTCTTGAATGTCATGTTACTTTTTACATGTTTTCTCTCAGCAGTATCTCTTGAAAGAATAAGATTTGGAATTCCTAAGGGTCTAATAAAAATTTATGTCTACTGAGACTTTAGTCAATATCTGTCACAGAAATTAAAAGAGTAGCTCCTAAGATAAATGTTGTCAAGAGCATACAGCTGAAGAGCTCTTAGCAGAATCTACCAGTGAAACAAATGCAGGGACTAGAGTCCATGCAGATCTGTTTGGATTTGTAAACCACTCAGCTCAGGCTGTGAGGGGAATATTTACAGAAACAATAAAGCTAAATATTCTCTAATAAGAATGATCACCTCACAAGGTCAAGGGACTGATCCAAACCTATTAAAATTATACTCAGGAATGGAATGCAAGCACTCTACCTTAGTTGGTAGAGTTGCTTCCCATGGGATATGTTAACATTTCTGAAATCACTGCACATATGTATAACAAGGTTAAACAAATTATAAATAAATGGCAGGTAGTATAAGCAAAGTTTATCAGCCTTGGAATAGGAGGTTATAAATAAGCAAAAAGGGAAAGCCACAATGAATCAGGTGGTACTAAATGGAGCTGAAGATATCAGTATGAATTTAAGTTTAATCTATGAAATCATAAATTTGAGTAGCAATGTTTACATGTATGTTGGTAAACACATGTTTCCTAGTTCTGTCCACTGAAGCAACAGTACCCCAAAGCCACCAACAGCCAGTCGTTTGTTGAAACAAACCCTGCATTTATTTCATCAGTAGATTCTACCGAGAGCTCCTTGCCTAAAAATTGGTGAAATCTGAAGACCTTGTGTTTTAATTCTACTTTGAAAAAACTGGGGGGTGGGTCAGGACTCCTTGGGGGAAATAACCTGTTATAGAGAAAGGACAGCAAATATATAAAATGAGACTAGAGTAACTTGTAGTGCCAGAAGTGAATAAATCCTAAAAATATAAAGCCATGGAACTATGTCAAAGGGACACTAAAATCAAGTGAAGAACATTGAATGGCCAAAGCTAAGACAGTTTGAGAAATGGAATAAATAATGCAGTATGGATTATAGTCCATAGTATCAAATACAAGCTCATACCAATATAAACAAATATTCAAATAAAAATTAAATGGGGAGAAAAGACAAATCTTCTGTACAAAATAATTCCAAAGAGTTTATGCAGATATTCTATTCTCAACAAGGTACAACACAACTCTCCACTCCTTGAGTACAGAATATTCTTAGTGTTTGCTTTCAAAGCTCATAGTAGAAGAAGGGGCATAAAAGTAAATTTACAACACAGAGACCTGGTTAACACGACCTTAACCAGGTGATCAATGTTAACATCGTCTGTGATAAATTAATGTGTATACTCTGGAGAAGATATTTCACATCTGCAGCATTTATCCCCCATCATCCCACTGTAACTATGAGATCAGCTAAACTCAAATTTAGGGACATTCTACAAAATATATAATCAGTACTCCTAAAATTTGTCAAGTCACTATAAATAAGGAATGTTTGGGGACTGCCAAGGCTTGGAGGAACTCAGTGAGACCTGAAAAATAATGCAGTGTAATATGCTAGACAAGATTCTGGAATAGAAAAAGGAAAATTTGTTGAAATCTAAAAAAAGTTGGGATTTAGTTAATGATAATGTATCAATATAAGTTCATAATGTTGCAAATGTTACATAGTAATATGTTTACTACAGGGAAAAGTGAATTGTAGGCATATGAGAACCCTTTACACTATCTTTGTAACTTTTTTTAAGAATTAGAATGCAATCTTTACTTTTAAAAAAATGCCCAAGATTTACCATCTTAGTCCAGCATCATGTATAAGCAATAACATGACTGGATGCTTGAATTGGACAGAACGTCAATTAGATGCTTGACATGTATTATTTTATTCTCCTCAGAAGGACTTATCAAATGAGTGATATTACTATCCCAGATTACTAATAAAAAAATTCAAGGTCTAGTGGGTCAAATGATTTGTGTAAGGAGGTCACACTACCACATAGCAGTAATCACTAAATCACCCTGCCTGTCTCACCCCAGAATGGTCTTAAGTACTACATTCCTGTCTCTTACTTAGTTGCAGCCAAGGAGTAATATCACTCAGCAGTATATAAAAATATGTGGTTTCCCACTACACTGATAAATGGTTGTGTGTATGAAATGAAATTTGCGATTGGTGGTAGACCACAACATTTCATCACATGATGAGGTTTTTCTGCTTTATTTCACATGAATGATGTTAAGATAGAGGCAAAATTATTTTTATGGTTTTTTTCATATAGATGCTCTATTCATCACTTCAAAGAGAGGTTAAAATTAATAGGCAAAATGCATTTGAGAAGAAACACACCACTGAGAATCATAAGTCTCCATTCCATGACCTTCAGATTGACCTAGCTATAAGATATGGTAAACTGATTCCCCCAAGGTTTTTTCTTTTTTTTTTTTTTTGCTTTCTAAACAAGAGCTATGTTTATTTAGCTAGTGAATATGTAGAATAATACATATTTACTTCATGTCCCGCAATCAGGCTCACAAACACCCAGAAAAAGGAATTAAGGATTTTAAACATAGTTATAAAGGTCATAAAAAGTCTGATTAGACTGAGGTACATTTACTCAAAATATTGAGATTCATTAAGTGGTAGCAAACAAAATAATTCCTCAGACAAATGCACATTTCTCAGTATACATATAATTGAGGGAAGGAGAGGAAAAGAATGTGCATTAACTGGTGAAATCCACCAAGCTGTATATCAATAATTCTGTTACACCAAACAGTTTGAAGACAAGGAAAATGTCCTAATATAATTTTAGATTATGTTTCATTTGGCTAAAATAGAGCTTAAGGTTGCTTTGCCATATTAAAAGTTTACTATAATAATTTTCACATAAACATTTAGACTTGAACTCCACAACTAAATATGGCATGATTAGTTTGCTTTTAATCTGTTGAAATAGCTAAAAATTTATCATTTAAAAACTACAACAAGGAAAAATTTGAAGCAGTGTGACTCTTACATCATTGAACCACTTCTAATGGTTAACTGTTAGTATTTAACAAATTCAAAGAGTTAATGAATCCTTGCATTCATTCAGTCTTCTGTGGCTTAGCTAGGGTGCATAATTAAAAAAGACAGCAGATACTGGTAAAAGCTTCAGGATAGAAAGTGCTTGACAAAGTTACAGTTCTCAAGTGTGTTCAGTGTGAGTATAAGGGCAGATGTGCTGATGAATACCATTATATGAAGAGTCGGTTTTTATTAAAGTGTTCAAAGATGTCACCTTAAGCAGAAAAAAAAGCTTTAATAATGTCTGCATTCCTAGATGCTCCATG
Organism: Spermophilus citellus; assembly: GCF_964194105.1. NCBI lineage: Eukaryota > Metazoa > Chordata > Mammalia > Rodentia > Sciuridae > Spermophilus > Spermophilus citellus. The sequence goes on along the minus strand of NC_138186.1, from coordinate 140,084,899 downwards.
GTCATTCTTTTCAAATGCAGTTGTTGTTCATGTGCTTAAGAAGCTTGAAGGATGCCTTCTGTTCCAAGGGGAGATACCCAGAGAAGATTAATTTAACAATCCAAGTGGCCCCTTTAAACAAGTGGCCCCTTAAGCAGGCATACTATCGTGGTTGTTAATATTAACTTTGGAGCCACATTTTAAGAAAAATACTTGGAAGAGGTTCTTGAATGCCACAAGAAATCCCCAAACAGCACCATGCTCAATGTCTATAATTAAGGCAAGTGCATTGTTGGGGTTAGAGCTTTGCAAACTGACCAGTCTCAAGATTATCAAAACACACTCAACAAAGATGTGCTTTGCAGAACATATGGAACTGAGTGTCTCTGGGCTAATATTTCTGTTTGGTTACTAGGATGCCATTTACCCCTTTTTGTATGAGGGCTTCAACAGGGGATTCAGTCCTACTGAAATACTGATTAGGCAACCTGTCAAGATTTTCCCTGTTGTCTTCTAGTTATTCTTAGATAAGGATAACAGGAGACAAACACAAATGTGGTTAAGAGACTTCTTTATTTACACCTATTTAACTCTTTCATTTTGGGGCTCCACCTGTGCTGTTTCTAATAAAATAAGAAAATTATCTTCAAGTAGCGCTTGGAATTTAAATGAATTAGGAATGTCTCCTCTACCCCAGTATTATATATTTGAGTCTCAAAGCCACATAAACAAGGAGGGACTGAAGAGGGAAAAGAATAGACCATAATATTCTGCTAGTAATTAAAGTTCAAAATCAAGAAAGCAGAGATAATGGGCCACAGTTAGTCATAGCCAAGGCTATGTTGAAGGATTAAATATTGCATAGTGGTAGTTCATTATAAAAGAAAGAAGTCTAGGTTAATATGCTAAATTTATACCAAAACCTGTGGTTTTTGAGGACAACAAATCCTGGTTCTGAGTGCAAAATCCAGTGATTGTTGAACTCTTTCTTACCAGGAGTATGTGTTCTTACACTTTACTAGAGTTAGATAGCTGTGTGTGCATTCAAAGCACTGTAGTATTTAAGGACTAGCTGTTTGTAGCATCCTCCAAGTAAACTTAACATAGAAAAGGGAAATCTTCCCATTAACACGGGGCATGCAGAATTCTCACAACACTGTGAGTGAGGTTAGAAGGATGGTTTTGGTCCCCCTGCACCAATTTCTTACATAGCTAGGAACAAAAAGACAGCAGCAGAGATTAATTCTATCCTCAACCGGGCATAAGAAAGTCCTTGTAGAAATTAGTTTGGTGGAGAAATAAGCCCTGAAATATGGTATGTCTATTCACCCTGAACATGCTCAGAAATATTTGGGAAAGGAAAGGCAGAAACTTTGGTCAGCATGACATTGCCACATTGATCAAATATGACAGCTTTGTCTAGTGGTGAGGTCAGCAGGAAAATCATTAAAAGCATCTTCTCTAAGAACATACCTGGCATTGATTTTTTCAGCCTTGACCTGTGGAAGCTCTCAGAACTATAAAGTGAAGGCAGCAATGGTTTCCCATTGCATCAACTACTGTGAAATCACAATCATCAGGTGTGTGTGGAATATGCTTAGGGACTTGCTTTCAAAACTTCACAGCAGTAGAAGGGAAATAAAAATAAATTTAGACTACAGAGACACCTTAATATTCTGCACTAACATAAATGGGAACCACATACACAATTCCTTGGATGTTTCAAAGTTATATTAGACCTCTGGCCTATTTTGTGTGCCAGAGGGATATTATGATTTAGCTGTGAGTTTCTAATGTTTCTGGCTTCCTAAAGTTGAGTGCTACCATGACCCCTGTTCTAGAAGCCCAGAGTAGATTGCAATGCAAAGGAAAAGGAGAGGTGAAGGTCATTTTGCTGCCAGAAATCCACCATGACACTTTCCTAATTATCCTGCCAATTATAAAACCTCCATCACACTGTGGGAGTAGACTCCACCTGCAATGTAAGCACAACTTTCCTGTCTTCACACAGTAGTAAGAGTTACTTAAATAATAATCCTCTACATTATCTCAATTGTTCTCAGAGTGACTGATTGACAGCTCAGGAATAGGATGAGGTTCCAACTGAGCTTGATTATTATTGATGGTGACTATAATAATTTAAGAACATTCAAGGGGAAATCTGATATGATGACTATAAGCTATCACTCGAGATTATTGAATAAAAACTTTAATATAAAATGAAATGTCTAAAATATTAGTCAAATTAGGAGCTCTTAATGTCTGTAGAAATAAAATAAGCTACTGTGTCAAAATGGAAAAAAATCAAAGGGGGGAAGTTTAGGCAATTATGTTAGTCTGAAGCAGTAAATGAGAATGTTCTTCAAATCCCTTAAAGATAGAACCAAAATTATATTCCATTTCAGGTTTGTGAACTCAGTGGGGTTGGGAGAGAACTGTTCATAGCTATGTTTCACTCTTGCATGGGATGAAGATATCAGTACCCAGAGTAACAGGAATTTCTAATAGTGTTTAGAATAAAATTAACAGGAGAATACCAGATCATTCATTGAAGTTATTCAACAGAAAAAAGAATGTCATACTGCAGTGATTTCATTCTGATATTGAAAACTGCTACCTGGCCATCCATGGAGTACATTTTATATCCAAGTCTGTGCTATTTGTGTATAATAAGTTGTCAAATTGTTTGGGTCCAATTGTAAGGGTAAGGATTTAGGATAGGAACCAGTCATTGGAATCCCAGGGAAGCTTCATGAGGAGGCTGACCTAAGACTCCTATTATCAAAGATAAGACGCAGTAAAGAGAGGAGGAATACGAGGAAGGGGCACCTATGCAGTAGCAATTTTGATCAAGATGCAAAATGGAGAGGAAGTACTGAGTGATACAGGAAGGATCTAAGTTTTTATAAATAGGGTTAATAAAGATAGCAATGATTTTTAAAAAATATTATTTATTGAACTTTAACAGTGAGTCAGAGGACTTTAGATTTGAAACAATAAGTCAAAATGAGGCCTTATTCATCTTCAGCAGAGAAGTCTTAGGCTACTTCCTGACAGTATTACTTCCTTTTAGGCCTCATTTCCCAGATAGTGTCTAGTCTACTGTGACTATCCAAAATAAGCACGAACTTCCAAGACTAACTGTAAGCCTTAGAAACCCATGAGATCTCAAGGAGGACAGAGGAACTATTAAAGCAGAGTTAACATTCTTCTATTAGTCAGGTCTTGGGCAAGAATTTAAACGGGATGGAGAAATCTTGTTAGGGCTGAACTTCAACAAATAGTTTAAGTGGCTTCAACCCTAGTCCATTTTTTCTATGCCTACCCAAACACAGATTTAAGAGTCTTGAGCTTGTATTATTAAATAAATATTGAAAAAAGACATATCTAACACAGCCCAATAAAATGGCTCCATTGTCTTCTACAATATTACAAATATTTGGTCTGTTGGTGATTAGAAATATAGGAAGTTCTTCTTTTTCTTTTTTTGAATACAAATGTTTATATCATATCATATATGATCATTTCCTTAGAATTAAATCTTCACAGTAAAGTTGTTCAATCAAGATGTTTCTTTAGACTCTTAATGCATATTGAAATTTTTTCATTCAGAAAAAAATTGTGCATTTATACTATCATCAGCTACATATCTAAATACACATTTTACCACATCTTGACCAACATTTTGACAGTATCATTTTGTAAAATATGTGCCCATTTGACAAGTAGAAATTTGTTCCTTTTGTTTGCTTTGTTTGGTTACTAGGATGAGTAAATCTTTTTCTTCCTGTGTATTGTACAATCTTGTCTCTTGTATTATTGGTTTTAAACTGATATTGTTTTTAATTGATTCTTATAGTATAGTATTTTCAAGTAGACATAATTTTTCACCATTGTGAATTTTGTTGCAAATAAACAAATATAAGTCTGATTTACCAAGCATGTGATTGCACAATAAAGCTTTAAGATGGACATTTCTTGGCAGGTAAGTAGCTGGAAGCAATACCTCTGAATTTCTGCCATAAAACACAGAAAGTGGAGTTGTATACAGGCAGCAATTCCAGGGACTAGGAATCTGGCTTAATATCTCTGTTAATACTTAGATTAGTGTCTTTGTTTACTTTGTCTAACAAATATCTTAGCAATATCTCTCCCAAGTGAAATTATTTTATTGAAGCATTAAATTTCATTATTAGTTTTCCTAATACGTGAGAACATTTGATGGCCACCTACAACTTTACAATTGTTTTTTAAAGAAGGAAAGAAGAAACCAGGCATAGAGAAGTAGAAGCATTCCTAACCTTCCATGGACATCACCAAGCAGAACGCAGGACACAAGAGGGCTTGGGCGAGGTTGGACCTAGGAAGTGGGCCTCCAGATTCTCCTGCACAAGCCTAATGAGAAGGTAGAACTCTGGCCCAGGAAGTATTGCCTGGGCTGCTGTATTGCACACCTCCAGATGGTGCCATTCCTACAGAACACAGTGATGATCATGCCCTTGGAGTTATGCAACCCAGAATCCTTCCCAGAACCAGGGACAGGGTTAGGTAAATAAGTTCAGCAGGAAAGGGAGACTCTGGGTTGGAATCATGGAAACAAGAAATAATGGAGGAGTAATGCAGATGCCTGTTAACTCAAGGGTGACCAGAGTGGACACCCTTTCCATGGGCAGATTCTGGAGCAGGGCTTCACTCTTTAGGGAAAGGATTATGAAGAACATGTTTTAAGAAACTGTGGTCCTGTAGAAGTTACTAGGAAAGGAACTCAAGCACAGAAAAAATAGTCAGTTATTGGAAACTGGGTTTAGAGAAGAACTACGTCTTAGGATCAAAGCAGAAGAATCACCTTTTGTGGGAAGAGGGTGGAGCCAGAAAGACAATGCTACAAATGGGTAAAGTTGATCATGCTTGAATTGAGAGATGCAACAGATAGGATTGCAGCCCTGTTCAGATCACCTTTACCAGTCAGACACCCACAGTCCAGTAGCTGTCACCAATTGTCTGGCCTTCAGAACATGCCCTGTGAGATCAGACTGAACCTTTTCTCCAGCTAAGAAATGCATGCCTTAACTTATTCCCAGCCCTATCCTGCTCTCCTGCCTCGCCTCTAGAGGACATACCTCAAAAGATCAGTAGCAGAATCTCTGCCTTCAGCTCTGCTTCTTGGAAACTCAACTTCAGATAAAGCAGATGGCTTGGAAGAAACTATATCATAGTTTATAGGTTGGAAATTCTAATTTTCCAAGCTTTCCTTCACATCAAAATTGATTTCAGTTCTGTCTTCATTGGACACTTTTAATGTTATCTGTTAAAATTCAGATTCCTGGACTCCATCATAAAATATTCAACATTGTTAGGGCCCAGAGTACCCTGGGAGTCTCATGCACTTTAGCGATTAAGAGTCATGTTCCAGGAGTTGGAGTAGGAAGAAGTTATTGATGGAAATCAAGTGGGTGGGTAAATGAAGCGAAGAGGGACACAGGAACTGTGACTGACAGCTGGAGCAGAAAGGGAGATTGAATGCCTGGCTAGCACAATGTGATGCAAATGAAAGACATCTCTGCAATGAAAGCAGCTTTCTCAGGAAGCAACCCAGAGCATAAAGATACTAACTAGAGCACCATGTGCCCTTTGTTAGTTGGTGTCACTTGCTGACCTTGGGGTCCTTGCTTATAAAATAGACACAATAAGGCCTTCCACTTAATAACTCTTAAGCAGGTGATGGAGATAGACTAACAATGTCGTAGGTGCCCTATGCCAACTGAAGGAAAGGGAACCACATAAACCCAAGTTAAAACTCTCCTGGCTGACTTTCAAAACCACAGCAGAGTTTTGAAATCTTCCAATATTCATGAAGCTCTAATGAAGTTCAAGAGGCTGCAAATTTCATTTGCAAGATGTCAGTCAATGAAGGGGATTTCTTATTCGATATCTGAATTATTCCTAATGGAAGGCAGATAGCATCTATAAGACTTCTGCAACTGGAGAGTCATATTTGTTTTAGCAGTCAGGCTGAAAAATGAATAATAATTTTTTTCTCATTAAATTTTGGCTGACTTTTGAAGGGAAAAGAACTTTCAAATGAAGAGAAATTATTTATACAGGAATTCATGCAAGGATGAAGTCTGGTCATATATCACCCGGACCATGGAATGGTCATGAGCTGAGAGAAAATGAGGTTGTCATGACAAAGGCCTTGAGCTTATGGTGATTTATTAGTAGGAAACAAGGAACCAGGACACACTATTAGCACATGAAGATGCAGATAATGAGGTATTGGGTACCTTCCACTCCATGTATCCACACCAGTACAGGAAATCTGCTTTCTCTGCACTGTCACCAGAGAAGCTGTTGGGAAGCATGTCTGGAGAAAGGCCAGAGGGTTTTCATTCTTGTCTTAGCGTATTTGCATTGACCAATGCAACTGTAAGTCAGTAACAAATTCTGGCCTCTGCTTCTCCATACATATCAATGAGAATAATGGAATCAGCTTTCTAAATACTGTATGAGAAAACTAACCTGGTGCTTCTGTTGTGTGGCTATGCACACAATAGGACTTTTGTGGTATAGGTTATTCATCTTAAAAATTGAGAAGGGATGATTGAGGTGAGACTTCAACACTCTACTTTCGATTCTAAGTGTGTTCAGACTGTCCTTATATCAGATGTTATCCACCAATTGGGAACAAGGATGCTTAGTTACCCATGATTTTCACTGAGACCCTGAGAACTAGTAAAGATGACCAAAGAACCCAGCTCTTTCTGCTCACTGGTGTTCACTCTCTCATTCCCCAAAACTTAGGTCAGGGCTGATAATTAAGGTCAGATGTACCTGCATTCCTCTTCTTTGCAGCTGTTCCCTTCCTGATACAAATACTAATTACAGCAAAATAAGCTGAAGGCAAAAGGAGAAAGAAGAAAAATTAGACTAAAGAATAAGGATTTTAAAATAACAACAGGTAACTTACTTTTCCTCAATTTCCTTCCCTAGATTTAAAGGAACTGAATATTTAAAAAGAAGAGATAGAATCGGAGACTTTTTGCTTAAGCTACGCAAAACATATGACCATGGATGAAACATGGATAGAATGACCATCTCAGGATCTCTGTTGTTGTCTCCTGTCCATTATTTATGTCCATATAAGGAAGGGCCTGATTCCTTGGGAGCTATTATGATTTGCATATGTGGCGTGAGGTAATATAAAAATGTTCAGAGGTGAAATGATTAGATTATAAAGCTGTAACCTAATCAATGGGTTAATTCACTTGAATGAAGTAGCTAGGTGATAACTACAGACAGGTAGGCCATGGCTGGAGGAAATAGGTCACCGGAGGCATGCCTTTGGAGTTTATGTATTGTCCCTGACAAGGAGCACCCTTTCTATGCCTCTTGGTTGTGATGAACTGAGCAGTTTTCATTTGCCTTGACCTTCCGTCATGATATTATTCCTCACCTTGGGCCCAGAGCTATGGAATCAGATGTCCGTGGACCAAAGTTCTCAAACCATGAGCCACAATACGCTTTTCCTCCTCTAAGTTGTTCTGGAGGGGTCTTATGGTCACAGTGACACAAAATTGATTCACCCAATACATGACTAGAATGCTCTCTCAGGCCACCCAAGTTTCTCCTGAATATGACAGGCAATTCAGCATCTACATTTTCTCACATTTCTACTAAAAAGTGAAGTCAAATCTATCTTTAATTCCTTTCTTAACCATTGTCCCAAGTAATATGTACAGAGGTGTCTAAGTCTCATATAGTATAGTTATGAAAAAAAATGAAACAACACTTTTTTTGATTTGGTAATCTAAACAATAGATCATACAATTGAGAAACACTACAGAGATGGGTGGAGGACTTCTTACTCATCTTAGCGGAAACTTTGAAAAAAAATCACAAATATGAAGCAAATGAATGGTATCACTTAAGTACCAGTAACTATCCTTGCGACAGGCTACATTCTAGGCATAGTAGCTGTCAGGGGTTGCCATTTACTTGAAATAAGAAAGTGCCTTGGGGCTGGGGATGTGGCTCAAGCGGTAGCGCGCTCGCCTGGCATGCGTGCGGCCCGGGTTCGATCCTCAGCACCACATACCAACAAAGATGTTGTGTCCGCCGAGAACTAAAAAATAAATATTAAAAATTCTCTCTCTCTCTCTCTCTCCCCTCTCTCACTCTCTCAAAAAAAAAAAAAAAGAAGGCATTACACATTGAAATGCATTTCTTTAAAAAAAAAAAAAAAAAAGAAAGTGCCTTAGGAGGACAGTATGCTCCAAAAATGGATAGGGAGTAGTAATCCACTGTAACTTATTTATAGAAGGAAGAATGGCCCCCAGCAGATGTCTACACCCTACTCTCTGGGGCCTGTGGATATACATTACAAGGCAAAGGACACAGTCTTATGATAGGGGATTATTCTGGATTACTCAAATCTAAACCACTAGAGCCATTAAAATCAGAAAACTTTCTCTGCAATCAGAGTTGCAGAACAGAATCAAAGAGACTTGAAGCACAGAGGGACTTGACCCATTGTTGCTAGAGTGGTCATGTGGAAAATATGAAAAAGTAGGGGGAAAGCCCATAGGAACCACTTCTAGGAACAATTGCTGGTTGACAGGCAGGAAAGAAATGTGGACCTTAGTGCTATAGCTGCAGGGAACTGAATTCCACCAACAACCTAAATGAGCTTTGATTGGATTCATCCCCAGAGCCTTATGAGATGCCAAATAAGACTCAATTGAGCCATGCTTTACTGAGACTTAAGGCCTACAGAACTGTTGGGTAATAAATGGGTATTATTGTAAGCTGCTAACTTTGTGATAATTTGTGAAGGTGGCAGTAGAGAACAAATACATCTGTCATTGGCTGATGTGCATGTTATAGTTGGTCAACTATAGAGAGTACACAGAATGATACAAGGAGGATGATGACAACTGGTTTTCATATTTCATGAAAATATTATAATAAATACCATACTGGTTTAAGGGTACTTCCACCTAAATTAATTAAACAATAAAGAAATGCTCATGTCCCTGAAAAAAGTAGTGTGCTGTTTCCATTCTTGTGCTATGATTCCCATGCTATCACATACTTTAAAGATCAATTTTTCAACCAACAGCTGACGACACTAAGGCCATACTTCAAGGGCAATTGTTGGTCATGCTACTTTTTTTACTTAGTACAAGCTCAAAGTCATCTTCAAAAATACACATGTTGGAAGTTAGAAGGTTTTTTTTTCCATTAAGAAAATAGGACAAAACTGGCACCTATTTGTACTCTGCTTACTTCACTACAAAGTAAAGGGTGACGAGGGTATAAATACACTTATGAAGAGGGTATAAATAATTCTGCAGATGAAGAAATTGACCTTGTTTTTGGTCCATAACTAGTAATCAGCACACTAGGGATAGAAGCACATGGGGATCTTTAGCACTTTTCTGGGTGACAATTAATTTTGCCTTTTGCTTATAACAGGTTTCTGAATTTGTTATCAGGATTTTAAGCTGCATGTACAAACATACACAGATACAAACACATATTAAACAATAGTGAAGCAGTCTGTTCTTTGGCTTGTAGATACTTTTTCCCAATTCTAAATTTATATAAATTTTTCCCTAAGAAGAAAAAAAATGTAAAAACACAATATTTTCTTGCTCTTCAGAGATTTATCTTTCCTCCCCTGATGAATTTTCTCTGGACTGGGACAAACCCTTAGAGCCAAGGCCTGAGTGAGACAAAGCTCTACAAGGGCACAAAGAGTATATTCGGGGGCAGATGATGGACCATGTCAGGCAGCAATGTGAAATCCTAAATGCTCCCCAATTCACTGCTCTGCTGAGAATCCTTCCCCTGATGATGTAAAACTGCAAGGCCCTCTGCATTTTCTTTTTCTGCATGAATCTGACTTCACAATTAGCACATTTTTAATAGCTGTGCTTCCCCATCCTGTCAGTCTCTGTATCTCACATTGAGCATATTATTATCTCAATCAATCCTGCTGTTACATATGCTCAGGTCACATTAGCTAATTGAATCATGTGAGTCCCATCACTTCAACTGGACTATACACTTCTGTGGGTAAAGATATAATTTTATTAATCTTTTTCACTCCATATCACATTTTTACATACTCACATGGTGCTTGGTACATAATTGTACAGAATAAGCATCTCATAGATTTACATACATTTAACCCCAAAAAGTGGAGTGATCTTGCCTTTGTACCAGCATATATGTATTAAGTGTTGTCTGTTCCAATAAAATGCTAAAGAATTTTAAGAAAGCAACATTATAGAAAAAAAGCAACTAGTACATTGAGGATAACAGCAGACTAGCAACGTAGTATTTAGACTTTGGGAAGAGAAAAGATACAGAGGTATTAAGAAAAGAAAAGTAACTTTTGAATCTAAGATAAAATTTGAAAATTTGCATTACAGAATTAGACCAACAATATCACTATAGCATATTAAAATTTGTTAAGTATGGAATGAAATATAAAATAAAAAACCACAAGTGATGACTTTGATGAAGTGAAAGTGTCTGGGAAAATCTCTCGTTGGTTTTGGTTGTTATTTCAACTTTATTAGTAGAACACAAACATTAAAAAAAAACTCAATTCTTTCTGAAAACTTCTCTCTCTCTCTCTCTCTCTCTCTCTCTCTCTCTCTCTCTCTCTCTCTCTCTCTCTCTCTCTCCTGACTCTGCCATGAGGTGAGCAGCTTCTCTCTTCTGGGCCTTTTCCCCATGATGTGCTCCTTCACCTTGAGCTAAGAGCAACCAAGTTGGCCATCTGAGACCTCGGAAACTATGAGCCCTAAATAAACTTTTCTTCCTTAAAACTTTTCTTGTTGTGAAATTGAGTTACTCTGACACAAAATTGACTCAAACAGAAATTGGTACTGAGAAGTGAGGTCATTGTGGTAACTAACTTGATCATATGATTCAGAAACCTTTGGAGTTGGTTGGTGGAAGGAATTTTTTAAAGTTTAGAGATGCAAGCTGGAAAAGCTTTAGAATCCTTTTAAGTGGAGCTTAGTGGGTGATTCTGGTGGGAACTCAAAAGATAAGAATGCTTGTGGATGTGGACTGTGCTTATGAGTTTTCAGAAGGAAATGAGGACTCTATTGGGAATTGGACTAAAAGACACTCATATTATATTCTGGATAAGAACTTGGCTACATTTCCCATGTCCTGAATCTTTGTGTAAGGTTGAATTTAAAAGTGATGGACTAATTAATCTGGTGGAAGAAATTTTAAGGCAGCAAGCATTCACTCACTGGTGTGGCAGAATTTGGCTACATTTACTGGGAGAATCAAGAGAAGAAAACATGACTGAGGGACTTTAAAAACTTGTAGTTTGGTCAGATAAGTGCATGCAAAACTGGGGCCAAAGAAAGTGTTCTTGTTGAAGAGGTCACAGCCCCTAAAGACATGCTAAGTACTTTGCTTAGAGGTTAATAGGAAGAATGTCCTGAGGACACCTCAGAAAGTTGAAAGACCACACCCAAGGGGCAAGCAGGATGCCCCCATGAGCTCTTTTCAAAGGAATTTTCCCTTCTGCATCCTTGAGCACCCTGCTCACACATGAATGCCTAGGAAATTATTTCATCCTGCTGAGTTGTAGAGTTACTCAAAGGCCTCTGCAGGCCTGATTCCAGGAGGCCCAAATATTGTGCAAGCTGGCAGCGTACCTTAGTGCCATGCACATAGTGCTGATCCTGCAGAAATACAGGATGCTCAAGTTAAGATGTCATGGATGCTTCCACTGAGATTTCAGGGAAAGGGCTGGGAGGACAGGTAAAGTGCTGCAGGACAAGTGTCCCTGCAGACTTCTCTGAAAAGGCAATAAATGAAAATGTGAAGGTGAAGCTGAAGCTAAAATAGAGCCCTAATAATTAAGAGATGCCAGCAATGTGAACTGTCTACCAATAAAAGCTGCTGGGTGCAGAAAGAGCCAGGCTAAAAAAAAGCCCAGTGCACTATAACTGGCAAGGCCAAGGGACAGGACTTCCCAAACTCTTTTGAACACCTTGTGTCCTAGATGCTGTATATAGAGTTATAGGACCTTTTTACCTGGCTGGGTTTTCAGTCTTGCTTTGGCCCCATCCCTTCCTTCTATGCCCCTATTTCTCCCTTTTGGAAAAAGAATGTTTACTCTGGCACTGTATATTGAAGATATGCAACTTGTTTTTATTTTTACAGAGGCTCACAGCCAAAAGGTTGACTGGAGGCTCAGAGGAGACTTTGTTCTTGAGCTAGACTTTTGGGCAAAAAAGTTTTTTGTTAACACTATGAGACTCTTGGATAGAAACAAATGCATTTTGCATTGTAAGATGGACATGAGCTTTTTAAGTTCAAAGGCAGAAGGTTATGGTTTAGATGTGATGTGTCCCTCAAAATCTTTTGTATTGAGGTAGGAATGTTCAGAGTTATAGTGATTGGCTTGTGAGATCTGTAACCTGATCTAGCCTAGTTTGAATGAGTGTAGATAACTAGATTAGATGAATCACTAGGGTGATTATTCCTTGTGGCCCATTACCCACCCTGCTCGCTTGCGCGCGCGCGCTCTCTCTCTCTCTCTCTCTCTCTCTCTCTCTCTCTCTCTCTCTCTCTCTCTTTTTCCAAAACCCCCATGAATTGAGAATTTTCTTTTTCTGGACCCTTCTCCCATAATGTTCTTCCACATCTTGGTCCCAGAATAAGGAGTTAGTGATCTCTGAACTGAGACCTCTGAAACTGTGAGCCCAATAATACTCTTTCCTCCTCCTGTAGGTTGTTCTTATTTGGTAATTGGGTGACAGCAATGCAAAAGTTAACTAATATTGTGGCTCCAATTTCCTCAGGCTGATTGGTTCTAACCACACTGCCACTCTTCCCACTATTCAAGAAACTTGTTGCTATTCAATTTTTTCAACTGGAATCTCAGTTTATATAGTTTTACATTTTTTCCCTTGATGCTAACAAATATCCTACTTTCCACTGGAATGTTAAGTCAGTTAATAAGAACTCTTGGGAAATTTGAGAAATTTTGGAAACCACATAAAGTATGTCTAAAAGCTTAATGAGATTCATTTTTGGTGCTCCACTTCTTATCTCTGTGTCTTTGACCACTGTCTCCAAGATACTTGTACTCATGTCACTGGCTTCATGATGCATGATGTCATCTTGCCACAGTGCCCTACCTTAGTCAAGAAAGTGAGACTTCTCAGGATCCTAACTACTTGTGACTGCAATCCTCCACAAAACTTGTGAGCACGTCCCTCAAAACTTGTGAGCATGTCCCTCCTGTCTTTCACCATGGAGCTACAGCAGCATTGAGGCCAGTCTTGAGCTTCCATTCAAGACAGAACATGATGTGTAAAAGGAATTTTGAGGCAGTGAAAGATTTTGGCCATGGAATCTCTGAGAGATGCTCAATGTCATCTTTCATACATTTTATTTTTGATTCGGTGTATTACACACTTAACTTGTCATTGTGCTTGGTAGGGAGGGAATATTAAAATATATCATGCACACACCATCTCTGAGGAAATTAGGGTCTAAGAGAGAAGTCTGAAAATGTCTTCAAGAAATACAAAGCCTCCTCGTAGAGAGTTCAAAGATATGCAGATAACATATGGTAACAGATGGTCCAAAGGTGGGGTGAGGTGGGGTTGGGGGAATTCACACTGAGACCAATGACATGGCATTTACCAACAAGTGGATAAACCATGCTGCTCCTTGCTAGTGACTTTCCTTGACCCATTGGAGATATGGAATAAATGAAGTCCAAGGTAGGTTTCTCCTCAGGGTCATGGGATCCTTTCTCCTCAGGTAAGGAATCAAATGAAGATAGTAACAAAAGTCTCAACTTCTCAATATCAATAACATTTTCTCTGAACTGAGTATTTTGGAAACCTGTGGAAATGGCTGAACAGGAAAATGAAGAATTCAAGAAAACAGAAATAAATACCAGCAGAATCTTATGATAAACATAAAGGAAATAGCACACCAATCTAATTATGATATATAAGATCAATATATGTCATGATTATATAAGTGAAATGGTTTTAAATATATAATGTATATATTATATGAAAGTATATATAAGGAGGTAGAGAATATAATTAACAATTTTAATATCTAAAAATTTTTATGGGACTATCACAATGTATTTCACTTCATTTATTCTCTACCTTTAACATCTATGGTATAAATGAGAAAAGGCCCAGAGATTTCCAGAGCTATATATATCAAGGAGTAAAGCCAGAAAATGAATGAGGGTCTACTATTTCTAGTACACAGATATAGGACTGTGATAGGAATTGTGTTTATGTGTCTGAGATATTTTAAAGGTAGGTAGAATTTTTTTAAACATTTATATATTTATTTATTTTAGGTGTAGATGGACACAACACAATGCCTTTATTTTTATGTGGTGCTGAGGATTGAACCTGGGTCCCTCCTATGCTAGGCAAGTGCTCTACCGCTGAGCCACAATCCAGCCCCTAGGATTTTTAATTACACCAATGTCCACAGAATAATTCTAAATGTAGAAAACAACATAAATAATTGAAATTACAGAAAATCCCATCTGTTTCTGGCATATGAAAACTGCATACAGAAAGTAGTTTCAAATTTTTGGCAACCTTGCACTATAGACAGATGTTGGCCAAAATATATGATTCAGTTTTATGAGCAGCTTCCTCTGGCTAAGATGAACAGAAAAACTCTGATGCAAGGAAAGACAGAGAAAACAGCTTTCCTACAATCTACTCCATAAGGTACCTGAAATCCTTGCCTGTTAAAATCTCTTACAGTCCAGTCAGTCTCAATATATAATATGACTTGATGTCTGCCTATGCTAAATCTTCCTATTGAAACTTCTCTTCAAGTATATATGTTTAGAAGTCCTTGGCTTGTTTTGTATCAAAGGAGAAACTAGAAAAAGAATGGGATGATTTAGACTCAGGTGGGCCTATTGAATGATATGGTCTAAGCTAGCTGGTCTTCCAGGGAACCCTGGGACAAGTGCTATGAGAATAGTTATTTAGGGGAGGGTCCCAACCCTCTGGGGAGACTGCATAGCGGCACTGACTTGACTCTATCATAATCCCTTTCCCACATACCCAAAATGCATTTAAGCATCATGATCCTGGCCCACTTTAAAGATGCTACAGAAATAGCCCAAACAAGCCCTTTATTATTTTACATAAAAGAGATGTTAAGGAAAATGTCTGGACACCAGAAAGTGATCTCTTATTCATAGTTTGAAGAGGATGTTTTCTCAGAACTTACTACCAGGAAGAGTTTCTTTTCTCTGAAGCATCTCAAAAAACTGGTATGTTTGTTGGTCGTGGATGCCTTCGTTCAGGGTCACACTGGTTGCCCATCTTCAGCTGCAGAACATAATCTAATGATTTGTATTTTGCCTCTAAGCACAACCTTGACTTTATCTTATTTTCTTTTATCCTTATTCTTCAGAAACATCACCCCGTAAGTATCACAGCCAAGAAGTCTAAGGAGACAGCATGACTAAGGATTATATTATACATTGAACAGCACACTGGAACAGAACAAGAACCATTAGATAAAAAGGAATAAAATATAAATAGTGAATGGACTTCAGTTGATAAAAATGTATCAATATTGCTTCATTAATTATAATAGACATACTAATGTAACATGTTAACAATGGGGAAAAATGGTCATAGGGTATATAAGGACGCTGTTCTAGCTCCCCAATTTTTCGGTAACTCTTTAGAATTATTCTAAAATAAAAAGTTTGTTTAAAGAAAATTAAGGCACATATCAGGTACCTTATTTTATACCATAGCTAACTTCCTGGAATTCTTATTTCCTTTTCATTCAAGAACAACAGCAAAAAATTATATTGTTGGAACTTTTGTAAATTCTTGTTATAAATAAAATTTGGAATTCAGATGTTAAGTCATGTATAAAACACGTACATACATACAAAACACTTACATGTAAATATAAGCTTTTGGTTAATAGATAACTTGTACATTTTGCCACTATGTTATTAGCTAATATGGGCTATGCCAAATAATCAGGACTGCTACACAGTACCTACAATTCAGTATCTTGATTCGATTATTACTTATTATTATTTATTCATAGCACTGTTTACAAATATAATAATAGGTATATCTCAAAATACAATATAACTTTTGTTTATATTTTTCCTTTTCAATAAACTCATTTCCAATAGCTCTGTGTCCACTCTCTTAATGTATTTGTATCTCTTTAGAAATGGAGCCCTCAATTAGATTATACTTACAAACTATAAAAGTCACTTATGACATAGCTGCTGTAGTTTAAAATGAGAAAATATAAATTTTATAATAAGAATTTTAAAATTAAATAAAACCAGTGTTAATTTCAAGAAAAGGCACTGTGACATAGGACATAAACAAAAAGTGACAGAAGATAAAATTTCAAAAGCTGAGAAAATGTTCAACCTTAAAGATAATAAAAATATATAAAAATTAAAATGAGGCACTAATTTTCACAGATTATTTTAGGAATTTAATAATGTATACTTCCTAATATCAATGTTCAAGCAATCCTTTGACAATCTTGTGAAGAATTTGAACAGAGACTAGAGAATCCTCAGACATTTGCTACATGACAATGTTCCTCAATCTCTGAACGCACAGAGCTGGAGAACTGTCACTTAAGACATCATCATACAGCCAGACTGAGGTTATCTTATTGTTGAAATGTGATGTAAATAAATCACCTACAAAGGGAGGAAATGGGAATATGAGATTTTTCAACACCTTTTGTACCATGTCATAAGAATTTCTGTATCCTTGTTATTTTGCAAAACCTGCCTCTGCTGTAGAAAAGGTGATATTGGTCTCTCGTGTCCTGTGTGAAAAAAGAAACTCTATTACTGCTCATCAATGCCAATCATGTTAGGTTAAACCTGGAAAGTGGGACAGTTCCATAGAGAGAGGGTCATGGTGTCAGACTATGTATGAACCCTTTCCTCGCTGTCTCTTAGGAAACAGAAAGCTCCAGTTCTTAACCACAGTAGAAGACTTCACTAATGGAAGTATGAAAACTCTAATAAATGTATTTAGTTGATAAGTACTTGTGACAAATATCTCTCTGACTTGGAACTCTGAATTTCACATTCACTGCCTTAAACAATTAATTGGAGCACAAGTAAAGTAGAAAATTTCTCTTCATCTTGGTCAAAAATTCCCCAAAGCATTTTGACACAGTAATTCTACCTGATAAAACATTACTTAAGTTCAAAATTCTAAAATGTCTAACCACATATTGTACACACATAAGGCTTACCATCTCTTGAATAAAAGGTAGTACTAATTCTGATTTGATAAATTGAAGGTCTACTTCCAAATATTAGGTGACCCTTTCCTGTGGCAGAGATTCCCCATCTTCACTGATGTATTGCTTGAGCATGGAATTTGAATTGATCAATGACATTTAAATGGAAGTGACATATATTTTAGCAGAAGTTTTAAACCCAGTGCTCATTGGCCATGCTTAGCTTTCTTTGCCACAATTATCACATAGCATAGAAGACACAGAAGGGGTTTTTAACGAATATACACTGGACATGTAGCATGAGTGAGAAATAATTATTTATTGTTATAAGAACTTATATTAAGGGTCATTTGTTTTGTAGTATATATTAGCCTATCCTGACTAGTACAGAAATTGGTACCTAAAAGTAGGGGCAGCAATGAAACATAAAATATGAAACATATAGAAAAAGGCAGCAGATGGCAAGGATACTGCATCTAGGGTCTAAAGGACACACATCTATTATGCAGTGATAAAATGCTAATATTGTCATATGCCATAACTAGAAAGGCAGACATTTCATCAAATGAGCTTGCATGTTTAGGCAAAGAGTTAGGAAAATTAAATGTTCAGAGATAAAAATTAAGTTGATTCTTAAAGACCAAACTGTGAAGATTTCTGCTTTAAAAACAAAGAAAGAAAGAGAGGAAGAAAGAAAGAAATTTCAGATTCCTAGCAAATGATCAAGAAAAAACATATATTATTTTGTTAAAATATTGGGAAAAATTATTTTGGCACCCATAAATCTTTCAGATGAAGAAAATGGTTAAAAGTGAAGGGAGTATGACTGTGGCTTCCCCTTATATATCTGCTAGGCTCCTAAAATTAAGTCCTGAAGGAGAGGATTATCTAAAAAAGAATTGTAGGCATTGTTATTGGCACATATTGTGACTGATCAACTAGTTAAAAAGTAAATTACACAATTTGAAAGAGTTTTGCTAGGAAAGCTAAAAACATAGCAGCCTAGATTAAAAGTGACTAAGGAAATTTAAAATACTCCTTGGGCCCCCAACAATTTGGGGCCAGGAAGCAGAGAATGGAGGTCACTTGGTCCCCCCAAAATCAGTCCTCAATGCCCCATCAGAAGAGGCCAAGGAGATGAGATGAGAAAGAAGAGACCTTCCTAAGATTGAATGCAATGGGGCATACTCCCTCAACTGCACAGATGGTTTAACTTTCATAGAAACACAATAAAAATGACCTTTTACCTCTGTTACCAAAGACTTATATCCTATACTCCCAGCATCAGTTAACAGGGGCAGGGCTGTTCTGCCTAGATATTTAGTGTGGTTGAAAAAATAATGAATAATGTTCCCACAAAGATGACCACATCCTAGTTCCTAAACTTACAGATAAACTAAGTTACATGGTAAAAGAGGCTTTGAAATATAATTAATCTTCCCTTGAGATTGTGAGGTTATTCTTCTTCCTCAAGGTGAGCACAATTTCATCATGAGTTCTTAAAAGTAGAGAACCTTCTCTGGCCATGATCAGAAGAATGTGTGGTTGAGGAAGAACGGGGTCAGACTAATGCAGTATTCCTGGGTTGGTATATGAAGGGAGCGGGCCATGATCCAAGGAATGTGGGTGACTGTGGAAGTTCAAAACAGCATAGAAGCAGATTCTCTCTCAGGGCCTTCATAAAAGAATGTGGGCCTCTGACACTCTTACCTTAGCTCAGGGAGACCCTCATCAGACTGCTAGCCTACAGAACTGTAGCATAAGAAATGTGTATTGTTTAAGCTACTGAGTTTATAGTAATTTATTACAGCAGCAATAGAAAATTAATACGTCTAGTAACTAACTATCCAATCTGGATATAAAGAAATATAGTATTTGGCCATGACTTACTGGTTTTAGAATGCCAATGCTTTAATGCAAAACAAACCTACCAATAAAAAATAAAATAAAGGAAGCACAAGAGAATGATTGAGCACCAGGAATTACTAAACTCTCTTTAGCTGTCTCCGATGCCATATCCAGAGCCAAAACATTAGCAAGCTCCCAATTTGGACAGTGATAGATGATTCCAAATTTGGATTTTTTTAAAAAGTGCTAAATGGCTCATAAATTTTAAGTATAATTTTTTTCTGTCCTTAAAATAAATGTTTGGACTTACTCCAAGGATTCTGATTCAATTGGTATATTGTAGGACCAAGACTGGTATAGAAAAGTACTTTCTGAAAAGCTTTTCTGATGATTTTGATAAGCCAGCTCAAGACCTATGCTTTAAAAGACAAGATTCTTATTCTCAGCAATTCAGATATGGGAATATTAATTTAGCTGAAAGGATCAAATAATAGTATTAAACTGATTGACATATTAGATACAGATCTATTTGAGGCAAGTCTGCATGGATTCAATTTACTGGCATTTCTGACAGATTCTAAATACTTGTCACCATGTAATTCCTGTGGATACCCACCAAACCTATAAAGATTTGTGTTGTAACAATGTTGTGTACCAACCAATGACAGTCCAGACAAAAGATGGGTTAGTAAATAATTAAAGAGGTCCCATCACCGTATGACATGACATTGACTTAAACCCAAGTGATCATAACATATTCAAGACTATGTCACACAGCTCTTTGGTGTGGGTTTATCAGACAGCCCCTGAATATGAAGTATGACTCTGGGTACATTAGTGTGGTCTGGAGACACAGGAACTACATTGTTAGTGTTACTGATGGGTTGAGTAGACAGGGTCATGCTCTATCCATGTGAGTTTAGTTTTCAGGAAAAGCAGCCTCTAAAGAATTTACCACTAGTGCATCTATCTACTCAGCCAGTTCTTTAGTCATGACAAATTGACTATACAGTTTCAATAGCTATTATGACTGACAATTTGGCTCCAAATATGGACATAAAATATTCCCTTCATCTTAATTACCACCTCCAAGTAGCAGAAGTAATGTAACAATGGAGCAAACTCCTCAAGAAGCAATCCAGAAGTCTCATTATCTCTTGAATTCTAATAAGCCCTGGATTTTTTCTGTTTGATTCCATTACAAAGCTTCCTTCTCAACCGTGTATCTCCATAATGAACAGGACTAACAGGGGATAAAAGGAAGTTAAACACACACCTACCACATGATCCAGACAGTCTATGCCTGGGAATTAGGCCAAGAGAAATAAAGTATGTGTCTATGCTTGTACATGGAGGTTATATTTGTAATAACCCCAACTGGAAACAACCAATACCCAAATAAATAAACATATGATGTATACAAATAACAGAACATTAATTGGCAATTAACTGGAATTAACTGTTAATATATGCAATAAAATGATGAATCTCAAAATAATTGTGCAAGTAAAGGAAAGCAGGCAAAAAAGAGTACAAGATACACAATACCATTTATATTAAAAGTTCAGAAATTGCACATAAACTATAGTTTCAGAAAGCCAATAACTGATTTGGGGGGAATGCAGATAAACTGTGATAGAGGAGAAGGGTTTTCAATGAGACACAAAGGAATTTGGGCATGATAAGTTTATTATCTTAATTGTGTAATTTCTTGGTCATATACCTGTGTCAAAACTACCAAAAAGTGCATTTTAAGTGTGTGAAATTTATTATATGCCAATTATCCCTCACTAAAGCTATAAAAAAAACAGGAAAAGAATAGTGGGCCAGACTCCAACTCTATTTGATCATACTCCTTGTGACAAAAAAAAAAAAACTGTTCCTACTTATGAGGTCCAGAATTATGACTTTACTTAGTGTGAATTTCCAGACATGAAATGCAAAAGTGTTCTCTTGCTGAGAAGCAATACAACTTATATGATGTAGAGTAACCCCATATGTAGTCCACTGAGACAATCTAAAATATAACAGCCACTCATGACAGAGTGAAATGTTTATGAAGAATAGCCACAGGTTTTTGTTTTGTTTTGTTTTCATTTGTTTGTTTGTTTTGGGTACCAGGGACTGAACTCAAGGACACTTAAACATTGAGCCACATCCCTGGCCCTTTTTATTTTGAGACAGGATCCCACTAGGTTGCTTACAGCTCTGATAAGTTGCTGAGGCTGGCTTCAAACCTGAAATCCTCCTGCCTCAGCCTTCCAAGTTGCTGGGATTACAGGCATGAGCCACCACACCCAGCAGCCACAGATTTTAAGCATTAGAAATGCCAACTCTCAAATTTGTTCAGAAGGCAGACTATGAGGTAGCAGTCAACTTTACAAATATGCAAATTATTTACTAAGAATTATTATCCAATTTTTAAAAAATCTATTAATGGATTGGACCAAATTCTAATAATAATTGTAGTATATGAACCTTTAGCTAATCTTTAGATAATTGTTTACAGATTAAAACTATATAATTACCCAGTGATATATAACTATAAATTAATGGTTTCTATTAAAAGATAAAACAGGGCTAGGGTTGTGGCTCAGCAGTGGAGCGATTGCCTTGCACATTCGAGACCTGGGTTCGATCCTCAGCACCACATAAAAATAAATAAGTGAAATAAAGTTATTGTGTCCAACTAACTACAAAATAAATACCTTAAAAAAAGATAACACAGTGACCATTCACTGTAGTGAGTGTTCAAAGACTCAAATAATTTTTCTTTTTGTACTTCAAATTAGTATAGGCTTATTACTATGCATCATTTAAGTCCTTTGGAAACATAACCAAGATGTATATAAAGTAAAAGAACATAGGGCTGGAGATGTAGCTCAGTATTAGATCACTTACTTGCCTAATATTCACGAGGCTCTGGGTTCCATTCCCACTAAAGAAAAAAGAAAAAAAGAAAAGAAAGAAGGAAAAACTAATGCCTTTGCATCAACTTTCATGCCTTTTGGGTGATAAAACACGTACATATTTCTCTAAAGTCCTTCTAATATTAAAAATGACATGGAATAAAGAACTATCCAAAAAGGCTAGTGAGTACTTGCCTGCTTTTTATGAAAATCACTCCTTCTTATCTTCAGCAGCAAATACTTAGAAATCACCAAGCAAGCTGCAGCCTTGGCTCATTCCAATAAGACTAAATCAATTTCCAGCTGTTATAGTAAGGATATTCAACAAATTGCTCAAAACACTAACTTGTGAATTAGAGCCAAATAACCAAAAAAACAATCAAACTTGAATTTGTGGAATTAGTAAAGTAGAACCCATCCTGGAGCAACTACCTACAAGAACAGAAATCTACATCTGTGCAATACAACATGGTAGTTACTAGGTACAGGTAGCTGTTGAACTGTGGCTTGTAAAAGAAGAAATGAAAAATTGCTTTCATTTAATTTTTGTTAATTTAAATTTAAATATAGATAGATACATGTGGATAGTGGCTGCATCTGACAGCACCAACCAAAAGTGTTAATAAGAAACAGGCCAGATCGAGAAGATGGCGGCGAAGGGAGTGCAGCTCCCCAGTGCGCTGCGCCACTGTGCGGGATAAAGACGAGGTGAAACGGCTGAAGGCTACCTTGGTGGGAATCCCCAGTGAAATTGAGGTGTTCCAGAATCTAGAGGACAGATTTCCAGCGCGTGTGATTCGGCTGCAGGGGCTTGGTCGCGGGCGATTTCTCCGCACGGAGGGAAGCAGTACCTGGTAGGCGGACCGCCCCGTGGAGGGAGTCTGGGACGCGCCCTAGTTAATTAGCGGCGGCGAGGTACCAGAGCGGGATTACAGCGAAGCGGATTCTGGAGGCTCCTGCCAGTGGCGCACTGGCCGCACTGAGTGCTGAGTTCCAGCTTTGAAACAGAGGAGAGAACCGGTCCAATTCGATTCCCGACACCGGTCGGAACACGGAGGAGGACTGCAGCCGCCATCATGGAGAGCTGATGCAATCATCCCTGTTTTCTACTGATCTCAGCTCATTCAACTACGGAACAGGTGATTCCAGGCTGGTATTTGCTGGCGTCGCGCAGACAGATCGCTCAGGCTCGGGATTGGAAAACCTGAGGAGAATACTCTTCGGGCCTAACCCCTGGCAAGGCGGGCGCCGGACTTTGAGCGGCCAGATTCTAGTTCCCCGGGTTGCTTTGGCCCAGGGTGGGAGATCCTTCGGGGACTCTGGGCGGAGGCCAGGTACAAGTGGATTGTGCGCTGAGGGGCGGCGTGGCTCTAACTCCCGGAACAGTTTTGGCCCGGGGCTAGGGAACCCGCGGGGACTGCGTCTTTTACCCTGCCCCTGGCTGAGCGTACACTGAGCTGGGAGAGGTTGGAGCTGCCAGGCTCGGGCTCCCGGGGCTGCTTGGGCCTGAGGCTGGGGTACCTCTGTGGAGCCTGTTCATAGCAGAGTGTGGCAGGGATCCGAGAGGCTGGGTTCTGGCTCCCGTGGCTGCTTGAGCCCAGGGCCGCGGAGCCTGCGGGGACCGTGAGCTGAGGCCAGCCACAAGTGAAACTTGCGACGAGGGGCAGCGGGACTCTGTCTCCCGGAACAGTTTTGGCCCGGAGCTGGGGAGCCCGCGGGAAGTGCGTCTTAGACTCTGCTCCCAGCGGAGCGTGCACCAAGCAGGGAGAGTCTGGTGCGGCCAGGCTTGGGCTCCCGGGGCGGCTTTGGCCTGGGATTGGGGAACCCGCGGCGGTTGCTCTGAGGAGCCTGCTCCTAGCAGAACATGGCGGGGATCGGAGAGACCGGCTCCTGGCTCCCGAAGCGGCTCTGGCTCAGGGTTGGGGATCCTACAGGGACTGCTTCTTGGTCCGGGTCCTGCTGGGTGCTGCGGGGGCCTGGGGGGGCAGAGTGGAGCTGCCTCCTGCACCCAGAGCAGGCTAAGGGTCCCGCCGGTGTGGTATCGCGACACCCCAAATGCAGCTGGGGCTGAGGAGAGTAGCCACCCACGCCTGGAACAGGACCAGCGACCCAACGGCAGGGTAGCCAAGTCAACCCACTTGGAGTGGAGGCTGTGAAGAGCCGCCGTCTGATCCTGCAAGGTAGGCAGTCCTGCGTCCCACTGGCAGGACAGGATCGGTAGCCTGCCAGTGTGGTAGACGAGTAGCATCGAGGCAGGCACGTCACACTGGTTGGAGTGGGGGTTGAACAGAGCCGCCACCAGCGTCCGGAAGGAGCCCAGAGACCCGTTGGAGAGGCAGTTAGGTACCCCCACTGGGAGTGGGGGTTGAGCAGAACTGCCACCCAGGCCCGCGGGGTAGGCAGATCTGAGACCCACCGGCGGAACAGGCTTGGAGGCCGACCAGCGTGGTAGACACATCACATCAATTGGAGTAGGGGTGGAGAAGAGCTGCCGCCCACATCCGGATCAGGACAACGATCTGAGGACGTGGTAGGAACGTCACCGCAATTGGAGTGGGGGCAGAGTAGAGCAGCCACCCGTGCCCGCAGGCTGGGCAGACCTACGACCAACCAGCGTAGTGGATAGATCACCCTGATTAGAGGAGGAGCACAGCCACTACCCGCCCTACAAGAGAGATATCCCAACCATACAAGAACAATATAAATAAACAGGGGGAAAAATTTCAAAAACACAACAGTTTCACCAAGCAGAAAGAAACGCAAGCAATATGAAAAGACAAGGAAAGAAAGGACCACAAGCAATGCAGGTCAACTCAACTCTAGAAGAGGTAATAGCTGCAACAGATGGAATGTCAGATAAAGAGTTCAGGATATACATGCTTCAGATGATCTGGACTCTCAAGGAAGACATGAGACAGCAAAATCAGACAATGAAAGATCACATTGACAAGGAACTACAGAAACAAATCCAGGAAGTAAAAGATCAATTTCACAGGGAGTTAGAAGTAATAAAAAAACAAACAAATAGAAATCCTAGAAATGCAGGAAGCAATAAACCAACTTAAAACCTCAATTGACAATACTACCAGCAGAATAGATCACTTAGAAGATAGAACATCAGACAATGAAGACAAAGTATTTCAACTTGAGAAGAACATAGACAGTTCAGCAAGACTGCTAAGAAACCATGAACAGAACATTCAAGAATTATGGGATAACATTAAAAGACCAAACTTAAGAGTCATTGGGATACAGGAGGGCACAGAGCTCCAAACCAGAGGAATGAACAATCTATTCAATGAAATAATACGAGAAAACTTCCCAGACTTGAAGAATGAAACAGAATCCCATATCCTAGAAGCCTACAGGACGCCAAAAGTGCAAAATCATAAGAGATCCACACCTAGACACATTATAATGAAGATGCCCAACATACAGAATAAGGAGAGAATTTTAAAAGCTACAAGAGAAAGAAAGCAGATTACATTTAGGGGCAAACCAATCAGGATAACAGCTGATCTCTCAACACAGACTCTGAAAGCTAGAAGATCCTGGAATAACATTTTTCAAACACTGAAAGAAAATGGGCTCCAACCAAGAATCGTGTATCCGGCGAAATTAAGCTTCAGGATGGAAGATGAAATTAAAACCTTTCGCGATAAACAAAAGTTAAAAGAATTCGCAGCTAGAAAACCATCTCTTCAAAAAATCCTTGGCAAAACATTACAGGAAGAGGAAATTGAAAATAACATTGAAAACCATCAGTGGGAGGTAGGACAGTAAAGGGGGAAAAGTAACCAAAGAGGAAAACTAATCAGGTTTAGTAACATAAATAAACAAATATGACTGGAGGAACAAACCAAATCTCAATAATAACCCTAAATGTTAATGGCTTAAACTCACCAATTAAGAGACACAGGCTAGTCGAATGGATCACAAAACAAGATCCAACAATATGTTGCCTACAGGAGACGCATTTGATAGGAAAAGATATACATAGACTGAAGGTGAAAGGCTGGGAAAAATCATTCCACTCATATGGACTGCGGAAACAAGCAGGAGTGTCCATACTCATATCAAACAAAATAGATTTCAAGCCAAAGTTAATCAAAAAGGATAAAGAGGGACACTGCATACTGCTCAAGGGAACCATACACCAACAAGACATAACAATCATAAATATATATGCCCCAAACAATTGTGCAGCTACGTTCATCAAGCAAACTCTTCTCAAGTACAAGAGTCTAATAGACCACCATACAATAATCATGGGAGACTTCAACACACCTCTCTCACCACTGGACAGATCTTCCAAACAAAAGTTAAATAAGGAAACTATAGAACTCAACAACACAATTAACAACCTAGACTTAATTGACATATATAGAATATACCACCCAACATCAAGTAGTTACACATTTTTCTCAGCAGCACATGGATCCTTCACAAAAATAGATCATATATCATGTCACAGGACAACTCTTAGACAATATAAAGGAGTAGAAATAATACCATGCATCCTATCTGATCATAATGGAATGAAACTGAAAATCAACGATAAAAGAAGGAAGGAAAAATCATGCATCACTTGGAGAATGAACAATAGGTTACTGAATGATCAATGGGTCATAGAAGACATCAAGGAGGAAATTAAAAAATTCTTAGAGATAAATGAAAACACAGAAACAACATATCGGAATCTATGGGACACATTGAAAGCAGTTTTAAGAGGAAAATTCATTGCTTGGAGCGCATTCCTTAAAAAAAGAAAAAACCAACAAATAAACGATCTCATATATCATCTCAAAATCCTAGAAAAAGAAGAGCAAAACAACAGCAAAAGAAGTAGAAGGCAAGAAATAATTAAAATCAGAGCTGAATTTAATGAAATCGAAACAAAAGAAACAATTGAAAAAATTGCCAAAACCAAAAGTTGGTTCTTTGAAAAAATAAATAAAATCGACAGACCCTTAGCCATGCTAACGAAGAGAAGAAGAGAGAGAACCCAAATTACTAGCATACGGGATGAAAAAGGCAATATCACAACAGACACTTCAGAAATACAGAAGATAATCAGAAATTACTTTGAATCCTTATACTCCAATAAAATAGAAGATAGTGAAGGCATCGATAAATTTCTTAAGTCATATGATCTGCCCAGATTGAGTCAGGAAGATATAGACAGCCTAAACAGACCAATAACAATAGAGGAAATAGAAGAAACCATCAAAAGACTACCAACTAAGAAAAGCCCAGGACCGGACGGGTATACAGCAGAGTTTTACAAAACCTTTAAAGAGGAACTAACACCAATACTTTTCAAGCTATTTCAGAAAATAGAAAAAGAGGGAGAACTTCCAAATTCATTCTACGAGGCCAACATCACCCTGATACCTAAACCAGACAGAGACACTTCAAAGAAAGAAAACTACAGACCAATATCTCTAATGAACCTAGATGCAAAAATCCTCAATAAAATTCTGGCGAATCGGATTCAAAATCGTATCAAAAAAATTATACACCATGATCAAGTAGGATTCAT
This sequence comes from Spermophilus citellus, assembly GCF_964194105.1. Taxonomy (NCBI): domain Eukaryota; kingdom Metazoa; phylum Chordata; class Mammalia; order Rodentia; family Sciuridae; genus Spermophilus; species Spermophilus citellus. Next base: position 140,057,323 of record NC_138186.1, on the reverse strand, counting down.
CCCTGGGATGCAAGGCTGGTTCAATATACGGAAATCAATAAATGTTATTCACCACATCAATAGACTTAAAAATAAGAACCATATGATCATCTCGATAGATGCAGAAAAAGCATTCGACAAAATACAGCATCCCTTTATGTTCAAAACTCTAGAAAAATTAGGGATAACAGGATCATACCTCAACATTGTTAAAGCAATCTATGATAAGCCACAGGCCAGCATCATTCTGAATGGAGAAAAATTGAAGGCATTCCCTCTAAGATCTGGTACAAGACAGGGATGCCCTCTCTCACCACTTCTGTTCAACATAGTCCTCGAAACACTGGCCAGAGCAATTAGACAGATGAAAGAAATTAAAGGCATAAAAATAGGAAAAGAAGAACTTAAATTATCACTATTTGCAGATGATATGATTCTATACCTAACAGACCCAAAAGGGTCTACAAAGAAACTATTAGAGTTAATAAATGAATTCAGCAAAGTGGCTGGATATAAAATCAACACGCATAAATCAAATGCATTCCTGTATATCAGCGACAAATCCTCTGAAACGGAAATGAGGACAACTACTCCATTCACAATATCCCCCAAAAAAATAAAATACCTGGGAATCAACCTAACAAAAGAGGTGAAAGACCTATACAATGAAAACTACAGAACCCTAAAAAGAGACATAGAAGAAGACCTCAGAAGATGGAAAAATATACCCTGTTCATGGATAGGCAGAACTAACATCATCAAAATGGCGATATTACCAAAAGTTCTCTATAAGTTCAATGCTATCCCAATCAAAATCCCAACAGCATTTCTTGTAGAAATAGATAAAACAATCAGGAAATTCATATGGAATAATAAAAGACCCAGAATAGCAAAAACAATGCTAAACAGGAAGTGTGAATCAGGCGGTATAGCGATACCAGACTTCAAACTATACTACAGAGCAATAGTAACAAAAACAGCATGGTACTGGTACCAAAACAGGCGAGTGGACCAATGGTACAGAATAGAAGACACAGTAACCAATCCACAAAACTACAACTATCTTATATTTGATAAAGGGGCTAAAAGCATGCAATGGAGGAAGGATAGCATCTTCAACAAATGGTGCTGGGAAAACTTGAAATCCATTTGCATCAAAATGAAACTGAATCCCTTTCTCTCGCCATGCGCAAAAGTTAACTCAAAATGGATCAAGGAGCTCGATATTAAATCATAGACACGGCGTCTGATAGAAGAAAAAGTCGGCTATGATCTACATACTGTGGAGTCAGGCCCCAGATTCCTCAATAGGACACCCATAGCGCAAGAGTTAACAACCAGAATCAACAAATGGGACTTACTCAAACTAAAAAGTTTTCTCTCAACAAAAGAAACAATAAGAGAGATAAACAGGGAGCCTACATCCTGGGAACAAATCTTTACCCCACACACTTCAGATAGAGCCCTAATATCCAGAGTATACAAAGAACTCAAAAAATTAGATAATAAGATAACAAATAACCCAATCAACAAATGGGCCAAGGACCTGAACAGACACTTCTCAGAGGAGGACATACAATCAATCAACAAGTACATGAAAAAATGCTCAACATCGCTAGCAGTCAGAGAAATGCAAATCAAAACCACCCTAAGATACCATCTTACTCCAGTAAGATTGGCAGCCATTAAGAAGTCCAACAACAACAAGTGCTGGCGAGGATGCGGGGAAATGGGTACACTTGTTCATTGTTGGTGGGACTGCAAAATGGTGCAGCCAATTTGGAAAGCAATATGGAGATTTCTTGGAAAGCTGGGAATGGAACCACCATTTGACCCAGCTATTCCCCTTCTCGGTCTATTCCCTAAAGACCTAACAAGAGCATGCTACAGGGACACTGCTACATCAATGTTCATAGCAGCACAATTCACGATAGCAAGATTGTGGAACCAACCTAGAAGCCCTTCAATAGATGAATGGATTAAAAAATGTGGCATTTATACACAATGGAGTATTACTCTGCATTAAGAAATGACAAAATCATAGAATTTGGAGGGAAATGGATGGCATTAGAGCAGATTATGCTAAGTGAAGCTAGCCAATCCTTAAAAAACAAATGCCAAATGTCTTCTTTGATATAAGGGGAGTAACCAAGGACAGGGTAGAGATGAAGAGCCGGAGAAGAAGATTAACATTAAACAGGGATGATAGGCAGGAGGGAAAGGGAGAGTTAAGGGAAATTGCATGGAATTGGAAGGTGAGCCTAAGGGTTATACACAATTACATATAAGAGGAAAGGAGGAGTAGGAGAAAAATTATATAAGTGGAAGAAACGATTTATAGTAGAGGGGGTGGAGAGAGAGAAGGGGAGGGGAGGGGAGGGGAGGGGAGGGGGGATAGTGGAGAATGGGATAGACAGCAGAATACATCAGTCACTAGAAAGGCAATTTGTAAATCAATGGAAATGTAACTGATGTGACACAACAATCTGTATACGGGGTAAAAATGGGAGTTCATAACCCACTTGAATCAATCTGTGAAATATGGTATATTAAGAACTATGTAATGTTTTGAACAACCAACAATAAAATAAAAAAAAAGTAGGCCTGTATAAGTAGGAGCAATAAGTACAGTCTTTGAATTCAAACAAACTGTTTTGAATCCAGGATTAGTCACTTCCTATGGGACCTCAAGCAAGTTACTTCATCTATTAAAGGCTTTAGTGTTCTTCCCAACATGTGCTTTACTAATATGTACCTCATAGTGTTGTGGTTAAAAGTAGAAATAACATACACAGATTACCTAAAAGTTTCCTGTAACATCCCAGACTTTTATACACATGCACATTTCTGTAGGCCCTATTTTTTTGGAAGATGTCATTTTCAGAATAACTTCATGTTTTCACTCTGCATCTCAGTCAAGTGACAGGTACATACTCTGCTTTGTGTTGTGTGTGTGTACCTGTGTATAATCCTTATATTTGTAGTAAGTTATTAGCTTCTTCATTGATCTTAATATATGTATAACCCATTATCAATATGTTTTATAATTATGTTAAGTATATAAATGGAATCTTTCGAGTTTACAGCTACAACTTCTATAACTGCCTAGCACTATTTGAAGCTTTTCTTTTTGTTAATTCTTAAGAGTTTAGTTCCAGGCTAGACAAACAGTTATAACATTGTGTTTTCTTTTTGGTAGCTTCAAACTATGATATTGTAATAATTCCCACTTCCAGTCTGTACATATGATGTCGTGAGCAGTATTGTTTTGTTTGTGCATTAAAGAGTGTTCTTCCTTTTGAAGAACGTCTTCTTCCTTTGGAGAACTGCTCTTCTCTCCATGCCAAATGTGTTATTTTCAGGAAGACTGGCAGTCACAGCACTCCTGGTCACAAAGTTGAATTGTCTCAATCTACTCATTGGAATTACCTTGAAGGCTGGTAAAAACTAATACATCTGGGCACATGTAGACCAAATGATTCTGAATATCAAGGGTTAGAGCATGGAAGAAAGCTTTTGCATCTAAAACTTTGTGAGTGTTGTTGATGCAGTTTAGGAGATGACACTTGAGCAAATCCAAGCCAATCAAAGTGTCTATTCTTCAGGATTTTCTATACAGCAATATAGGGAAGACAGGAGTAGCATTTCTTTTGAGTAATAAAGTATGGAATAGGAGGCAGAAAAGTAGCTGTTACGAGGAACTCTTGCTTGGTGGCAAGACAAGGTTTCCTGCAAAGAAAACCAGAGATAAGAAATGAGAAAAGGAATAAAAAGAAAGAATTAGAAGCACCCAATTCCTATGCTAGACCATGCAAACAAACAACTAGATAGTACCCCATTTCCTATAACTACATGACTCTTCCCTTTAATTTTTCTAATAGCCAGACTAAGTTCAAGTCTAGCATTTGTAACTTACCAATGGTGACCTCATACAAACATCTTGGAGTTTAATTTTAGCTAATTGCTTTTCTGAAGTTATTGGATTGTTCATGTCCTAAGCTTATGTAGCCACAACTGGTTCTCAAAATAAGAGTTGTCTGCTATCGTTTCTAGGTTGAGTGTCCCCTACAGGTGCATGTGTTAAGTTTGGTCTCCAGGATGGCATCATTGGGAGGTGGCATAACCTTTACAAGGTAGGGCTTGATGGAAAGTCCTACACACATTGAAGGTGGGCTCTTGGAAGGAGTTTATGTGCAACCTCTTAATAGTTCCCCTTGAGCACTCTAAGATTGTTGTAAAAGAAGCATATATGATCCTGCCCATTCATTCTCTTTTCTCTCTGCTTCTATTGGACACCTGATTGTTTGCTCCAGTATGTACTCATACCATGATTGCCACCATCTGCAGCCCTTATTAAAGATCAAACCAATGCTGACCTCTACACCCACCCTACTCAATCTTGGATTTTGAACTTTCAAAACTGCAAGCTAAATAAACCTATTCTCTTTATGAAAAAAAAAAAAAAAGAAACAGGCAGAGCAACATCGAGCTTATTGTATGCGTATTTTCGAAGCTTCATGTATATGTGATAGCAATATTTGTCTAGGAAAATATAATGCCCAGACGTAACTCAAGGTAAGATCACTTTTATTCTTCCAAGTACACTTCTGAAATATGGTTCCATAAGGCAACTTAGACCAGCATTGTACAAGTACATATGCTGTTTGGTTTTGAGGGTGTTGGGTCAGCTATGACTGTGTCCCAATTTTCAGCACTTCCCCTATGCACATAAAAATTCATAAGTAAAATATTTTCACTGCCTTGTGTGGGGGGGTTTTAAATCTTCTTCATTACTAAATCTATGGAAATGTTTGGTTTGTTCCATGAGATCTGGGATGCAATATTGTACCATTCCTCTTAGGAAAGGAAAAGATTGAGTATTTCAGCACACCAAGATAAGACATTATATTCCTTTGTTTAATTAAGAAATGATTGTTCCATGTAAAAGTCTTGGATTGCAAGGCTATAGAGACCTTGTATTAGTTACCTACTACCATAACAAAGCAGCCTCAAGGTTTATTGGTAAATAAAAAGAATTTGCTTAGTCCATGAATCTCGGAGTCACCTGGGAAGGTCTGCTGCCCTGAGTTGGACATGACTCATTTCATCTGGGTGCACACATGCGTCAGTAGTCAGGTAGTACATTGGCTTGGGACTGGCTGATCTAGGACATCCTCAACCTAGAGGTCATTCTCTTTCTGATCCATGTTATTTCCATCTTCTGGAGGTTAACTCAGGTTTTTTCATATTGCTCAGAAAGGGTTTCAAGAATGAGAATGGGAGTAGGTCAAACCTCTGGGGCTCTAGACTTGGAGTTAATAATGCCTTATAATGTCAGTTGAGATATTCAAGGTCGAGAACAAAATCCTATCTCTTAATGAGGGGAGACACAAAGCCATTTTTCAAAGAGCATAGGTACAGGGAGGGGTGGACAAATGTGACATTTTCCACAAACCTCAATTAATAGGGTCAACTTCCTGGTAAAGTTAAATTATATCCTCAGGAGTGCATATTGGCATTTGAACCAAACATCCAAGGTGGGAATAAAATAAGTCATTACACTCAGACTCAATAAGCTTAATTAAAATCTATCTCAATTTATAGATCATCTCAGTCTGGATCAAACTGTAATGGGCTCCTCTTATCTGGCCTTATGTAATAGGTTACTTCATACATACTTTAGAATGTTCATAAAAATTGGAAAACTAATAATAAGGAAAAGTTATTAATATAATCGGTACCTGTCTAAAATTATGAATGGTTTCTCCAAGGTACTAGAATAAGATTCTCCTTGCTTGAAAGTCTTGAAAGTGTATCTTCCTAGTTATATAATTCTGTTTTCTGCTACTATGACAGAATACTATAAACTGGGTAAGTTGTAAACAGTAGAAGTTTGGGTCATGGTTCTGGAGGCTGGGAAGTTCAATATCTGGGGTTCCATCTGGGGGTCATCCTTTATGCTGCATCATCCCGTGGTGTAAGGCAGAAGGACAAATGGAACCAAGAGACAGAGAGAATGGGGGTCAAAATTAAGTTCTTTCTTGAGGAGTTCATCCCTGTGATAATGGCATTAATTCATTCATGAAGACTTTCAAAAGTCCTAATCACCTCTTATAAGTTCAATCTCCTAATATCATCATAATAGCAATTAAATTTCAACATGAGTTTTAGAGAGGACATTCCCACCACAGTGCCAGACTAGCTGTCATTATATTACTAGTCATGATTCGTTGGTGAGCATTACATACATCAGCCAAATTCTTTCATTATGTCTTGGACAATGGCCAAATACAATATGCTAGCTGTAAAAAGCATTGTGCCCATCTGCTTCCAGTTGGTACAGAGCATAAGGGGAGAAAACAAAATTTGGTTGCAAATTCAGTAGGTTGTGGGGAAAAAGCTGATAAGAACATAGTGAACCCAAAAAATTTATATAGTTAATATACAACTAGCCACAGAAAATATTAATATGACTATAGTACAAGACAATTGCAATACATGCCTGTTAAGAAAACCCAAACTAATCATGCTCTTAGACCAATAATTACATATTTATGAATCTATTAAAAGGGAACAATCCCAAAATAGCACCAACAACCATGAAAACTGTGCCATTTTCACTGTTCCTTAATAAGGAAAATTGGAAGTGTCCTAAATATTCAACAATATAAGAATTGCTAAGTAATTATAGTTTTTCATTGGATAGAACACTGTAGGGTTATTAAAATTGTGGTTATAAAGCCATGCAGCAACTTCAAAAATATGTGAAATACAATCCTAAAGGAAAAAATAAGGTAGAATTACATGCACACTGTCATTACAACTATGCAAACAAATGGGAAGAATGCTGAGTATCATGCAGAGCTAGTAGGAGTTGCCTTAGAACTCCTCATTTTCAAAAGCCTTAGAAATGTTCATATCTTTGATTGAACTTCTGGTAACTTAACACAACTTCTGGAAATATAACTTAAGAAAATTACCTAAAATGAAAAAGAAAGGTTTACAAGGAAAAAAAATTTTACCACGTGCCAAAGCATCTTTCTTTAAAATTTGTGAAAAACTCAAAACAACCAAATGTATAGGAAGAATAAAATGGTTAAATGAATTGTATCTTGGTGGACATACTGGCATATGCCTGTAATCCCAGTGACTCAAGAGGCTGAGACAGGAGGATCACAAGTTTGAGGCCAGTCCCACAATTTAGGGAGGCCCTAAAGAGCTTACCTGTCTCAAAATAAGAAATATAAAGGGCTAGGTGTGTATCTCAGTAGTCCAGCATACACAGGTTCAACTTCCAGTACCAAAAAATAAAATAAAAATAAAAAGTTGCATCTTAACTGTATGCAAAGTATTATGCATTCATTAAGAATGAAAGAGTTTAATGACAAAGAGAAATTCATAACTTCATAAGAAAAAAGCAATATGAATTTTTTAAAAAGCAATATGTAAAATATTAACTACACGATTTAAAACTATATAGAGAAAAATGAAACTAATGGTGGTTAGATAAGAACAATTTTTTAAAGCTCTTCATCTTTCTCATGCACTACTAGGTTTATAAGTTGCACAAGATGAGCATCAAAAGCAGTATTACTTTGAAAGTCAAAAAATTAAAAAAAACTAATAGGAAAGAAAATAAAAAGTAAATATCAGTATTTACACTTACTATGTGCAAGGATAACTGACTAAGGGTTATATGATTATCTGTCTAGTTTCTACATGATGGAATGTAGTTATGTTTAACTTATAACTTCAAAACCCATAGTTTTTACGAGGTAATCTATGCTAGACTTCACTCTCCAGTAAGACATGATTCTATTATTACTCTTTTACATTTATATAAGTCCAGAAGGGCCCCCACATCCATGGGTTTCACTCCTGCAGATTCAACTGGTCTTAGACTGAAAATATATATTTTTAAATTATCTATATTGAATATGTCCACATATTTTCCTAGTCACTATCCCCTAAACAATGCAATATAACAACTGTTTATGTAGAATTTGTAATACATTAGAAATTTAATGTAATTTAGAGATTTGATTTAAAGTATACTGGAGGATGTGTATATATTATATACAAATATTATTCAATTTTATACAAGGGAAATGAGCATCCTTGAATTTGGGTATTTGAGTGCCCCATAACAAATCTCATAGATATCAAGGGACAAGTGAGTGGCTTACAGATTGCAAAATTTTTCATTGGTATTATTTCACTACAAAGTAATTCATTACCATTATTTCATTCACTTCTCACAGCACCTGTGTGAGGTAGATATTGTTACCTACCATGTTACACTTGTAAAACCTGAGTCTCAGAGGTTAAGTGAGGTTGTCCAAGTTATGTGAGAAATTCATAACTGAACAGTATTGTACCCAGTTCTTGTGCGGCCCAACACTATACTCTATCAGCTTCTAAGGGATCTTTATAATGATTCTCATCAGGAACAATAAGCCCTGTGCCATAGCAAACATGATCTAAATCCCTTAAGCATTAAATAACTTACTAAAAGAGTGACTTTGATTTGCTTTGTATCTACTCTTTTCACTGTCTTCACAATTATTACATCTTTCGAGGTTAGTCTTTGATGTTTCAGTTAGTGCTTTCCCAACACATCTCCAATCCCTTGATATACTCAACTAATTAAACAGTGATGTGGATTTTGTGTGAAGCACTTTTTAATTAGCCACAGTGATTCCCAAATTACTCAGTCTTGACTCAGGACCCTTAATATTCAAACTGGCAATTTAGTGCGTATAAACTCTTTATTTAAATAGTGACATCTGAGATTAAGCTCAACAAAGGTTTCTATGGAAACTAGCAGCAATATCAAAACTTTCCAAAACATCAGAAGTGTAAAAATGAATGACAGAAAAAAATAGCTATCATATTCTGAAAGGTTAATTTCACTCCTCTCACTAATTTCCCTAAATGTGCCTGCATATTCATAACAAGACTCAGGAATTCATTTGCTAAGAGAGAATCCTAAGTGGGTAAGAATAACACAGGAAGTGAAAGTTCAGGTTGTTTGTCAATAATATTGAAGCCGATTTCATAGAACTACAGAGGTTAAAGGTGAAAAACAATATAAGTTTACATGAATAAATATACACGGATAATATAGATAAAATTGCCAAAATTTTAGAATTTCTGCAGCAGAAAAAAAATCAATATATTTTGTGATTTGGTTCCTAATAGAAAGTTAAATAAGACTTCTGCCTTCCTGTGAACTAAGAACACAGGGAAACATTTTCTAAACTTGACACCAGAATGAAATGCAAACATAAACATGTTTATGAAATGTTGCAATTGCTCTTTAAAATAGCTTTGAGATTCAAGCACAATGTAAGAACAATTCACAAGTTTTGCAAGTGTTAATTCCTGCTGTGAATGTTAATCAAATTCCAGCTTTAACCTTGACATTTACATGAGCCCTGACAATTGAAAACCCAAAATATTAGTGTACATGGCTACAGAGGTCAAATTTTTTTTAATGAGGGCTCAAGTCATAAAACGTTCCCTAAAACTCCTTACATAAAGACATCCAAGCATGTTTAATATGTGTACTGATGGAAAAGTGACATAGACCACTAAAAAGTCTCAAATTTAACACTCCCCAAACCAACCTCCTGTTTTTTCCCCAGCCCGCTCTTCCCTAAGTGTTGAAGTCTCAATGATGACACCAGTTCTCCAGTTTCTCAAAACAGTCATTCTTGACAATTCTGTCAGCAAATCCCCTCAGCTCTTATTCAAAATAAACTCAGCACTGAAAACCTGTCTCCATCTTCTTGCTACTACTGTGATGCAGTTCCCCACGTCTCACGCCTCCCTACTGGCCATGGGCCCTTCCTCCTCCTGTCAATGCTTCTGTATCCCCTGGCTCAAGCAACCTGATTCCTTTGTTTTCTCCTAAACCAGACACTGCTTTTCACATCCTTCAGGTTTTAAACCATTTCCTAAGTGAGGCTTTCTCCGTTCATTCTTTTTAAAGTTGCAATCCCTCCACCCCCTTGCTCTCTAATCCCATGCCTTATTTTCTCCATAGGTCTTATGATTCCATAAATGAATATCCACTTTCCTTGAGTTATTTTTGTGATTGTTGTTTATTGTCTATTTTCCTGCACAGCATTGTAAGGTCCTAGAATGAAGCCTGACACCGAGTACAACTAAAATCTGTTTAATGTTGAATAAAAGAAATTGTGTGAAATCATGGGCCTAACTTTTCTTTAAAAAAAAAAAAAACTCCCTACACCATAAGATGATATAAATTAGCTGATCAATTAACTAACAAGAATTGACTGAGTTTCCAGAGACTAATGTTATACAGGGTTCTATGAGGGACAGAGAGTTCTCTCTGCATAGATTCTCCATTTATAAAAGAAAACATTTCTTAGGAAGCAATTAGAGAACAAGACCTCATACAGGCTGTCCAGGAGGCATGGGTTTTCATTCTGTTGTTGGCAACAACTATATGAATCTTGGGTAACTATTGCCCCATCAATCCTCAACATCTTAAAAATTTTGCAAGGAGACTTTCCTAGATGCTTAGCTTCTGTGGTTCTATTACCTCAGGGAAATGAGAAGTGAGCAGAAAAATATGAATACGTAGTTTAGTACTTATCTTCCCTTCCTTCTGCCTCTTTAGTTGGATTATATGTCTGAACCTCCCTAGAAGCCACACTGAGGTTGGTCTAAAAACCTGTATTGAAAATAAATCCACACCAGAAAATTTCCCAGGGAACTGGACCAAACTTCATCAAGTCTGATAAACATTGATGTGTTTATACATATTGCTGTTTTAAAGAATTTTCTAACATCAAAATGTAAATATTATTGAAGATAGAAATAGTTTATGTAATTAGTATTATTCTTTCTCCATTTTGTACAAACCCATTGCCTCTAGTTATTTATCTATTTCATGAGTGGGGAGTGATCTCTTTGAATTTTCCCAAAGGGATCTTGATTTCCTATAAGTCCAGAGTTGCTGATTTTTCCCTTCTCTGTCTCTTTTCCTTCTCTACAGTGTTTTTTACTGAGATGTGGTATGAACAGATGGATTCCTGACATTTCTAAATATTATCTGCTCAGCTGAGAGAGGAAATAAATGTCAGACCTCTGTTGTGTCAGACAAATGAGGTCATGGGTAGACTTCACAACCCACCATCATGAGAAGATCATCATGCTATGCTACCAATCCAGTATGGATGACTGGCTTTGAATGGCACCATGGGAGACCCTAGATGTCTATGTCTATTACATAGACAATAGTGAAAAAGAACAGGGACAACAATGTCCCCATGCAGTAATGATAATGCTTAAAAGTTAAGTGTTAAGAAGTTTGGGCTAATGTATTTCTGTGGAAAAGGAGCATGCTGTGGAGTTCACCCGGCCCTTGAACACCTTGGGATAATGTGCCATCCTTTCTTGGCATGCATAAGCAGTGCCCAGGAAATACCTCTCCAACCAGGAACCATCCTCTGGTTGACAGATGAGAGTACAATTTCTTGGCACCTGTGTCCATAAACATCATGTTGGTGGTATAGAATATGATGATATGAGTATTAAGCAAGTCATAAAGGCGGAGGGGGGAAGGATCAAACCAGTGTTGCTTACTGATCTCTGTGGTAGTATCTTCTAAGTACACATGCAATAAATCTTCCCTCTGGCTCAAGTACTAGAAATCCGATTTCTTAGTTGGCTTTTCATTTATTTAGGCTAACTCTTCTTATCAGTTGCTCTCTGATACATCAAAGCAGTCTTCCCAGAATACAGGACAATGAATTCCTGGGGGTTATACATGCTTACTTTGTTCTAGCTATTTTATACACTAAGATAGCCCTTCTGTCTTTGGATCTCCAGCACTGGCACTTTCTATTCTCATTCAACAGCCTGTAATGGAATTGAAGGAGATGACCAAAGCTCTGGAGTGTTATTTTGTGAACACGAGTTACCTGTGCAGATTCTTTTAAAGTTGGGATTTTCCAGAAGGTGTCCTGGTAGGCAGCACTGGAACCGATGTTGCCAGAATTCAGGGAACCAGGGATTCCTCGTATTAGTGTCCAGCCTCAGTTTCAGGAAATAATCATCAAATGACCTGACCTCCGGAGACTGCAGCTTTATCGTGATTCCCCCGTTGGCTTCCACCTCATAACCTTCAATGACTTCATCTCTGTCTGCCCATCCATCACTAAAAATGCAGGGATCGGGGTGGGGAGAGAGAAAGACAAACATCTCACAAATAGAGCTCTCAGAGTTATGTACGAATGAAGAAATCCAGAAAAGGCTAAAGTCTATTTTAGGTTAGCATTACTGCCCATTAATGATTCCCTCTTTGGTAAGAACTTGTAAAAATAAAATATTCTATTTATTTTTTCTGCACAGTACTGAAGTCATGATGAAGATGATGGTAGAAATAATTACAACAGCTAAAGTTCCTTGAGCATTCACTAGTCATCAAATTTTGGGCTCTTCACTTTATTGAGATGGAAAATATTCAGCAACTAGCTGAGGTCTTCCTGGATCCAGGTAATCTGGCTTCCATGTCCTGTACTCCTTACCACTAAATCACAGAGCCTATCAGTCACTGCCCAGATCAGAGAAAAATATAACTGAGGTACTTGGGACCTCAAAGTAAGAGCTCAGCAAGCTTGCAACATTGTGGTCAAGATCATTATGTGAACTGTACTAGAAAACTGATTTATCTCTGAAACACACCAATCATGGTTTTGATTCCTGGGATGTTTTTTTCAATCTTGTCTGCCAGAGAAGTGACCAGATTTTTTTTCCTAATGCTATCTCAAAATAATAGCTTTAATGAAAAACAATCTCACCCTCAAGTGTAAAAAGAATCCAACTTCTCACCAAATGGGGGCTCACTGACATTTGATTAAGTGGGTTAGAATTTTTTAAACATGATTACCTTCTAAAATATTCACATCTACCATGGGTTATGTAGCCCCAGTTTAATTCAGGTATTTATGTGAGCCAGCCATAAGAGGTCATCAAGGAAAAATTGTACTATACAGAATTGAATAGGCCAATGTGGCTTTATTCAAGATTGTTACAATATGTAATAGGTAGTGGGAAATAACCCATCGTCTCTGTCAGAGTGTCTTATTTGCTTCTCATAGAGCAGAGAACTGGGCCAAAGATATTTGACTGACCATAGCTCACCCCTTGTTACATGAGCTCAGTTGGGATAACTGTGTTTTCTCCCTTGCTGAGCTAATTGATGCACTTCCTCCACAAACTACACATGAGTCATATTTCCAACAGGTCAAGGGTTATAGGAGATGTGTGTTGGTGACAATGGATTTCTTCAGAAAGTTATGTCTGCTCTGAGATGTAAAGGGGTCAGCATAGCTCAGGTAAAGAGAAGAAGAAGGACTGGCATCAAGTTTCCTGGTAGATGAACACAGAAAAAAGATCATAGGATATTTAAGGGGTTTGGAAGTAGTCAGCAGAGCTGGATCACAGAGAAGTGCTGAACGAGATGGGGGTGGGCACATAAATCCCAACCTAGACAAGATTAGCCTGAGGACCTTGGGAAGTTCTTGAAGTTTGTAAAGCCTGTTCTTCAACAAGAGTTCTTAGCTCTCCCCCTTCATGGTAAGTGACCTGAATATAGTTTAAGTGGGTCCTTTGCTCATGATCACTGAAAATGATGACCAGTCAAACTGATCAGAAAGATTGACTCCTTCACCTATTTGCTCAAATCTACTGAGTGGCCCAACCTTGATTGATTATTTACTTTTACACTTATTGATATTTACTAACTACTTCTCCAGCAATATGGAGACTTGAGCCATAGTTCATGTCATGTTCAAAAGAAGGGTAAAAATAAAACCAGTTAGCCTTTTAAGAAATTCTGCCTCTGAGTAAAATTTGAAATCAAAATGGCTTGTAACATGAAGAAAATAATTATTTTTTGACATAAAGGTTAGGCTTGAAGTGTTTCTCTCCAAGGTTTAATATTATAAGAGATTGGTTTAGAGTCTGTACAAGAAACTCAAGATCTCACGATTTTGAAAAGTATATAAAATGAACGTTCTATGATGTGCCTGCACTTTTTTTGACTCTTGCTTACTTCTATAAAGTCAAATGTCATGTCAATGCTAGAAGCAGAGAAAAGTGTGACCTCCTACCTTTGAGCCCACCAACAGAGAAGGGCACATCCTAGGGTGAAAGCTTTGTGTTGCAGACCAATTGAAGCCATATGGCTTAGTGGGTAGGAGCCCCAAACCTCCTTCATCGTTGATCAAAGCCCGTCACCCTCACTGAAGATGACTCCCTTTCGGGAAGTTACAAGTGGTGCTAAATTTCAGAGATCATAAAAATGAAGGAAAACCAGGGCATGATAGACAAATTATTCAAGTAGGAATACCTGGTGAATATCTTTTAAAGAGTAAGTTTGCTGAAGTTTTGTATGTGGTCTTAAATATACCACAGGTAAGATGTAAGGAATGTGTACTGAAACAGCTGCTGAAAAACATCTATAAAGCAATCTTCCATTTTCATGCTTTTAAATTGTTTTTATCCATGTCTCTCTTGTCAAATGCACTTACGGAAAATTAAAAGGATTTTTGCTGTTCAGTTGTCTTGGGTTTTGGGTGAGGATATTATTTTGGTGAATTATCTATAAAAGGCACTTTAAAACGAAGAGCCATCAGCTCCCCTGCCTCCTGGTCTGGGGTCTTCCTTAGATGGTGGTGGCATGGTCTGTGTTCAGCCTTAGAGGACTCATGGGTCACCCCCTTGGAGGGTTAGGAGTGAAAGCTGCTGTGCTGGGTGGTAACACAGCCTCAGTGCTGGACTCTGAGGCACATTCACAGCCTCTGGCAGCTTCTGCCACTCCATCCGTTTCCCAATTATGAGTTCCTTTCCCTAGCTGGCGCCTAGAAATAAAGCTGCATATTGTGGAGGAACAGGGTGACTCTGTAACAGAAAGCTAAAGTGTTTCTCACTGGTACACAAAAATCCTTATTTCTTATCCCTGTGACAACATTTTAATACAATTCTTCAAAAGGTTGTTCTTTTCTTCCCATCAGATCTTTGTTCTTTTTCTTATACCATTTCTCATTCCAAACTTGGATATGACTTCCTCTACAAATAAATTCTGATGCCAATAACAGGAAAATACTATTTTTACTTCTACCAATCATAATTTGACAGGATGCATGCTATTCTTACAGAATATCAGTTAAAATAACTTAATTAGCAAATGGACAGTAAAAAAAAAGAAATACAAGAATGTTGATTTTTTTAAATGTGCAAAAACATTTTAGAAGCCCCATTTCTATTTGATTGAAATAATTATGATCTAGATACTAAAATAATTTTTATTTAAAATGTCATGAGGTCCAGGAATTATGTATAACAATTATTTTAAATTTTTAGAAGTATTTTAATTTAATTTCTCAATTATTTAAAACTACTGCAGAGATTAACATATAATCGGGAAAAGAAGAAAAACATGAAGCAATATCTTAGAGAACACATGTAAACTAGCACAATGTTCTATAATTTATAGTGTGAACCATATTCATAAAGGTTAAGAAGATGTAGCAGCATCATGTAATTTAAATCAAGTGATGCCATTTGTGAGAAACTTTATGTAGGTGTCCAGCATTTTCGATAATAATTTGAACAGGTTTTATTCCTTTGACATTTATCAGAACAATTTATTCACTCATTGAGAAATACATGAGATGAGCCCTCCAATTTTTGAGGTTACTGCCTGGAGATTTCTAAACCATGATGCAAGAAGGTAGGAAGGAACCCAGGAACAGCCCAGTGGATTTGCTAAGTTGACCTGCAAATGTGGCAAAGCCAAGGTGGCCAGAGGTCACAGGGAAAAATACTGGCAAGTACAGTGCAACAGAGAGAGAGACAGAATAGTCTGGAATATATCTCCCTCAACTACTGCTTAGTTTAATATTAGCAAGCTGATGCACATGATGAAATTACCTAAGGCTAAGAAAACAAGCCACCAAAATAATTAGAGGAACAGTGCCTGGAGGTGTTACAGTACTGGAAGTAATAAATGTTCCCAGTGCCCCGCAGAAAACTTCCTACTTCACAGGGAATTAAAGTATTAAGGAGGGTTTTGCCACAGTCAGAGAAAAACTTAGCCCTAGATTAAAGACTACCCTGATACTCCCTAATAAAGCATTAAGAGAGATACAAAAGGATCAAAATAACTTACCAATTTCCAGAAATAGCTCAAGAATATTTTCAGACACAAAATATCCAACAACCAAAAAGGTAAAATTAACAATGGCTGCCACCCAGTGAAAAATTACCCAGCACATGAATCCATGGGTGGAATGAGAAGGAAGGAGATATGTAAGTGACAATTTTAACAAACTCTCACACAGTAATGTGAATGGGGTAGAGGATTTTTAGAGTCATGTGATATGAACACAGAAGAGGATATTTTAGATTGAGTGGTCAGAGGGGCAACTTTGAAGAGATAGCACTTAAGCTGAGATCTGAGTTTCATGAAGCCTGGCCATGTGAAGAGAGAAGGAGGACTGTAGGTAGCTAATAATAACATCTTAAGAGAGGAACAAGCATCTGTGGCTGAACATTACCATCATCACAGAAATCTAGGCTTAAATTGTTTGTATTCACCACAACAGATGGTATTTGAATAAATACTTGTATTATTTAGATGTGGTTTGGCTTCAAGATTCATATGTTGGGAGCTAGGTCCCCAGGGTGGCTGCTTGGAAGTGATCAAAGGAGATTTGGGCACCTGGTGTCTCATACATGCCCTCCTAACATGATGTGACACAGCCTCAAAACCATGATAGCCTCAAAAGGGTTTACACCAGAGCTGAGCCAATGTCAGCACAATGCACTTGAACTTCAAAAAAATGTGTGCTAAATAAACCTCTTTTGTTTATAAAGTCAGCCTGTCTCAAGTATTTTGCAATAGCAATGAAAAAATGAACAATTATACTTTCCTGCTTTTTGTCTATCTACTGTATATTCAATATTTTCTAAGATATCTTAAATTTTTGAAGTATTTTTACAGTTTTTAAAAAGTCTTTGTTAGTAAATAAAGATGACATTTTCAAAAGAAGGTAATCTCATTTTGATAACCCGGATTCATGTGCATCTCTGAGAGCAAAACTGGAGAATCAATGAGTCCACTGGGGCTTGAAGCAAGCCATAGCTCTCTTTCTTGTAGCCCATTTATCAGACACTGTTTCTATGTCATTATGACCCCCAGAAACACCTCAATACTCCAACACTTCACCAAGATATCCCAAGTGTCTTCCAGATAAAACTTTAAATCATGTTCTTAGAAAACTCCATGTGGCTCTAAAACCATCTTGTGTTATCACGAGATATTGGCTAGGGCTATATCAAAACTGACTGATTTTGGAATTTAAATTCTGAAAGGTTTGAGTGGAATTTGAAGCTTTCACCTTTAGCTTCACTAAGCTCAAAAGTGAGCTCCAACTCATCACTAAAATTTCCATTACCAGCCATTTTTAGTGTCCTGTAGTGGCTAAAATGAAACCCTGGGTTTGAGGGGCGGGCTCAGCTTGGAGACAGAAGCAAATGCACATTTTTGTGAAAGAAAAAAGACAAGTGTTCTTTGATGAAGATGACATGTATTCTTCATAGAGAACAGATATAACTTCTACATATTCTTACCCTCAGATGACTTACTGTCACATGTGAATGGGGCACATAAGTATTCATGGGGGCAGGGAGGGTAGGTGTCAAGAGTAATTAAACAAATACCAACCAGAACAAAATACAAAATGGAGGTTGTTATGTTAATGTAAGATAGAATTAATTTTCAGATATTACAATAATTTTCAGTCATTACTGGGAATTAAGAGTCAGTATATATGAGAGAAATAAAATTTGAAATTTATTTACAAAATAACACAGTATCAAGATATAAAGTAATTAATAAAAGTCTCTCCCTCCTGTTTAAAATTCCCTTTGCAATCTATCCTACCAGTTGGCAAAGTTTTGGAGGGATTTTAAAAAATCTAGCACAATTAACATGTTTGAGTAATGAGTACATGTAGACTTTTATACTCAACAAAAAAGGGGGCATGGGAATATGTTTCATGGAATTCTTGGAAAAATTTTAAAATATCCTTGTTAGTAGACAAGTCTCAAAGTACTTCAAAAATTAATATTCACCCCACATCTCTGAATCCATAAATTTTGAGTTTTAAATTATTGTTATCATCTTCTAATATATCTGAAAACAAAAACTTAAATTTCTAATTAAACTTAGGTTAAATAAAAGTCACCATGAAAATTAAAATAGTATTAATTAAACATAAAAAGAAATAGTAAATATTAAAATTTAAGATAAGCATCTCATAGAGCTTTGAAAAAAGCTTAATTACCAAATCTGACTCAACAAGGGATATGATTTGGATAGTATTTCTATATTAACAACACTATGCATTCCAATCCATGACCACTAAATACCCTTCCATTTATTTGTGCTTTTTTACTTTTTAAAATGGTGTTTTCAGTTTTCAGTGTACTTAGTCTTTCACCTCTCCAGTTAAATTTATTCTTAAGTATTATTTCTAGGAAGAGATGCTTTGTTAGTGAAACTTTTTAAAAATTTCATTTTAGGATTGTTCATTGCAAATGTGCAGTGACACGATTGATTTTTAATAATTTTTTTAGTTGCAGACAGATACATAACTTTATTTATTTATATACGTATTTTTATGTGGTGCTGAGGATCCAACCCAGTGCCTCATACAAGCACCTTGCCACTGAGCCATAATTGTAACCTGACACAATTGATTTTTGTAGGATGATTTTTCATGCAAAACTGAAAGTTTTCTTGGTCTGTTTATTAGATATAGGAGCTTCTTTTTGTGGTTTATTTGGTATTTTCCATATACTGCATCATATCAGTTATGAATAAAAATAGTTTCAGTTAGTTCCATCCCTCAGCTTTAGTACTTTTAACATATTTATCTTGTCTAATTGCTTTTTCTAAAACTTCTAACACCATAAATAATGCAGTGATAACAGTTGGCATCATTTTCTTTTTCCTGGTATTAGAAGGAAAGCTTTAAGTCTTTTATATCCAAGCATGAGGTTTCTGTGTTTTTTTCATGAATACCTTTTATCATATTAAATAAGTTTGCTTCTAATACTAGTTTTCTAAGTGTTTCTAAAATGAAAGTGTGTTGGCTTTTGTCAAGGCCTTCTCTGTTAAAATTGAAGTAATCATGTTATATTTTGCCTTTATTTTATTAATGTGGTATATTTTATGTTGTTTCATTTTCTAATTGAACTGCCATACTTTATTGAGATAAATTCTACTTAGTCATGGTGTCTAATCCTTTTTGATATAGTATTAAGTAAGTTTGCTAACATTGTATGAAGAATTTTTATATCTATACATGTAAGCAATAATGGTGTATATTTTCTATTTTTTTATAATATTTTGTCTGGCTTTGGTATCATGGCAATTCTGGCTTCATGGAATGAGTTAGGAAATGTTTATTTCTCATCTGTCTTCAGAAAAATTTGCTATTGGTTTGTTCAAATTTTCTAGTTATTCATATGTCACATTTAGTAATTTATATTTTTAGGAAATTTTCAATTTTAGCTAAGATGTATAATTCATTGGTAATGCTTCAATGCATGATAACATTAAATGAGAAAAACATATGAATATCTAACTGGATTTAGAAAAATCATTGCAAAAAGTTTAATATTTGTTCAAAATTGAAAACACACATACATACATACATGCTGACATAAAATTGCATTAAGGATGCTGGATTAAATTATTAATAGTATCAGAAAAAACAGAGAAAATCCCATACCTTAGTATATATGTACACTATGGCAAAGTAGTTTTACTCCTCATTATGCACTCAACAGAAATGTGTACATATGCACTCCTCAGACATGAACAAGAATGTGCACAGAATTAGTGTTTCTAACTATAGTTAACTCATGTTCATAAAGTAAAATGGTATTGCATTCACACAAGTGAATGCAACAAAGTAATGAAAACAAACTATTCTATATGCAATAGCATGAATGAACCTTATAAGCATAGTAATGATCAAATAATACACACACAGAAAATAAACTTTTGTATAATCATATTATTCTAGCTGTATCATTTCTTAGTATTTATCCAAAAGAATTAAAGTCAGCACACTGTAGTAATGCATGCATACCCACATTTATAGAGGTGTAATTCACAATAGCCAAATTATGGAACTCACCTTCATGTCCATCAACAGATGAATGGATAAAGAAAAATTTAGATATATAAAATCATATATATGATAAAGCTTTGTTCAATCATTAAGAACAAAATTGTGTCATTTGTTAGAAAATAGATGGAACCAGAGAGCAGTCTGTAAAGAGAAATATGCCTAACTCAGAAAGTCAAGGGTCGTAATTTTTTTTCTCATATGTGGAAACTAAAGAGACACATGGGAAAAAATAGATGGTATTAGGAGGGAGAGATCTCATAAAAATAGAAGGCAGAAGAGTAGAGGAAATGGATTAGGGCAAAGGGAAGAGTGGAGGGAAAGGAGAGGTACTAAGGGATAAAATTGAACAAATTATATATGTGCATGAATATATATCAACAAATCCTACTATTATATATAATTATAATGTGCCAATAAAAATAAACAAACCAATAGAAAATAAAAAATAGATTATGCTCTGTGGAAATAAGCAAAATAATTCTCTAAATTTAACTCAAAATAATAGTTTTGTTTAAGAAGAAAATGTAATACCAATTGGGAGAGAACATGAGGAAAATTTGTGGGTGCTGGGTATAATCAAAATCCATTTTCTTATATGGTCACTGCAATGAGAAGCTAACACATATACCTAGTGAAAAACTGTAAAAAGTGTAAGATTAACATAATAAGAATATGGCAGAAATTGAACAAAGTATATCTGCCATTTCAAACCAAAGGAATATTGGTTTAATCCACCCATAATAATAAAATAATATATTAAATTAGATTCTAAAGAAAAATGTAAAACTATGCTGAATACAAGACTCATCTAAAATACTATTTCAAAAATCACAAAAACAAAAATGTGTATAAGAGGATATCAGAGAAATGTAAGTAAAAAGAAACTAGGTAACATAGTTTTAATATCAAAAAAAGGAGTAATTTAAGGCAAAAGCCTATTTAGACTTCAGCTGATTAGCAAGTTTAATCCCATCTGTAATATTAATTCCCCTCTCTCATACTACGTAATATTGTAATCTCTTCAAAGAGCCCTCTGCCTGCCTTATGTCTTAACTTTTGATTCTTCTGATGTAGTAACAAATGGTTGTGCAACTACACCCTTGGTTTTACTTCTTTCCTTCAGTGAATCTCCTAATTTTAGATTATTTGAAATCTGGACTTGTTGAAAATTTCTTAATTCGCCCATTTTTGCCTAATAGCTTTTTTCACAATTTATCTCCATCCTATATTATTTTACTAGAAGTAGTCAAAAAAAAGAAGAAAAAAGAAAGAATGAAAGAAAGAAAGAAAGAAAGAAAGAAAGAAAGAAAGAAAGAAAGAAAGAGGAAGGAAGGAAGGAAGGAAGGAAGGAAGGAAGGAAGGAAGGAAGGAAGGAAGGAAGGAAGGAAGGAAGGAAAAGAAAACTCAAGATGTACTTTTTAGAATTTCATTTGAAATCCCCTTACCTAACCCAGAAATCTAGGCTTTTTTGATCATCCTTCATCTTTGTCTTTGCCCTTTCTTCAATTCCAAGGTCATCCTATCATTGTATATATTTGTTACATGAGCGTCTCACTTATAGGTAGCATAAATTTTACTAGTTTCCTTTTGTTGCTACTCCATAGCAAACTCACACAACTTAGTGGCTTAAAACAACACTTATTATCTTATAATTCTAGAAGTAAGAAATCCAAAATGGGTCTCACTAGGCTAAACTCAAGGTGGCAACAGGGCTGTATTACTTCTAGGTCCTCTTTTTCCAGACCAAGAGGCTGTGTGCATTTTTTGGCTTGTTGTTCTTTCCATATTCAAAGCCACACATTGCATCACTGTGATTCCCCTGCCTCTCTGTCCCCCTTTAGAGAGCCCTTAATTGACCCATCTAGAAAGTCCAGGATTATCTCCTGCCTCAAAATTTTTACTTTAACCACATCTGCAAAGTCCTTTTTGCTATGATAAAGGTAACATGCTCACAGGTCCTACGGATCATGATATGAATATTTTGGGGGCCAATATTTTCCTGCCATCACTTAGTGTAAGAAAGAGGAGACTACTAGGTGGATCTAGGAGCAGGAATATTAACTGTCCTGATGGACAACCTGAGGAACATGCAAAGGAGAAGGGGGTGATAGTTTGAATAGGTTAATTGTATAAGGGGGAAACAGACCCATAAGTCCCTAAGACTCAGGGGACATATAAACCTGAGAGGCTCGAATGATATTGAAAATTTCACCCATTGGCTCAGAATTATCGAGGAACTGTCTTGGGAGGGTTGCAATTGATGCTGGATGCAGAAGATTGAGTCTTTCAAAGACAAAGAGTAACATAAAAGCTCTTTTAGAGATAGCTCTGGCTGGCAGTACTGAAGATAGAGAAGTCAGAAAGTTGAAGTCTACATAACCTTATAGTTCCTCAGCTGAATTCCTTTTAGAAATGCAATTCTGTGTCTGCATCTTAAGACCCTCTCAAATATGACAGCATAACTTTATGCTTAAATGGTTAACTGAAGTAAGCATAAGAGTAAAGGGCTCCAGAGAATGGCCTAATAAAGACCCTGACACCTTTCAGGAAGAGGAAAGCCACTAGCAGTGTAGGCCAGGAGCTTCCCTGGTCAGCTTGATTGCAGATACAAGCTATATTCTGGGGAGACTGTTTAAACCATTGTTAAGGAAAAATCCTCTTTCCATTTAAAACAAACTCTTTCTTAGTCAACTGCTAATAGATTCATTATCAAAACTGAAGTGATAATCTAGATAACCTGAGCAAAATCTTTCACAAAACCTCTGAAGCTGTGTTCCTTTTTTAACCCGAGTCTGATGACTGTATTGATTGCCTGTCCATGTTAATCAAATACAAATAATTGTTGAGTTCATCATCTCACTTACTGCCTGTGTACCACTAAAATATGTAATTTTCATTATCTGTTTCCCCAGTGGGATAATATGCCTGCCATTTAATTTTTTATTGGTTGTTCACAATATTACAAAGCTCTTGACATATCATATTTCATACATTAGATTGAAGTGGGTTATGAACTCCCAATTTTACCCCAAATGAAGATTGCAGAATCACGTCGGTTACACATCCACATTTTTACATACTGCCATATTAGTGACTGTTGTATTCTGCTACCTTTCCTATCCCCTAGTATCCCCCCTCCCCTCCCCTCCCATCTTCTCTCTCTACCCCATCTACTGTAATTCATTTCTCTCCTTGTTAATTTTCCCATTCCCCTCACAACATCTTATATGTAATTTTGTATAGCAATGAGGGTCTCCCTTCATTTCCATGCAATTTCCCTTTTCTCTCTCTTTCCCTCCCATCTCATGTCTCTGTTTAAAGTTAATCTTTTCTTCATGCTCTTCCTCCCTACTCTGTTCATAGTTGCTCTCATTATATCAAAGAAGACATTCGGTATTTGTTTTTTAGGGATTGGCTAGCTTCACTAAGCATAATCTGCTCTAGTGCCATCCATTTCCCTGCAAATTCTATGATTTTGTCATTTTTTATTGCTGCATAGTACTCCATTGTGTATAGATGCCACATTTTTTTTATCCATTCACCTATTGAAGGGCATCTGGGTTGGTTCCACAGTCTAGCTATTATGAATTGTGCTGCTATGAACATCGATGTGGCAGTATCCCTGTAGCATGCTCTTTTAAGGTCTTCAGGGAATAGTCCAAGAAGGGCAATAGCAGGGTCAAATGGTGGTACCATTCCCAGCTTTCCCAGGAATCTCCATATTGCTTTCCAAATTGGCTGCACCAATTTGCAGTCCCACCAACAATGTACAAGTGTACCCTTTTCTCCATATCCTTGCCAGCACTTGTTGTTGTTTGACTTCATAGTGGCTGCCAATCTTACTGGAGTGAGATGGTATCTTAGGGTGGTTTTGATTTGCATTTCTCTGACTGCTAGAGATGGAGAGCATTTTTTCTTGTACTTGTTGATTGATTGTATGTCCTCCTCTGAGAAGTGTCTGTTCAGGTCCTTGGCCCATTTGTTGATTGGGTTATTTGTTATCTTATTGTTTAATTTTTTGAGTTCTTTGTATACTCTGGATATTAGGGCTCTATCTGAAGTGTGAGGAGTAAAGATTTGTTCCCAGGATGTAGGCTCCCTATCTACCTCTCTTATTGTTTCTTTTGCTGAGAAAAAAACTTTTTAGTTTGAGTAAGTCCCATTTGTTGATTCTAGTTATTAACTCTTGTGCTATGGGTGTCCTATCGAGGAATTTGGAGCCCGACCCCACAGTATGTAGATCGGAGCCAACTTTTTCTTCTATCAGATGCCGTGTCTCTGATTTGATATCAAGCTCCTTGATCCATTTTGAGTTAACTTTTGTGCATGGCGAGAGAAAGGGATTCAGTTTCATTTTGTTGCATATGGATTTCCAGTTTTCCCAACACCATTTGTTGAAGATGCTATCCTTCCTCCATTGCATGCTTTTAGCCCCTTTATCAAATATAAGATAGTTGTAGTTTTGTGGATTGGTTTCTGTGTCCTCTATTCTATACCATTGGTCCACCCGCCTGTTTTGGTACCAGTACCATGCTGTTTTTGTCACTATTGCTCTGTAGTATAGTTTGAAGTCTGGTATCACTATACCGCCTGATTCACACTTCCTGCTTAGCATTGTTTTTGCTATTCTGGGTCTTTTATTTTTCCATATGAACTTCATGATTGCTTTCTCTATTTCTACAAGAAATGCCATTGGGATTTTGATTGGCATTGCATTAAACCTGTAGAGAACTTTTGGTAATATCGCCATTTTGATGATGTTAGTTCTGCCTATCCATGAACAGGGTATATTTTTCCATCTTCTAAGATCTTCTTCTATTTCTCTCTTTAGGGTTCTGTAGTTTTCTTTGTATAAGTCTTTCACCTCTTTTGTTAAGTTGATTCCCAAGTACTTTATTTTTTTTTTTTGAGGATATTGTGAATGGAGTGGTTGTCCTCATTTCCATTTCAGAGGGTTTGTCGCTGATATACAGGAATGCCTTTGATTTATGCGTGTTGATTTTATATCCTGCCACTTTGCTGAATTCATTTATTAGCTCTAATAGTTTCTTTGTAGACCCTTTTGGGTCAGCTAGGTATAGAATCATGTCATCTGCAAATAGTGATAATTTGAGTTCTTCTTTTCCTATTTTTATGCTTTAATTTCTTTCGTCTGTCTAATTGCTCTGGCCAGTGTTTCGAGAACTATGTTGAACAGAAGTGGTGAGAGAGGGCATCCCTGTCTTGTTCCAGATTTTAGAGGGAATGCCTTCAATTTTTCTCCATTCAGAATGATGCTAGCCTGAGGCTTAGCATAGATTGCTTTTATAATATTGAGGTATGTTCCTGTTATCCCTAGTTTTTCTGAGTTTTGAACATAAAGGGATGCTGTACTTTGTCGAATGCTTTTTCTGCATCTATCAAGATGATCATAGGGTTCTTATTTTTAAGTCTATTGATGTGGTGAATAACATTTATTTATTTCCGTATATTGAACCAGCCTTGCATCCCAGGGTAGAATCCTACTTGATCATGGTGCACAATTTTTTTGATATGTTTTTGTATCCGATTTGCCAGAATTTTATTGAGGATTTTTGCATCTAGGTTCATTAGAGATATTGGTCTGTAGTTTTCTTTCTTTGAGGTGTCTTTGTCTGGTTTCGGAATCAGGGTGATGTTGGCCTCATAGAATGAATTTGGAAGAGCTCCCTCTTTTTCTATTTCCTGAAATAACTTGAAAAGTATTGGTATTAATTCTTCTTTAAAGGTTTTGTAAAACTCCGCTGTATATCCATCTGGTCCTGGGCTTTTCTTGGTTGGTAGTCTTTTGATTGCTTCTTCAATTTCATTCATTGATATTGGACTGTTCAAATTGTGTCTATACTCCTGACTCAGTCTGGGCAAATCATATGACTTAAGAAATTTATCGATGTCTTCACTATCTTCTATTTTATTGGAATATAGGTTTTCAAAATAATTTCTAATTGTCTTCTGTATTTCTGTAGCATCTGTTGTGATATTGCCTTTTTCATCCCATATGTTAGTAATTTGAGTTCTCCCTCTTCTTCTCTTTGTTAGCATGGCTAAAGGTCTGTCGATCTTATTTATTTTTTCGAAGAACCAACTTTTAGTTTTGTCAATTTTTTCAATAGTTTCTTTTGTTTCAATTTCATTGATTTCCGCTCTGATTTTAATTATTTCTTGCCTTCTGCTACATTTGCTGTTATTTTGCTCTTCCTTTTCTAGGGCTTTGAGATGAAGTGTGAGCTCATTTATTTGTTGTTTTTTTCTTTTTTTGAGGAATGACCACCAGGCGATGAATTTCCCTCTTAAAACTGCTTTCATTGTGTCCCATAGATTCCAATATGTTTTGTCTGTATTTTCATTTATCTCTAAGAATTTTTTGATTTCCTCTTTTATGTCTTCTGTAACCCATTGATCATTCACTAACATATTGTTCATTTTCCATGTGATGTAGGATTTTTCCTTCCTTCTTTTATCATTGATTTCCAGTTTCATTCCATTATGATCAGATAAAATGCATGGTGTTATCTCCACCCCTTTATATTTACTGAGGGTTGCCCTATGGCATAATATATGGTCTATTTTTGAGAAGGATCCATGTGCTGCTGAGAAAAAAGTATATCCATTTGATGATGGTTGATATATTCTATATATGTCAGTTAAGTCTAGGTTATTGATTGTGGTATTGAGTTCTATAGTTTCTTTATTCAACTTTTGTTTGGAGGATCTGTCCAATGGTGAGAGAGGTGTGTTGAAGTCACCCATAATTATTGTGTTGTGGTCTATTTGATTCTTGAACTTGAGGAGAATTTGTTTTATGAGTGTCGCAGCACCATTATTTGGTGCATAAATATTGATAATTGTTATGTCTTGTTGGTGAATGGTTCCTTTTAACAGTATATAATGTCCTTCCTTATCCCTTTTGATTAACTTAGTCTTGAAGTCGATTTTATTCGATATGAGGATGGCCAGCCCTGCTTGCTTACGAGGACCGTGTGCGTGGTATATTTTTTCCCATCCTTTCACCTTCAGCCTGTGTATGTCTTTTCCAATCAGATGTGTCTCCTGGAGGCAGCATATTGTTGGATTTGTTTTTTTTAATCCATGATACCAGCCTATGTTGCTTTATTGGAGAGTTTAAGCCATTAACATTCAGAGTTACTATTGATATATGGTTTGTACTTCCAGCCATGTTTGATTATTTATCCTTTTATAAAAAAAATTAGTTTGTTTTTTCATGATTATCTTTCCCCTCACCCTCTGTCTTTACCGAGGCACTTCCCACTGATGGTTTTGGTTATTGTTTTTCATTTCTTCCTCATGTAGTGTTTTGCTCAAAATGCTTTGCAATGCTGGTTTTCTGGCTGTAAATTCTTTTAACTTTTGTTCATCATGAAAGATTTTTATTTCGTTGTCATACTTGAAGCTTAATTTTGCTGGGTACAGAATTCTTGGTTGGCATCCATTGTCTTTCAGTGTTTGAAATACGTTGTTCCAGGATCTTCTCGCTTTCAGCGTCTGTTATGAAAAATCCGTTGTTAACCTTATTGGTTTACCCCTGAATGTAATCTGCCTCCTTTCTCTTGTAGCTTTTAATATTTTCTCTTTGTTCTGTATATTGGATATCTTCATAACAATGTGTCTTGGCGTTGGTCTACTGTGATTTTGTGTGCTCGGTGTCCTGTATGCATCTTCAATTTGTATATCTGTTTCCTTTTTTATTTCTGGAAAGTTTTCTGTAATTATTTCATTCAGCAGGTTATTCATTCCCTTGGTTTGAATCTCTGTACCTTCTTCTATCCCGATGACTCGTAAGTTTGGTTTTTTATGTTATCCCATAACTCTTGGATGTTTTTCTTGTGATTTTTACCAGCCTTTCTGAGTTGGCTAGACTCTTTTCAAGATGATATATTTTGTCTTCACTATCTGACATTCTGGCTTCTACTTGCTCCACTCTGTTAGTGATACTCTCAATTGAATTTTTAATTTGGTTTATCGTTTCCTTCATTTCTAGAATTATTGTTTGATTATTTTTTATAATCTCTATCTCCTGATAAAGATGCTTAACTTCTTCTTTTATCTGTTTATGTAATTCATTCTCAATGTGTTCTTTCGCTGCTTGAATTTGCTGTCTTGTATCCTCTTTATGGTTCCATTCCATCTGTCTAAGGTGTTCCTTGAGTTCTTTATATGACCATTTTTCTGATGACTCTAGGTCCTCCTGAATATTTAGGCTCTCCTGCATTGTTTGTACTCCTTTTCTTCCTTGCTTTTTAAAGCTTCTCATGTTACTTCTTGTTCTGTTTGACTGCTGAGTTACTGTTTACTCCTATAAATTTATTTGATGCTTGGGAGGAAAGGTATTAGAAGGGAAGGGAAGAAGTCACTAAAGAGAATGAGAGTAAGCAGGTAGAATTCAAGGAAGGGGGAATAAGAAAATTGAAAAGAAACGAAAAGAAAAAAGAAGAAAAAATAACAGGAAATAAAAAAGAAAAAAAATTTTAAAAATTAAAAAATAATAATAAAAAAATTAACATTAAAATTAGAAGAAAAAAATTTAAAAAAAATTGTAAAAAAAATTTCAAAACAACAAGAAAGAAAAATTAAAATGAAAGAAAAAACCCAAATCAAAAAAAGAGAAAAAAAAAACTAATAAATGCAGTTTTAGAGTTTGATTAACTTCTCTTCCAGTAGGTGGCGCTGTGCCCACCAGGCCAAGTTTCTCCTGTCAATAAGCGGGAACCAATCACTGTGCAGCAGCTCCTCCTCCCAGACTGGGCGAGTCTCCAATCCTGAGTGCCTAGGGCCTCCTCTTGTGTCTATTCACTTCCCCACTTTTCCTCTAGCCAGGCCCCTCTCACCGGTGCCGCTCACCACAATACTGGCTACACGCCAAGTCTGCTGCTCTCGGGAGCCCTGTTTTCATGGACGCCTGGGCACACTCTCCCTGTTTGCCATTCCCTCAGACCCTAAGTTTGTAGAGCTTGGGGCTGAGAATCCTCAGCGAATTTTACTTGCCCTCCGGTAGCCATGCCCCCAGTAACTGGTACAAGAGACCTCAGTTTTCAGCACTGGTGAGAGCAGTAGCCGGGAGTTCCGAGCCACGGTCCCGTGCCACGTCTGATTCCCTCGGTCTGGCTATCGTGCTCACGGGAAAGCTGGAAGGGGCCCTTAAGGTTTCCCCGATGTGTGGAGAGGGAAGGCTGGGAATTACACACCTGTACCCGCAGGTTTCAATGAAGTTATCTCCTCCGCTGCAGTCTGGTGACATCAGTTCTCTGCCATGGTGGTATCTCTTGCAAATGGCGACAGTTCGTTTCCCTTTGCCGGGTGACCAATGCAACGGGTGGGTCCTTACTGTCTCTCCCAAGGCCCATTTCAAACCTGTGGCCACTACCTATGAAGGCTCGGTTGGCATTTACCTCCGTAGGAACAGAAGGGCCGACAAGTTGTTTCAGCCGGATGGATTAGTGCTGAGTCACAGCTGTTTGTCTGCAGGAAGCAGGCGAACGGGAGCTTGAATTCAGCCAATCCGGGCTCAGTGTGTGTTCTGAAAGGCCCAGACTGATCGCCCCAGATCCACGTCAGTTCAGCATTGCCTAGTGATCCTGAGCAAACAGAATTTAGATTGTTTACGACTCCCTATGCCCGCACAGCTGAAGAGGTCAGAGACTTGATCTCTCTGCGCCCGCCGCCATGTTGGAATCGAAAACATCCACTTTCAAGCACTTAATTTGTTTTTTTTTCATTTGAGGTTGTTTACTGTTTTACAAAAATTTGCCTAAGAGGCTGACACTTTTTTTAGGTGTTTTATAGGAGCTGCATATTCTGTCAGGACTTTTCATCTCCTGGTTGTTCTGTAACTAGCTTAGGTCATTAATGTCAGTTGACTCTGGTTTTTAAAGACATTTCTTTTCAAGCACCTAGCAGCAAAATCTTGTTAACAATTGTATGGTTTCCAATTGTTTCTTACTTGATATAAACATGAAGTCCTTCCAGGGATGACTTTCAAAATTTAACTGGAAGTGTATTTCTTTGCTGAACATTGGCAAAATCTAAAGGATAAATTTTCACATAGATTCCTGTGATTCATTTAAGATTTAAAATCCCTGTATCAATAAAACAAGAGTGTCTTGATTGAGTTTATAGATTATATCCAGACACTTGAACAATCAATTGTCTAAAAATGTAAGAAGCAAGATGCTATTTTAAAGTAACATTCGATTTAAATATAAAAACTTTTTAAAGCAAAACATTGGTAAATATAAAGTACATCTTAATAAGGTCTTTTCCATTTTGGAACTTTTGGTGTACTGAGTTTTCTTAGAAGAAACAACTTTTGGAAAGGTGAGGGAAATTTAAAAGGATTAGTTACCATATATTTAGAGGTCAATAAGACTTTGTCAAATAAAAAATATTTATATAATTTTAAATTCATAAAATATTTTAAATTCAAAGTTTCTAAAAGAGGTATTGATTAATTCAGTAGTGATTTAATCATGATATCAAAGATAGATACAACTCTTTACTAGTACAGGAGATTATAACTTCTTTGAATGTCCTAAAGATGAACTAAAACCAATATTTGAATGACATAAATGATTGAGCTAAACTTCAAATCAATACAAAAATAATTTCCTATAGGCTAAAATGCTCTCAATGCAGATTTTTATTCAGTATATATTTAAGACTATGAAATATGCATATCATATTTTCCACACATTTTGTTATGAGCATCAAACAAAATAGGTATAGCACTTGCTCTTGAATTCTGTGGGAGCAGTTATAAAGCAGATAAACAACAGCTGCAACTTAGTGGAAAACTATATATCTATATATCTATGTGCTAGGCACTATTCTAAGTGATTTACATGTATTCAATCATTCAATTCTTTCAACAATTTATATATGAATGGTAATGGTCTATACTATAGACCATTCCCCTGGATAAACCCCAGGTAAAGAGATAAAGATAGCAGAGGAGGGAGAGATAGCAGAGCCAATGTTCTGGTTCTAAGTTACATATGCATCTATTAAAAGGTTTTACAGAAGGAAGTAAGGGATCAGATTCACATTAAGAAAAAAATATTCTGGCTGATGTGAACAGATTGAAGAGAAAGAGAGAAGAACAGGAGAAATTATTTGGAGGCCTTTGCAGTCTAAACCACAGGTTATGGTGCCTGGAACTCAGTTTGTGACAGTAGAACATGAGATTTAGAGCTAATATTCAGTGTGACTAGGAAATAAATGAGATGTGAAGCATGAAGGAGGCAGGGCAAGAATGATCCTTTAATTTTGACTTGAGCAACAGTTGGATGGTGGTCATATTAACAGAGAAGTTAAAGTCAAGAGTTTGGTCTGGGATATGGTAAGTTCAAGACATTCCAATAAGTATATCAGATATGAGGTTACATAGCACCCAGAAATGGTACATTCCTCCTGCAGAGGGAAATTCAAGAATCAAGTAGACATTTGTCTAGGTGATATGAAAGTCTCTTCTGTCTTGTTTGAAGGTTGGGGGAAAGAGCGCTCTGAACAGAAAATTGTGAACTACTGTATTTGTTCTTATTGAGTACAGTGCTAGGAACTAGGAGTTGTCCATTTTATATCTCACTCGATCCCAAGGACTTACCCATCACTAAGTAAAAAGAAGATTGACTGTAGCTAAAAATTCTAATATCCACATATCCTAAAATTCACAGGAGTTCATCTTCAAAGTCTCTTTTTGTATTCCTGGTATAATGAAGCTCCCATTATCATTTTAGAATCTGGGACAAAGAAAACTCAATTATGCACAGGTGCTTTCTTTAATATACAAATTTGTAGATAAAAACAACTATATTCATCCTGTGAGGAATAATAATGGCTTTGGATGACATTTTTCTTTTTAAAAAATAACTTCAAATTTGTTATTGCCCATCTTAATTAGTAAACTGGTATCTTCACATTATTACCATTTTTATTTTTACATCATTATATCCTGAACAGTCACTGAGATAAGCTGTGTGCCTGTCAGCTTTCTTGCAGCATTCTCTACTGCTCTTCAGGCCCTGCACCCCCAGAGTCTCATTGCTGGTGTTCTGATCTTTAATGTTCTGTTGCCTGCATGTTGCAATGGACAGAAGCCCAACTAGGTGGTCCATGACTCACTGCAAAGAAAAAGACTCAGAACCTAGCCAACCATGAATTGCCAAATCCAGTGTTTGAAATCAATTTTGAGCTATTTGAAATTTTTGAAGGTAATAGTACTGAGAAACCAGATGTTTCCGTATTTATCATATGTGAGTTACAGATAAGTCACAGGCCAGAAATACTTCAATGCTGTATTATGGTTATGTATGTAGATGCTGGGTTTTGGCCTCATGTTGCCTGGTAGAATCTTAGCTATGTCACCAACCAGCTCTATGTTCAGGTGCAAATTACTCAAGTGATCTGTACCTTCCTTTTCTTGTGTATAAAATAGGAATCATATATGTATCTCATATCTTTGCAGCATTTCAAATGAATAATGAGCTCCTGGAACCATATCTGTCATATCAAATACTCAATAAATATAAGGTGTTATAATTTTCTCTCAGGATGCCTGAATTAATACAGTAATAAATGCTATAGGACAATTAAAACCTCTTCTATAACATGTTAAATTGACATTAAATGGGAAGGTGAATGTGATCAGTGGGGGTAAAACTTGCTCCTTTTATTGTATAAATGTGCAATACAAGCCCAGTGTACCCTTGTACTCACAGAATCACTCGTGTTTTCCTAAATAATTTCTGCATATCCAACAATATGTTATGGTTTAGATGTGTGGTATCCCCCAAAACACATGTGTTAGGCAATGCAAGAAGGTTTCAGATAAAATGATTGGGTTATGAGAGCCTTAACCCAATCAGTGAATTAACCCTCTGATAGAAATTAACTGAGTTGTAACTGCAGGCAGAAAAGGTGTGGCTGGAGGAGATGGGTCATTGAGGACATGTATTTGGGGAATATATTTTGTCTATTGTGAGGGAATATCTCTCTCCTCCTCCTCCTTCTCCTCCTTCTTCTTCTTGGTGGCCATGTCCTGTCCTGCTTTCCTCCACACTCTTCCATCATGATGTCCTGCCTTACCTCAGATTCTGAGAAATGGAGCCATCCATTTATGGACTCAGACCTCTGAAACCATGAGCACCTAAATAAACATTTCCTCCTCTAATTGTTCTTGCCAGATCTTTTTATTATAACAGAAAAAAAAAGACTAGAACAGCATGAAATCAAGAATCAACTAACTATACATTTGGCTTTCTTAGAACTGCAACAGAGATTTGGGGCTTCTATCTGGATATTTTCACATTCTTCAATTATAACAAACCACACCTACAATCAATGTCTTAAAATTTCGATTATTTGTCCTCATTCACACATCTGTGGATGGCATGGGTCTGGCTGGTTCAGACAGGGCTCTGCTGAAATGTGCTGCTTCAGGCTGGACTTGCTATGCATGGAGCTGGTCCTTCTGGATTCATCCTGGACATGGTCTGGGGACACGGGAGCCTGCTGGTGGTGATGGCATCTGCATAGGAAACAAGGTCCGCTGTACCAGCACCCTTCGCCCCTTTTCTTGCATCTCGTTTGCTAGGGTCTCATTGCCTTTAACAAGTAATAAGGTTGAAATCTACATGAATGAATAGGGACTGTGTATCATTTCTAATGGAAGGTGGAACGTGAGTCTTTCTTTTCACTTTTCAAATCTATCAGAAAAGAGTTTGTTGCTGGTAATACTATAACTATTGTTGTATATTTGGACTTATATTCTAAATGATTCATTTTGAGACTTAAGATTCCAAATCTTTTTTCTGTTACATAGTTAATTCCTGCTAGTTCAGGTGTCAAGTTTTCTGATTGCAGAAATAAATAATGTTTTTCCTAACAAGGAATTCTGGCCTAGAATAATACTTCACTAGATATATGTTCTCTGAATTAATAAACAAGGAATAATGAGAGTAATATTTTTTTGCACTAATTGCCCAGCTTTTTTGTGAGGGAAGCAACAAAAGGAGAGAATTTATTCTCCGATCATTTTGCTCATTGATTCCTTCTTTCATTACAAAAAACAAATGTTTTTCTGAGTGGCTACTATGAGCCAGGCTTGGTCTAAGTTATAAGGACATAGAAATGATCATTTGGGGAGACAGACAATAAACAATGACACGAACAAGTTAATTGTGGATAATGATAAGTAGCTAAAAAACAAAATATTAGGAAAATTAAATTGCAGAGTTGAGATTGCTTTTGATAGGCAGAGGTGAAACTGTTTTGGATAAGGCAGCTTTAAAGAAAATGTTTCAGCTGAAACTTGAATGATGGGAAGTGAAAATTGGGAGAAGAGTGCAGGAGTCAGGAGGTGCAGTGTATGCAAAGACTCTGACAGGAAAGATTTGGCTTGTTTAAGGTACAAAAAAAAAGGTCAGTACTGACAATATTCTCAACTGCAATGACAACATAAAAGCCTACTGAAATTTCTTAAATTTGACTTCTTGCCTACGATTCCCTAATGCCCCGTGTACTGATCACCTGGATTTATGATGACTGGCCGTCTTGACAAAGAGCTCCACTGAACTGGAGCTCTTTTAGTGCAAATATGGCATCTCAGTGAATCCATCACTCAGCACTAAAGGTAGAGCTCCATTCAGCACAAGTTTGCTAGCTGCACAGATGCCTGAACTCGGGCTTTGTATAACTTAAGAATCAGTGAAGGAGTAGCCCTGAGCCTCAAATCACCTAGAACATAGATGAAGTGGGTAGGAGGGGCGGTGAGGGAGTGACAGAAAAGGCCACCCTTTGAAAAGAGGAAAGCTGCATTTATTTAATTCCCTGAAGTGATTTTGACCTTCATTCTCCTTTTCTAGAAATATATAAATCACAAAAACATGAAAGTATTCAAGATGTATCTCACACACTAGAAGGAACATAAAAATAAAATATGGGCCCCTAAAATAATTATAATACAAAATTACATGGGTAAAGTCATTTAAACTTTTTCAACCTGCTTTTATCCTTTTACACTTATCATATTTTCCCCGTTATTGACCATAGTAAAAGGCCATTTCTAATAACTGTCATTTATTTAGTTATCTGAGTTAGTTATTCCAGGGAAACAGACATTTCGGGTTTTTTTTTAAGACCCCAGATAGAATTTAGACCTGAAAAGGACATTACAAAGAATGAAGATCATTAAGGATGTGAACCTTGAGACCAAATGTCCTAAGTAATTTATCAGCCATACAACTAGCCAGGGGCAGAGCTTTGGCTGGACTCTTGGCCCCTGAATCCTTGATTAGTTTCCTTCCTGTTACATTAGTCATGAAAGAGGCTAGGAATTTGGTTTATGATGAAATTAGCAATCACAAAAGTTGGAGTCTGAAGAAATAACAAGCAAAAAGATGTGAGGAAAATAGTGCTTAATGAGAAAATCAATTTTCCAAAGGTTTTGTTGCATTTTTAAAAAATGTTGAGCCTTATTTAGAAACATGGGTCAATTTTTACCTTGGCAATAAATCACCTATAGTTGAAGAAAATAGCTCTCTTAATATAGGTTAAGTCCCAAACAAAAAAAATAAATAAAAGTGCATAGACTAAGCTGTTATACATAGATTTTAAAAAAGATGTAAAGGAACTAATGATTAAAATTAAAAGAAATGTAATACTATTCATTACATAGAAAACAGTCTTTAGCTTAAAAAAATTTTAATCATGCATCCAAGCTTTTCCACATATATCAAGGGATACAACTAAAACCCAATAATGCAGACCAAGAAACCCAGGCAATACCATGGTGTGACAGAAGACAAATGGAAAATTCTGGAGAACATATTAGCAAGCTATAAATATTGAGATTCCAAACAGAATAGCAGTTACAAAAGAGTAAGAATCATCATGTACTAAGTTCTTAGTATAAACAGCATTTTAACTGGATAAGTATATGAAGCAACTATTTCCAAGATAATTCAAGGCTATGATCATTGATGCAGGAGAGCTGTACATAATGATTTCCATTTTAACCTCTCCTTACTACCAGGGAGCATTATCCAAATCATAGCACTAGATAGTGGAGCCCAGAAATAGAGCTGGAGTCTTGGTGAGGCAAAGACATTAAATTCAAAGAACAGAGATTCAGACTCTTGTAGAATCTTTCAGGCAGAGTAACATAAATAAGAGAGCTGCATAGAGCAGGAGATTGACAAATCTGCAAAGAAGTTCACTTGAGTCCCTAACTAAAAATGGAGGTGATGATACACAAACAAGACTTCCACAGGCTTGGGAGAAAACTATCAGGGAATTTGATCTGAACTGAGACTCCAGAGGCACAGTATTAAAAGTCCTTTGTATTAATCTGCCTTCTGTTACTATAATAGAATACCCAAGTCAGGCTAATTTATAAAGAAAAGAGATTTATTTTGGCTCATAGATCTGGCCCAAGGTAAAGGCTAGTTTCTGGTAAAGACCTTCCTACTTGCAGAGTCTCAAGACCATGCAAGGTATCACATGGCAAGAGATAAGGAGTGCATGTGTGTGTCCTGGTCTGTTGCCTTCTTCTTACAAAGCCACCAGAATTTACTCAGGGGGGCCTCAACCTCTGGACCTGTCTAATCCTCATCACCCCCAAAGGCCCTGCCTCTAAACATCAGAGGCCAATTAAGTTTCTAACCTCTAATACCAGACAGTCTTAATTAAATTTCATCCCATGAGGCTTTGGAGGACACATTAAAACCACTTTCAAACATAGCAGCTTGGAGTTCTCACCAACCAGAGTGTTGACTGCTCACTAAACATTCTGGACCTTCAGTTGTGGCTACATATGAGGGAAAAGGTTTTTCTGGTCCCATAAAAAGGATTAGTCTGGATCAGTGATTCTCAACTGGGATAACTTTGACCTTCTCCAATGGGAACTTTGGCAAAGTTTTAAAACATGAGAACCAAAACTGGCAAAATAATAAGGGAACATAAATTATCAAATACAGATATTTAACATTCCTCTCTCAGTAACTAATAGAATAAGTAAACAAAAAACTAGCAAGGATACAAAAATATGGCAATGTCCACAAATTTATCTTATAAGAATTTGTAATGCATGATAGCAAACAATGCAGAAGATACATGATTTTCAATGCTCCTGAAATAGTCACCAAGATAGATGTTTTAATTAGCTTTTTCACTGGTACAACTAAAAGATCCAACAAGAATAATTGTAGAGGAGGAAAGTTTATTTGAGGGCTCTCAGTTTCAGAGGTCTCATTGCATAGACAGCCAGCTGCATTCCTTGGGGCTTGGTAAGGCAGAATATCATGGTGAAAGAGTGTGGTAGAGTGAAGCAACTCACATGATGATCAGAAAGCAGAGAGAGATTCCACTTGCCACATACATAATATATACCTAAAAGTCACAAACTCCTAATGCCCACCTCCTCCAGCCACACCCTACCCACCATCAGTCACCACTCAGTTAATCCTATTGGGGGATTCATTTATGATTGGGTTAAGGCTTTCATAAACCTGTCATTTCTCCTGTAAACCTTCTTGTGTTGACTCACACATAAACTTTGGAGGTACACCTCACATCCAAACTGTAACAATAGACTAGTCCTGCCCATATGTCAATAAAATTCAAAGGGTGAATTCATACAGATAATGTTCTCTAGCCATACAGAATTAAAATTAGAAATCAATAACAAGTCTATTTGGAAAATCACCAAATGTATGGTATTAAGCAACATACTTATACATAATCCTTAGGCAAAGAATAAATCACAAAGGTAATTAGAAAAAAATTTAACGGAATGATGACAAAAACCACAAATCTATTCAAATTTATGGAATGTAGTGGCAAAAGCAAGATTTACATCTCTAAATGCATATAAAGGAAAGTAGAAACAGTAAAAATTAATGTTTGCCTTTAGAAGGCTAGCAAATGAACGTCAAACTAAATCAAATGTATGTAGAGGAAAGGAAGTAATATAAGAGCATAGATAAGACAGAAAATACAAATTACAAATAGCAGCAAAAAACAACATCACTATAGATTCTATAGACATTAAATAAATAAGAAATTATCATGGGCCTGGGGCTATAGCTCAGTGGTAGATCACTTGCCTAAAATGCCCTGAGTGTTGAGTTTGATACTCACCACCACAAGAACTAAATAAATAAAATTTTAAAAATAAATTTTTAGGAAAATTTGCATGTTCACATTTATGAACTTTACTTCCAGCATAATTTGGTCCAAGAACTCCTTCAGCCACTTCCAGCTGCATGACCATGATTATTTCTTTAACTTTATAAGCTAATTTTTTCTCAAACATGAAGCAACACTCGTAATATATCTGACTTCACTGAAGATTAAAGACTAAAGAGAATATATTTATGAAGTACATGACATCATTTCTATCATTTATCAGGTCTTCAAAATGAATATGATTTTAAGCTATATAATATTTCTTTTGAGATTTTTATCAAGTAGATATTATGCTAATGAGCCAATGAAAGAAAACAGAATCATTCAAATCTTGACTCCAAATTGTTTGAAATCCCTAAAAACTGAAAAAATGATAATGATGTTAAAAAAACTCACATATTCATTAATGATCAGTAAATACTATTATTCCTTAAATAATTTAGAAGTTAATTATTAAGCTCTAAATAGAAAATCTTGTTTGACTTTTGAAACATTTTAGGAAAGATTTCTGGAGTGTTATTATTATGGTGTCTTGAACCATATTTTGTGGGGGTCTCAAAATCACTCTCAGGTTCAACGACACCCTAGAAAAACTCATCAGACTTGAAAACCTGTTACACGCATGGCTACAGTTTATTATGGCAAAAGAATAAGGATTATAATCACTAAAGGGAAAAAGTGCAAAGGGCAAAGTTCAGGAAAAACCAGAAGCAACTTCCTAGTGCAATTGCATGGGTACACTTAATTCTCCCAGCATGGCTAAGTGAAGGTACCTGTAAATTGCTGCCACCTAGAAGGCTCACAGTTGATCTTCACAGTTCTTATTGGGTATCAGTCATGTAAGCATGCAATTCCTGCATGACTGATCGCAACTAAAGAAGGAGTCCCCCTCCAAAGAAAGAGATGTATTCACATCATCATGTTGTTAGCACAAACTGTCTGAATTAACTGGTCTCAGGAATATGAAAATACTTTAGCAGGCAAAATTTTCCAAGGGTTTAAGCCAATTTCCCAGGCTCCTGAGAACCATTGCTGAACATAGGCCTTTTCTTAGGAATATATAGAATTTGAACTGCTTTATGCTATCCAACTTCATATTATTGTAACTCTCTTATCTGTGGCCAATGTAAACTCAATATAAACATGTTTTCCTTCCCCAGATTTTCATTATAAAATATGCTTGGATCTAAGTCTAGCCACATATAGTTCCAAATGCTATCTAGCCTTGCTGTTGCAAACTGTGGGAACTTGTCAGGGGACCCGGTCCTTTTTCTAGCTAGCATTCCTAAGTGCTCAATAAAACCTTTTATTTAAGAGATCCCTCAGCCTCAAGAGATTTTGTTTAAAACTGATATGACCAATACTCTGTGAGATAAGTTGATTTTCCTGAAATTACATGTGGCAAATAAAGGATTAGAACTCAGTTCACTTGCTGCTTACTTACTATACATAAAGTAATAACCACAAATGAGATACTTAAAAGAAATTTTAAGATAGCTCAAGGCTGCTAAAATTGCTGTTAATAAAAACAGGAAGAGTTGACAAGGGTTTCTCATACTCAGATTTTTAAGGTAAAATATATAAGTTGTATACAAAATGAAATTAAGCTTCATATACAAAAATTACCTGTTAGTGCTACAAAATTAATATTTGCAATATTCTTAGAAAAATAGCCTATAGAAAGTAATATTGTTGAAAATAGCTCACAAATATGGACAATACATATTGCAAGTATATAATTTTTAAAACACTTTAATGTTAAATAAATTGAAAATTTTCAGATATAATGATAGAATATTAAAAAGTAATATAGATTATTTGCCATTATTTTTCTAAAGTTTCATTTGTTCAAAAGATATTTTGGAGATATTCCTGTATTTGATTCCTCTTTATTTGAGTAGCAAAAGAAAAAATAAAAGTCCCATATTCATATCTTAAGCAAATTAAAAGCCAAATTTTATTTCCTTATTGTATTTCATAAAGTAAGAGAGATTTTAAATTTGCTATAACAAGAAAAAGATTGCAGAGACTGACTTGAAAATACACAGTTTATTCCTATACATCTGAATAATCACAGATTATTGAAAAACATTTTAACAAAAGATAAAGAATTGAATTCCATTACTAAGAATCCAAACAAATACTGACTGCTCCAGGATTCAAATAAAAATAAAGGCAGATTTGTCCAGAGTCTCTCATAATTGCCCTTTTATTTAACCACTTGTAATAACCCGCTAATAATTATCCATGCAGAAAAGGAACAAGTTCTAAAACACTGAATCTTTTTGCCACTTAGCAGCCTCTTTCAAGGGAGACCTTTTGTATTTCCCCTTTGGTTTATAAAAGGAGCCCTTTCTATGTCTTCCTCATAGGAAATCAAAAGACCTATCATGTGACAACCATTACAACTCTCTAAGAATGGTCCATCTTAAGCTGTAGGTACCACTTAGGGTTTGTAAGGGTAAGAATCAACTGTGTGAGTGTTTCTGCTCTTTGCCATTATGGAGTGATTTCAAAACATGTAGCTAATGGGGTTTTGAAGACACAGGGAAAAGTATCAACAATAATGTTATTTAAGATGTAATCATAGATTCTTTTGTAGTGTTTAGCTTTTTGTTTGAATTATACCTCCTTTGACTTTGCTCACATAAACAAACTGCTTTCTGGCTGCAGAAAAAGTGAGCACCATGTGCTGCCTGCCATGATATTCTGCCTAGTTATGGTCCTAAAGGCAATGGAGCCATTCAACCATGGACTTAAACCTCAGAAACCATGAGCCAAAATAAATCTTTCCTCCTTTAAGTTTATTTCATCAGTATTTTTGGTATAGCAATAGTGAGCTAACACAGAAAACTGTTAGCTGAAGTGAAATCATTGCTATGACTATACCTGTCTATGTGGTTCAGAAGCCTAAAGACTCTAATGGGAATCAAAATAGAGGCAATTCATATTATATTCTGACAAAGAACTTGTCTACATTTTGTCCAATCCAGAGAATTGATATAAGCCTTAATTTTAAAAAAAAACTAATAAATCTGATGGAGGAAATTTCAAGACAGCCCAATATTAAGGCAGTGGCATGGCTGCACTTAGCCAGATCTATAGTGAGAGTTAAGAGTAAAAAGAAAACAGAAAAATCTGAAAAACATGCAAATTGGCTGAAAAAGAAGTGCAAGAAAAGTTGTGGACAAGACGGTATAGTTTCTAAAGAGAATGGCACTATTAAAAGGAGCCAAAAACATTGCACCAGGACAATCAGAAAGATGCCTTGAGGGCATCTCACAAATCAGCAAGACCCCACTCATCTTAGGCTCAAGAGTGTAAAAGTGTAAACTTCTTTAAAGGGTTTTGCTTTGAGAAAAGAGCTTTGAAGTGCCCTGTTTATGCAGGGCCACCTAGGGAATTGTTCTCCTAGGATTCAATTCTGTGTTCAGCCAGCTAGGCACTCAGAGGCTATTGAATCTATGGTCCCAGGGTTCTTGCTACTCCTCCTACTTTTAGCAGATCTTGGTGTTATCCACATGATGCCAGTTTTATAGGCATGCAAAAATGCAAGAGTTGTGGGATCATGGAGCCTCCCACCAAGATTTGAAAGGAAACCCTGGAATGCCAAGCAATATGTATCATTGTTCAAGTCTCAACAAGCAGCCCATGAGATAGCAATGCATGAAGTTATGAGAATGAAGCTGAAGCCACAATGAAGAGAGCCCAGGAAGTTAGAGATGCCAGAAAAGTGAAATTCCTGCCAGGAAAAGCTGCAGACAGCATACAGAGCACTCCAAAGAAGGGGCCATGTAAGTTGCATCCAACAAGGCTATATGGGCAGGACTATGCAAGTATTTTGGAGCTTACCACTGTATACCTCCAATGATGGACATGAAACTACAGGATTTTATCTTTGTCCTAATGTATTTAAACCTTTCTTTATTTGGCTTTATTCTTGCTATTTTGTTATTCCTCTATTTTGGAATGGGTGTGTTTACGCCGTGTCATTATATTTTGAATGTATGTCACTTGTTTTGTAATTTTTTTAACAAGGGTTCACAGACAAAAAATTGCATGGAGTCTCAGAAGTAACTTTGGACTTAAACTTTTGAGCAATGTTGGCACTGTTAAGTCTATGAGAACTTTTGGAAATGGGTTGAATGTATTTCGAATTGTGAAATGGATATGTGAAAGGAAAGCTAGGAACTGGGAGACGAGCAAGCAAGAAATGAAAGAGACCAGGCAGAGATACACACAAAGGTTATTTGTCAGAGCTGACAAATAAAGGCACCTCTCTCCATAGATGGAGAGACACAAACATGGTTGGAGTTCAGGACTTTTATGGGGCAGGCTCAGGGATTAGAGTTGGGTGGGTCCTAATGTGAGTGGTTAAGGGTGGGGTTGGTATGAGGGAGTGGTGATAGCCCTTGGGCTGGCCCAAAAAGTGAAATTTTTCTTTAAATAGCAGCTATCATTTAAGATGGCTGCCCAGATGCTAAGCAAGGATCTTACAATATGAGTTTTGGGGGACCAGGAACACAAAGTTCTAGGTTTGATGCTAAATGTCACCACAAACCTCCCTATTACAGCAGAGTGTGGTCTTTGGGTGATGATTGGATCTTCAGAGTTCTAACTCACTAATCTACTTATGGATTCAGGGCTTAATCAGCTATTGGGAGATGGTGGAAACCTTTGGAAGTGGGGCCTAGTAAATACTAAGGAATGCCCTTTGAAGAGAATATTTTGAAGTAGTGCCCCATGATCAAGTGGGGTTCATCCCAGGGATGCAAGGTTTGGTTTAACATACAAAAATCAATAAATATAATTCGCCACATCAATAGACTTAAAGACAAAAATCACATAATTATCTCAATAGATGCAGAAAAAGCATTTGACAAAATTTAGCATCCATTCATGCTCAAAACACTAGAAAAACTAGGGATAGTAGGAACATAATTGAACATTGTGAAAGCTATATATGCTAAACCCAAGGCTAAGACCATTTTAATTTTTAAAAAAAAATTTTCTTTAAATATTTATTTTTAGTTTTAGGTGGACACAATCTCTTTATTTTTTTAATTTTACATGGTGCTGAGACTCAAACCCAGTGCCTCACGCATGCTAGGTGAGCACACTACCACTTCAGCCACATCCCCAGCCCACTAAGACCATTTTAAATGGAGAAAAACTCAAAGCACTCCCTCTAAAAACTGGAACAAGACAGGGATGCCCTCTTTCACCACATAGTCCTCAAAAGCTTGGCCATATCAATCAGACAAAAGAAAGAAGTTAAAGGGATACAAATAGGAAAAGGGGAGCTCAAACTATCCCTATTTGCCAACAAAATGATTCTGTATTCAGAAGACCCCCCAGAATCTCTACTAGAAAGTTCCTAGAACCCATAAATAAATTCAGCAAAGTATCAGGGTTTAAAATCAACACCAATGCGTGGCGGCGAGTTCCCACCAAGCCACAGCTCTCGGCCGGCGTCTCAGCGCTCTGCGGGGCTCAGTCCCTCCTCCCGCCGCCGCCTTTGGGCTAGCCAAGCACTGGGGGGCCTGCTCGGGGAGAACACTCTGGTGTATAAGAGCTCTGCACAGTGCTCAATAAATAAGAGGTTCAAGAAAGAAAAAAATCCCGGAACAGACCCAGCGACCCGCCGGCGTGGTAGTCACGTCAGCCCAATTGGAGTAGGGGCAGAGCAGAGCCACCGCCTGCACCTGGAACAGGCACAGTGACCTGCTGGCGTGGTAGACACGTCACCCCAATTGGAGTAAGGGCAGAGCAGAGCTGCTGCCAGCACCTGCAAGGTAGGCAGACCTACGACCGACTGGCAAAACAGGCCCAGCGGCCCCTCAGCGTGGTAGACAGATCACCCCAATTGGAGGAGGAGCACAGCCGCTGCCTGCCCCTGCAAGGGAGACTTTTCAACTATACAAGAGCAATATAAATATATAGGGGGAAAATTCAATAACACAACAGTTTCACCAAGCAGAAAGAAACGCGAGCAGTATGAAAAGACAAGGAAAGAAAGGACCACAAGCAATGCAGGTCAACTCAACTTTAGAAGAGGTAATAGCTGCAGCAGATGGAATGTCAGATAAAGAATTCAGGATATACATGCTTCAGATGATCTGGAGTCTCAAGGAAGACATTAGACAGCAAAATCAGACAATGAAAGATCACTTCGACAATGAATTACATAAACAAATCCAAGAAGCAAAATATCAACTATACAGGGAGATAGAGGTTATAAAAAACAAACAAACAGAAATCCTAGAAATGCAAGAAGCAATAAACCAACTTAAAAACTCAATTGAGAATACTACCAGCAGAGTAGAACACTTAGAAGATAGAACATCAGACAATGAACAAAGTATTTCAACTTTAAAAGAACATAGACAGCTC
This sequence comes from Spermophilus citellus, assembly GCF_964194105.1. Classification (NCBI taxonomy): domain Eukaryota; kingdom Metazoa; phylum Chordata; class Mammalia; order Rodentia; family Sciuridae; genus Spermophilus; species Spermophilus citellus. Next base: position 140,012,492 of record NC_138186.1, on the reverse strand, counting down.
AGCAAGACTGTTAAGAAACCATGAGCAGAACATCCAAGAAATATGGGATAACATAAAGAGACCAAACTTAAGAGTCATTGGGATACAGGAAGCTATAGAGGTCCAAACCAAAGGAATGAGTAATCTATTCAATGAAATAATAGGAGAAAACTTCCCAGACTTCAAGAATGAGACAGAATCCCAAATCCTAGAAGCCTACAGGACGCCGAATGTGCAAAATCATAAGAGATCCACACCTAGACACATTATAATGAAGATGCCCAACATACAGAATAAGGAGAGAATTTTAAAAGCTACAAGAGAAAGGAAACAGATTACATTTAGGGGTAAACCAATCAGGATAACAGCTGATCTTTCAACACAGACACTGAACGCTAGAAGATCCTGGAATAACATATTTCAAACACTGAAAGAAAATGGATTTCAACCAAGAATCGTGTATCCAGCGAAATTAAGCTTCAGGATGGAAGATGAAATTAAAACCTTCCATGATAATCAAAATTTAAAAGAATTTGCAGCTAGAACACCATGTCTTCAAAACATCCTCGGCAAAATATTACACGAAGAGGAAATGGAAAATAACAATGAAAACCAACAGCGGGAGGTAGTACAGTAAAGGGGGGAAAAATAATCAAAGAGGAAAACAAACCATGTTTAGTAACATAAATAAACAAATATGGCTGGAAGAACAACCCATATCTCAATAATAACCCTAAATGTTAATGGCTTAAATTCACCAATTAAGAGACACAGGCTAGTAGAATGGATCACAAAACAAGATCCAACAATATGCTGCCTACAGGAGACGCATTTGATAGGAAAAGATATACATAGACTGAAGGTGAAAGGCTGGGAAAAATCATATCACTCATATGGACTTCGGAAACAAGCAGGAGTGTCCATACTCATATCAAATAAAATAGATTTCAAGCCAAAGTTAATCAAAAGGGATAAAGAGGGACACTACATACTGCTCAAGGGAACCATACACCAACAAGACATAACAATCATAAATATATATGCCCCAAACAATGGAGCAGCTATGTTCATCAAGCAAACTCTTCTCAAGTTCAAGAGTCTAATAGACCACCATACAATAATCATGGGAGACTTCAACATACCTCTATCACCACTGGACAGATCTTCCAAACAAAAGTTGAATAAGGAAACTATAGTACTCAATAACACAATTAATAACCTAGACTTAATTGACATATATAGAATATACCACCCAACATCAAGCAGTTACACTTTTTTCTCAGCAGCACATGGATCCTTCTCAAAAATTGATCATATATTATGTCACAGGGAAACTCTTAGACAATATAAAGGAGTAGAGATAATACCATGCATCTTATCTGATCATAATGGAATGAAACTGAAAATCAACAATAAAAGAAGGAAGGAAAAATCATGCATCACTTGGAGAATGAACAATAGGTTACTGAATGATCAATGGGTTATAGAAGACATCAAGGTGGAAATTAAAAAATTCTTAGAGATAAATGAAAACACAGACACAACATATCGGAATCTATGGGACACATTGAAAGCAGTTCTAAGAGGAAAGTTCATTGCTTGGAGTTCATTCCTTAAAAAAAGAAAAAACCAACAAATAAACGATCTCATACTTCATCTCAAAATCCTAGAAAAAGAAGAGCAAAACAACAGCAAAAGAAGTAGAAGGCAAGAAATAATTAAAATCAGAGCTGAATTTAATAAAATCGAAACAAAAGAAACAATTGAAAAAATTGACAAAACTAAAAGTTGGTTCTTTGAAAAAATAAATAAAATCGACAGACCCTTAGCCATGCTAATGAAGAGAAGAAGAGAGAGAACTCAAATTACTAGCATACGGGATGAAAAAGGCAATATCACAACAGACACTTCAGAAATACAGAAGATAATCAGAAATTACTTTGAATCCTTATACTCCAATAAAATAGAAGATAGTGAAGGCATCGATAAATTTCTTAAGTCATATGACCTGCCCAGATTGAGTCAGGAGGATATAGACAACCTAAACAGACCAATATCAATTGAGGAAATAGAAGAAACCATCAAAAGACTACCAACTAAGAAAAGCCAAGGACCGGATGGGTATACAGCAGAGTTTTACAAAACCTTTAAAGAGGAACTAATACCAATACTTTTCAAGCTATTTCAGGAAATAGAAAAAGAGGGAGAACTTCCAAATTCATTCTATGAGGCCAACATCACCCTGATTCCGAAACCAGACAAAGACACTTCAAAGAAAGAAAACTACAGACCAATATCTCTAATGAACCTAGATGCAAAAATACTCAATAAAATTCTGGCAAATCGGATACAAAAACATATCAAAAAAATTGTGCACCATGATCAAGTAGGATTCTACCCTGGGATGCAAGGCTGGTTCAATATACGGAAATAAATAAATGTTATTCACCACATCAATAGACTTAAAAATAAGAATCCTATGATCATCTTGATAGATGCAGAAAAAGCATTCGACAAAGTACAGCATCCCTTTATGTTCAAAACTCAGAAAAACTAGGAACATACCTCAATATTATAAAAGCAATCTATGCTAAGCCTCAGGCTAGCATCATTCTGAATGGAGAAAAATTGAAGGCATTCCCTCTAAAATCTGGAACAAGACAGGGATGCCCTCTCTCACCACTTCTGTTCAACATAGTTCTCGAAACACTGGCCAGAGCAATTAGACAGACGAAAGAAATTAAAGCATAAAAATAGGAAAAGAAGAACTCAAATTATCACTATTTGCAGATGACATGATTCTATACCTAGCTGACCCAAAAGGGTCTACAAAGAAACTATTAGAGCTAATAAATGAATTCAGCAAAGTGGCAGGATATAAAATCAACACGCATAAATCAAAGGCATTCCTGTATATCAGCGACAAACCCTCTGAAATGGAAATGAGGACAACCACTCCATTCACAATATCCTCAAAAAAAAAAAATAAAGTACTTGGGAATCAACTTAACAAAAGAGGTGAAAGACTTATACAAAGAAAACTACAGAACCCTAAAGAGAGAAATAGAAGAAGATCTTAGAAGATGGAAAAATATACCCTGTTCATGGATAGGCAGAACTAACATCATCAAAATGGCGATATTACCAAAAGTTCTCTACAGGTTTAATGCAATGCCAATCAAAATCCCAATGGCATTTCTTGTAGAAATAGAGAAAGCAATCATGAAGTTCATATGGAAAAATAAAAGACCCAGAATAGCAAAAACAATGCTAAGCAGGAAGTGTGAATCAGGCGGTATAGTGATACCAGACTTCAAACTATACTACAGAGCAATAGTGACAAAAACAGCATGGTACTGGTACCAAAACAGGCGGGTGGACCAATGGTATAGAATAGAGGACACAGAGACTAATCCACAAAGTTACAACTATCTTATATTTGATAAAGGGGCTAAAAGCATGCAATGGAGGAAGGATAGCATCTTCAACAAATGGTGTTGGGAAAACTGGAAATCCATATGCAACAAAATGAAACTGAATCCCTTTCTCTCGCCATGCACAAAAGTTAACTCAAAATGGATCAAGGAGCTTGATATCAAATCAGAGACACGGCATCTGATAGAAGAAAAAGTTGGCTCCGATCTACATACTGTGGGGTCGGGCTCCAAATTCCTCGATAGGACACCCATAGCACAAGAGTTAATAACTAGAATCAACAAATGGGACTTACTCAAACTAAAAAGTTTTTTCTCAGCAAAAGAAACAATAAGAGAGGTAGATAGGGAGCCTACATCCTGGGAACAAATCTTTACTCCTCACACTTCAGATAGAGCCCTAATATCCAGAGTATACAAAGAACTCAAAAAATTAAACAATAAGATAACAAATAACCCAATCAACAAATGGGCCAAGGACCTGAACAGACACTTCTCAGAGGAGGACATACAATCAATCAATAAGTACAAGAAAAAATGCTCTCCATCTCTAGCAGTCAGAGAAATGCAAATCAAAACCACCCTAAGATACCATCTCACTCCAGTAAGATTGGCAGCCACTATGAAGTCAAACAACAACAAGTGCTGGCAAGGATATGGAGAAAAGGGTACACTTGTACACTGTTGGTGGGACTGCAAATTGGTGCAGCCAATTTGGAAAGCATTATGGAGACTCCTGGGAAAGCTGGGAATGGTACCACTATTTGACCCTGCTATTGCCCTTCTTGGACTATTCCCTGAAGACCTTAAAAGAGCATGCTACAGGGATACTGCCACATCGATGTTCATAGCAGCACAATTCACAATAGCTAGACTGTGGAACCAACCCAGATGCCCTTCAATAGACAAATGGATAAAAAAAAATGTGGCATTTATACACAATGGAGTATTACTCTGCATTAAAAAATGACAAAATCATAGAATTTGCAGGGAAATGGATGGCATTAGAGCAGATTATGCTAAGTGAAGATAGCCAATCCCTAAAAAACAAATGCCAAATGTCTTCTTTGATATAAGGAGAGTACCTAAGAACAGAATAGGGATGAAGAGCATGAGAAGAAGATTAACATTAAACAGGGATGAGAGGTGGGAGGGAAAGGGTGAGAGAAGGGAAATTGCATGGAAATGGAAGGAGACCCTCAGGGGTATACAAAATTACATACAAGAGGAAGTGAGGGGAAAGGGGATAAAATACAAGGGGGAGAAATGAATTACAGTAGAGGGGGTAGAGAGAGAAGAGGGGAGGGGAGGAGAGGGGAGGGAGGATAGTAGAGGACAGGAAAGGCAGCAGAATACAACAAACACTAGTATGGCAATGTGTAAATCAATGGATGTGTAACCGATGTGATTCTGCAATCTGTATACGGGGTAAAAATGGGAGTTCATAACCCACTTGAATCAAAGTGTGAAATATGATATATCAAGAACTATGTAATATTTTGAACAACCAACAATAAAAAATTTTTAAAAAAATAAATAAATAAAACTAAACAGCTTCTGTTAAAAAGGAAACTATTAATAAAATAGCAGCATAAAATTGAAAATAAATAAATAAATAAATTCTTTGAAAAAATAAAAAATAAAATATAATCAACACCAATAAATCAATTGCATTTCTGTACACCAATGATATATCAGAGGAAAGAGAAATCAGGAAAACTGTCTCCTTTACAATAGCCTCAAAAAAATATTTGGGAATCAACCTAACAAAAGATGTGAAAGACCTCTATAATGAAAACTACAGAACACTAAAGAAAGAAATCAAAGAAGACCTCAGGAAATGGAAAGATCTCCCATGTTCCTGGATAGGCAGAATCAATATTGTCAAAATGGCCATACTACCAAAAGCACTATGTAGATTTAATGCAATTGCTATAAAGATCCCAATGACGTTTTTCACTGAAATAAAAAAAAGCAATCATGACATTTATTAGGAAAAATAAGAGACCCAGAATAGCTAAAGTACTCCTTAGGACAAAAAGTGATGCAGGAGGCATCACAATACAGACCTTAAATACTACAGAGCTATACAAAAAGCATGATATTGATACTGAAACGGACATAAAGATCAATGCAACAGAAGAGAAGACACAGAGAACATCTACATACAAACACATATCTCATCCTAGACAAAGGAGCCATCAACATGCATTGGAGAAGAGATAACCTCTTCAACAAATGAATATTGAATAAATAGAATGAAATTAAACCTCTATATCTCACCCTGCACAAAACTCAACTCTTAGTGGATCAAAGACCTAGGCATTAGACCAGGGACCTGCACTTACTAGAAAAAAGATTCCCTCCCCCGTTTTTTTCTAATCTTAGGGATAATGTTGTTTCTTTATAAGGCATCCATAAAACCTCATTTCTGTTCCTCTCTTCCTATCATGTTTCACAACAGGCATCAGCTTTTTTCTCAAATAGGATTACCCTTTTTCTTTGAAATCTGTCTTTTTTCTTTAATAGAAATTTTATAACCCTGTCCCACCAGCTGCCTAAATCCTATCCAACAATAAAGCTAAGTGAAACATCCACTATTAATTTTACTCTTTTCTAAAACATTTTTAAAAATATTCTTATGATGCTTTAATATGCCATATTGGTGGTAAATATTTTTATACATGAGAAATACACTGGGGCTGGGGATGTGGCTCAAGTGGTAACGTGCTTGCCTGGTATGCGCGGGGGCGCTGGGTTCGATCCTCAGCACCACAGGAAAAAATAAAATAAAGATGTTGTGTCCACCGAAGACTGAAAAACAATATTAAATAAATTCTCTCTCTTTCTCTCTCTCTCTCTCTCTCTCTCTCTCTCTCTCTCTCTCTCTCTCTCTCTCTCTCTTCTCTCTCTCTTAAAAAAGAAAGAAAGAAATATACTAGAATCATTCATAAATATTTATTCAATAAATCTGAAGTTCTAACATGCTTGGCACTATAAGACTTGACTTCACAAAACTCACAGTCCAATCATTTAAAAACTATTCAAGTGCAAGGATAACTTTTTATTTGTGTCCAACTAATACTAATTTGTATTATTAAAAAATAATACATTTGTATTTCACATGTAAAATATTGCTGATACATGTTTGTTGAATTGAAATTCATATCATAAAATAAATTCCAGCTAAAATATTAGAAGATGATGACATTAGTTTGTATTTTTTTTGTTTTTTTAAATAATGAGCTAAAACATTTCCAAGCACCCTCAGGTGATATACTTTCTGGAAATGGGTTTTCTTGGGCCTTTTCAAACTTGAAAAGAAGAGCCAAATGTCTACTTTATAAACTCACATCTCTATGAATGAGATTTCATAAAGAAAGCAGAGCAGCTCTATTGTCTGGACATAAACGTGGAACACAGCACACACTCATGGAATGTAGGAATGTGGAGGATCTCTGAACAACACTGAAAGGGAACTGTCATTTTTTTTTTTAAAGCTCTGTTTATTGGCAGGAATACAGAAACTAACAAAAGCTGAAAATTACTAATGAAATAAAAGACTACCAGATTTTAGACATAAGAAATTATGTCCTATGTGTCTATGGAAGACACATTCTCCTAATGAGTGATTTAGCTTATAAATCATAACGCAGCAATATCTGTGAATTGTGTGATTCTGTTAAAAACGGCCATTTACTGAACTATACTCACACAGAGAGAAAATTAGGTGGCTCAATTGGGCAGCTGCTCTTCATTCTTTTCTACAAACAAGGCCAGCAATTTTTAAGGTGACAAATAGCCTACATTTAGGAAAACAAAATACTATGCTTACAAAACTTAATGACAGGCAAACCTCAAAGACTTAGAAATTGGGTTTGAGGGAGACAAACATTCAAAAGGCCACCTGCCTATCAGAAGCCTTTCTGAACTCCTAGCCCTCCTCCCCCTCTCCAGGATTCCCTAAGTGGCTCCTTTGTCTGCTTTCCACTTGCCTCCTCCTCCATCCTGCTCCACCAACTTCCCAACAGGCTCATTTCTGAGACCTAGTAAACTTCTCCTACCTCATTACTCACAGTCTGGTTCCAGGCTCTCGGCCAGGGAGCCCTGGCATCCTCTCAACTGGACACCACTAAGGCTTACTTTAAAAAAGAAAGTGTTCTTCAGTATATGCAATATTTAAAACTCAGCCTTTAGAGAAATTCATAAATCTGTTCTTCTCCCAAAAAAAGGGGTTCATGAAACAGAGTCTATAGGTTCAATTTCCATGTGATTCAGAGCAGGTAAGTTTTTTGTAGACAGACACTGACCAACTATCCAGAGATCACAAAGGAGAAGATGGAGAAGGGAAGTTGAGCAAGGAGACCCCTGAGAGGGTCCTGAGTAACTCCTGCTGTGTTCAGAGGGCAACATGTACTTCAGTGACAGATTTTTTTTTTCTGCCAGTCTTTTAGAATTCCTTCCCACAACAATTAATTAGGGAGAAAAATCATTGAAAGGCAACATTTCTTTTCAATGCTATTCTTGAAATATTGATGTAATGAAGATTCTGAGACAAACAAGTTTGAATGAAGGACTTAAGTAGAACCAGATAAAACGTGTTTACTGGATTCTACATTGCTTCATTTTATTTTCAAAATATTTGTATACCACTCTTGTCTTTTTGACAGAAAAGGAGAAAAAAAATTAAAAAGTTTAATCCTGAGTGTCTTGTAAGGGAAGCAATTTTAATATAACTCTCTTTCTTTTTTCCTTTTTCTTTTAAAAAAATTATCAAAAACACCTCTTGTTCAGAAAATAATTCATCCACCTAAATCAATTTTTTTCCAACTAGCCTGGCCTTGTGATGGGCCAAAATATAAAATCTTGCTTGCCTAAATGCAAAGAGAGTGTAAATTTAGTTTTATTCAACATTACTTTATGTCCAGATTTCATGAAAATGACTTTCTCTCATTTCTTGGTTCATATTGAAAGAGGTTGGTTTCCTACATTACATTATTCCATTTAATTCAGTTCAGTGAATATTTTGCCAGTATTTATTGTGAATTAAGTGTGTTCATGCACTTTCCATTGTCTTTCTCAATTTTTCAATTCTATGCTAACACACAGAGTTGTTGTGATGCTTAAATGAGATACAAAGCATACCCTCTTTGAATATATAACAGAACATCATGTACATGTTAATTAGAGATGTGCAAAATTATATATTGATCATTATGTCTTTATGCAGTGATAACATGGAATCTGGCTTCCTGTTCCCCTTCAGAATCCAGGCTGAGAGAAACATTTATCTTACAGGTCAATTGTTAGAACCATAATTTACTTGACATCACAAATACTCATTTGACCTGACCTGCTTCAGGAGTCAAGGTGGGTGGAAGAAGAAGCTCTTTCCTTAAGGAATGCTTGCTTATTTGCTTTTTTTTCTGTACTTATGATGGTCAATATCCTAGGCAAGTGTAAAAATAAAAATGAACTTAAACTCCAATGAAAGTTTTAGATGAATGATGACAGTATTTTCTCTCTGCTATTACTTCGCTGGACATTTCAGAGTATCTTAATCAATATCACATGAAAATGGCTGCAGGCTGCATTGGCCATGGAAATTATAACAGACCTATTTTTCAGATCTTAACTTTAGCGTTTTCTCAGTTGTCTACCTAGAATAAGGGGAATTATGTATTTATTTTAATGCTATAGCAATAATTACTATTGGTGAGATTGCAATTTTCCTACTTTTTTAAAATGTATTTTAACATTTCACCTTTTTCTCACATTTTTAAAATTGGTGCATTAGAGTTGTACAGTATTATAACATATTGAAACTGTTTTTAACAGAACAGCTCAATTATTTTATGAAAAAATGCAGAAATATTGACTGGGAATCATGACAGAAAAAGTCAGTTATCATCAGACTATATCTTAATTGGTATAAGACAGAGGCAATTTTCTAAAAAGTCATAGTGAATAATAAGAAATTTTTAGAAAATGATAAAACTGCAGGTCATAAAATAATGATAATTCTACAGAGATCATTTTCGTATTATTTCAGGAGAAAGGGAGGGTGATCACTTTTTTTCATCATTCTGAAAAACGTGATCTATGGTTCATAATGAGAATTTATTTTAATGGAATAAAAAAAGTCTTATTTCCAGTAGATCTAAAATATGGCTGGATTATGGTTTCGGTTATCTTGCTGTGACTCACCGTGGTATGGCAGTCAAGTGCCTTCAAAATCCCCAGGTACTGAAGGGATACAAAGAGGAGGAGAGCATGGAAGTAGCACCTCAGAAGCTTAAAGCTGAAGCAGTGGAGAACACACACACACACACACACACACACACACACATGCACGCACACACGCACAAGCACACACATATAGGAAACAATATCATGAGTTAGAAGAGAGAAATAACTCAAGTGCTCCAAGAATGAAAGATAATATACAGTTGGCAGAGGAAAAAGCATCCACAAAGCCCTTTGCAGGAGGCAGCACCTGAGCTGAGTCTTGATGATCAGGATGATAGTAATAGACTTTTAAAAATAAATCTCTACAACTAAAATTTTAACAGGTATTTACTGGAAACTACTATTACCTGGTACCTGGTTAGCATTGAAGACACAAATATAAATAGATATTTGTTATCAAGGAACGCAGAAGAGACAAATAAGTAAATGCATGAAAATACAATGTAGTCAGTAAAAATAGAGAAGGAAGTACTGAGGGTTACAAAAGCCTTTGGGGAAGAAGTTACAAACTTCTGAAAGACACATGGACAAAATAGTATTCAGCTAAAGTACTGGGGGCAGGCAATGGAAAGTTGCTTTGTGTGTTCAATCATTCAAAAAATGTTTGAAAATACTTATATTTTACTAAGTAAAAACAAAACAAACAAAAAAAAACCGTTGGGCTAAGAGAAAATATGACAAGTCTCCAGAAAAGCAAGTTCCATAGAACTAGAAAATGGTTAGCAGAAGGGGACAAGGAAAGGGGGTGAATTTTATGAATGGATCAGACTTCAAAGAGCCCCCAAAGCCCTTCTTTGGAGTTCTCTCTTAATCTTGAACACACAGAGAGCTATTCAACAGAGGGTCTTGAACTAGGAGCAGTCAGAGGATGTAAGCAAGAAGGGACATGAGTAGAGATGTATTCCAATGGATCCTTCTGGCAGCTCATGGAGATAGAATGAGGTGAGCTTCTCTTGTGAGACCCATTACCCAGCTACTAATTTTGAAACAAGTTAGGAAGACAGAACAGTCTGGAATTGAGTGAAGGGTTGGAGAGTTGTGAAGGAGGAGGCTCCAGTCTCTGGTGGTTAATTAGATGTGAGTGGCAAAGGAAAGAGTCAAGAATGACAGCCAATTCATTCTGTTTGGATGATGGATGCCAGTGGTCAAAATATCAAGGAACCAGCCAAGACAAGACAGACAATTCAGGGAGCTCAAAATTAGGACAAAATGAACAGAAGAATAAGACTTGATGTTCCTTGGAAACTAAACCTGTGATAACACCCTAATTCATGTATAGCATGAAATACACACACACTCAACACGCACACACATACACTTAAATATATACACTAACTACAAACACACACTTGTGCCTTCTATACCATGTCACAAAGTGATTTGTGCAGCTATTCTTGGATTTATATATTATATAATCGTAATCTAAGATCAAATATTACCTGCAAACTTTTTAATTTATTTTAAATATCCTTTGCCTATTTTATGCTGTATTATCATGTTTTCTAACATATATGACATGTTTTTAAAGTTAACTTTTTAAATAAGAATTATTTTTTTAAAAGCATACTTAATTTCATTGAAAAGTCTAAATCATTTGGCTTAAAATTTTTATTCAAAAACTACTCATTTTCTATTGTAGTGTGTGATAAAAACCTTACTGTCTATGATTGAGCTGTATCTTTTAAGGACTTAAATTTATAATAGAACTATTGTTAAAATTTCATTATCTGAGCAATACAGATTTATATATCACATTTTTTAACTAAGCAGGATTAGTAATAGACTCACTTGAGAGCATTGAAATGCATGTTTGATTTCTTATATAGGACAGTAATCAAAATTTCCGAGTCAGATTGTCCTCAAAATGAGTATATTTTCTCTGAATAATAGCTCTAAATATTAAAATAATAGCAAATGCTCAGATGGAGCAGCTCAGTTTCCAAGACAATGATTTTTATTTAGCAAAAAATGAATTTCTTGATTTACTGGAATTAAGTAACTACTTAGGAAGAACAGTATTAATATATAATTTTCATTAACATGCTAATTTATTTAACATTACTTAACTCTCCAGTGAGTATACATTCTACATGAATAGCATTCTGGAGTGATGTAATTGCCGCATATTCCCGACAGTATAAGAATTGCCTACATTCTCTCAAATTGATTTGTGATGGTATTATCACAAAAGGCTAAGAGCTTGTGTATTAACCTACTTTTTTATGTGAGAAAATTAAAGACCCAAAGTAAAGGAAAGATGTGATTTTTCTATAAATGTGCATTTAGATTTTGTATAATAGATTAAACAAATCATTCTCTTTTTTTTCCTAAAACATCATACAGACTTTAGTCATTGAAATGTAAAATAGTGAGGCTACAAAGGTTTCTTTGCTGGTATTCAGATAGATGTAGAATATATTACACTAAAGTAAAAAATAAATTTATGTTTGAGTACAAGGTAAGATAAAGATTCAAGTTAAATTGCTTCTAAATTGCTATTTATCAGTACATTATTTACAGAATAATCCTCACTAGTGTGTAATTTTTTTGCCATATACTTAAGATATTTTATATAAAAACATTTTTAAAAAATCATATGAATTAACTAGTACCACACCATTTAGAGAATAACAGTATTATGCTTGGTTAATTCCAATCTATTTTGAAACATATTTTATTTATAAAATTCAAATCATATTAAAATTTATACTTAGTATTTTAGTTATGATTATATAATAAAAATGTTCCCCACATCATGTATTTTTTATGACTATGTAAGAAATATATTCTAGGGCTGGGGATGTGGCTCAAGTGGTAATGTGCTTGCCTGGCATGCGCCAGGCACTGGGTTTGATCCTCAGCACCACATAAGATAAAATAAAGATGTTGTGTCCACCGAAAACTGAAAAATAAATATTAAAAAATTCTCTCTCTCTCTCTCTTGTCTTTCTATCTTTTTTTTTTAAAAGAAAGAAATACCAGCCTCCAGGTGATATTTAGAAATACTTGCCAATTTGTTACCCAAAGATGCTCATCTGTGCACTTTCTTTTATTTTGTTTTCCTTTCTTCTTCTTCTTACTTTTTTATTCTTTCTTTTCCTCTTTCTTACCAAAAACCTTAAATTTCTGCTCTTTTTTTTTTAGGACTCATTTTAAAAAACATTGGCTTTTGGATGGATTTAAAAGTTTATATGATTACTTTAATGATCTAATAAAAGACTGATTAAAACAAAAAAAAAAAGAAAGAAATATATTCTACCAGAACATATGCTAATGCTAGACATTTTAGCTGTTTCTAGCATGTTTCCTATTGCAAATAACACTGTAGTGAGTGCTATTCCTTTCATACATTTAGGTCAGTGTCCAGATAATCTTCTAAGGATCAGATCAAGAAGAGAATATAGAAATAAATTCTATAAAAATTTATGTAATATAATAATATATTTATTATACTATATGATTATAATTATATAATGTAATTATTATAGACTACATTATAATTATAGAATTATGATAATATATAATATTATATATCTTATATATTATAAGAAATAAATTTTTTAAAGGTTCTGAAAACATTGCCAATTTACTTTTTGAAGTAGTATCTGCATTCAGTAGCTTATGAAATTGCCCATGTAATACAGTTACCAGCATAGAGAAATCTGATGTTTCCAATTGTTCAAATTTTTCATAGTGTGATTATACATATATGTGTATACACAGTTTTACAATATACAGATATATAAACATGTAGTAGTTTTTAGTTTGTACATTTGACAAATATTTATTCATAAAATTAATATTTTTTGTGTTGTAATTATTTATTTATGCATAAATGACATGTCATTTCCCCATGTCAAGTTTTCATATGCTTTACATTTTTTGTTTTTACCATTTGTATATATGTGTTTATGTATACACATGTATATATATATATATATATATATATATGTGCATGTACATGTTTATATTCACACACACAATGAAGAATCTGATATCTCTAATTTGTTTTTCCTTAAACTTTGCTTATCATGATTTATGTTGTAAAGAAGAATGTTTAATGAGTTAATACTATAAACACTTTCCTTTTTGGTTCATATCATTACTGTGAAATATTTATATTTACATTATACTGTTAATATACAGATAAAGCCATAAATAATATAGACATACATATAGTTTAGTATAAGATGTATTTGGTTTACATTATGAAATAAAATTTTAATGACTCTTGAAAACTAGTTCAATGAGGATATTTGCATAATTTCTCAGCAGGTTGGCAAGATAATTTTTTTCTACATAGTATCCTCAATAAAAATGTTTCTCTCCTGCCTTCCCATGAAAACAACATCTTGATTAGGTACAGATAACTACAAACTGTCATCCACAAAATTCTTGGTTGCTTTTTTATTTTCTTCTATCATAGAAACTTAAAGCTAGGCAAGATTTATAGCTTTCTTCCCAATGGCCTTGATTTTTATTTGTTCTGTTTTCCACCAGAAATTTTCATTTCTGAAATTCATTAATATTCAAATATTTATCTAGGGGACTCATTTTTAATTCATTTCACCCGAAATAGGGAATAGCCTTTTAAGAAGAACTTTCTTGTTATCTTTTTAAAATTGTTTTCAATCATTATTTCTGTTCTAATTGCTCTGTCCTTTCTTGTGAAATATCCATAATTATTAGCTAATCTTTCTTTTTTTATTTTTTTCACATCTATACTCTACTTTATTATTAATTTGTTTATTTACTTTGCCCTCTAAATTTTGTTAAGGCCATCTCAATCCCATCCCTCCAAAGTGAAATTAAGTAAGAATATGCATAACAGTAGTTCTCAGAACTGCTTTTTGATAAAAATCACATGAGAAACTAAATAATAATAGTAATTATAATGAAAGATGGTTTGGTTTAGGGCTAATTTCCATCAGGCCACCTGGGTTTGGTCTATTTCAGGTAAGAAAGTATTAATATTTTCCAAAATGTTAAATGAATGGAATTCTTCCAAGACTAACAATAGGTTTAGAATCAAACTTAGTCTGGGAAATTACATTGTTCTCTTTTCTCCATATTATGAGGAATTTTGTAGTAAACTGAAAATAACTATATCCAGCCAAACTGGAACACTTAAAAAATTCCATTTTAGTTTGTATTCTAGGTCATAAAGTCTATAACACAACCCCTTGGCTGGGTTCCAAGGTCTTTAGGAACTTCAGTCTGTTCTCCTTTCATACTCATTTTCAGTGTCACTATGTCTACTTTTAGGCCAATATATCTCTATTTTTTCCCACCTTCCTCTCAAAGAAGCTTCAGTTAGACTGTCATCTGACACTTTATTCTGGCTTTATCCTGGGTTATTGTTCTACAAATCCTCCATAATCCTACAGTTTATAGCCTACAAGTCAAACCTTTCTGAACTTCTCACTCAAACCAGTATTAATAGTTCAGTCAGACACCCTTAAATTCCACTGTTCTTCCAAGAATACCAGGGATGATTAGCCAGGTTGAGATAGAGTTCCCTTTTAAATATTTTCATTAATAGCTTTCATTCAGTGTCTCTTCTCTTTTCTGGGTATTGCCAAAATAGTGTTCAGATGTTGATAATACAGCAGTGAGCAAGAAAGAAAAGATTCCTGCCAAAACCAAATTAACAGTCAAGGGACAAATAGACAAGTCAATTGGAACTCCTACAACTCAACAGAAAAAAAAAAGTCAATTAAAAAATGCTCACCATCGCTAGCAGTCAGAGAAATGCAAATCAAAACCACCCTAAGATACCATCTCACTCCAGTAAGATTGGCAGCCATTAAGAAGTCCAACAACAACAAGTGCTGGCGAGGATGCGGGGAAATGGGTACACTTGTTCATTGTTGGTGGGACTGCAAAATGGTGCAGCCAATTTGGAAAGCAGTGTGGAGATTTCTTGGAAAGCTGGGAATGGAACCACCATTTGACCCAGCTATTCCCCTTCTCGGTCTATTCCCTAAAGACCTAACAAGAGCATGCTACAGGGATACTGCTACATCGATGTTCATAGCAGCACAATTCACGATAGCAAGATTGTGGAACCAACCTAGAAGCCCTTCAATAGATGAATGGATTAAAAAAAGTGGCATCTATACACAATGGAGTATTACTCTGCATTAAGAAATGACAAAATCATAGAATTTGGAGGGAAATGGATGGCATTAGAGCAGATTATGCTAAGTGAAGCTAGCCAATCCTTAAAAAACAAATGCCAAATGTCTTCTTTGATATAAGGGGAGTAACCAAGGACAGGGTAGAGAGGAAGAGCTGGAGAAGAAGATTAACATTAAACAGGGATGATAGGCGGGAGGGAAAGGGAGAGTTAAGGGAAATTGCATGGAATTGGAAGGTGAGCCTCAGGGTTATACACAATTACATATAAGAGGAAAGGAGGAGTAGGATAAAAATTATATAAGTGGAAGAAACGATTTTTAGTAGAGGGGGTGGAGAGAGAGAAGGGGAGGGGAGGGGAGGGGAGGGGAGGGGAGGGGAGGGGGGATAGTGGAGAATGGGATAGACAGCAGAATACATCAGTCACTAGAAAGGCAATTTATAAATCAATGGAAATGTAACTGATGTGACACAGCAATCTGTATACGGGGTAAAAATGGGAGTTCATAACCCACTTGAATCAATCTGTGAAATATGGTATATTAAGAACTATGTAATGTTTTGAACAACCAACAATAAAATATTATAAAAAAAAAAGGGTAGAGGACTTGAATAGACATTTTTTCAAGAAGACATGAAAATGATCCACAAATATATAAAAAGATACTCACTACTCATCAGGAAAATATAAACCAAAACCATAATGAGTTGTCACTTCTCACTTTTTTTGATGGCTATTATTAAAAATAAAAAGGGTCAGGGTCAACAGGGATGTGAATAAATTGAACTTTTATACACTGTTGATAGGAATGTACAATGGTGAAGTTACTGTGCAAAACAGTATGGAGGTTCCTCAAAAAAATAAAATTAGAACCATATGATCCAACAATCCAACTTCTGGGTATTTGTGCAAAAGGAGTGAAATTAGCATCTCAAGGAGATATTTGTATTCCCATGTCCATCACAGCATTATTTATAATAACCCAAGATATGAAAACAACACATATGTCCATTAATGGATGAATGGATAAAGAAAATGTGGTTCAAACCATTATTTAGCTTTAAAAAAGAAGAAAATCTTTTCATATGTAACAACAAGAATAAACTTTGAGGACATCCTACAAAGTAAAATGCTCTGGTACAGAAGAATAAGAACTGCACAATTACACCCACATGAGGTATCTGCTATGATTCAGATGCGTGTACCCCAAATTTCTTGGCATTAAAATCTTTCTCCTTGTGCCAGAATAGGGAGGTAGTGGAATCCTTGAGAGGTGGGGCCTTGTGAGAGATCCTAAGGTCATTGGGTGTGCCCCTATTCATTCTCTTTGTTTGCTTCCTGGTTCAGGAGGTGAGCAGTTTGTTCTGCCACATACTGCCACCATGATAAGCTGCCTCATCAGAGACTTAAAGGAACCACTCGGTCTTTGATTGGAACCTCCAAAACCTTGAGAAAAAACAAACATTTTCTCTTTATAAGTTACCTCAGGTCATTTTTTTAATAAAATGAAGCTGACTAGTACAGTATCTAAAATAGTCACCCTAATAGAAGCAGAGTGGAAATCTGGGTTTTCACTGGCTAAAAGAAGGAGAAAATGGAAAGGTGCTATTCAATAGGTATAAACTTTCAGTTATGTAAGATGAGTAAATTCTAGAGACCTGTAAAACAGTATGCCTATATTTAACAACACTTAAAATGCACTTTAAAAATTGTTAAGAGGTTAGATCTTATGTTTAATGTTCTTACCACAATTGAAAAACAAAAACATCGTAAGTACTATGGAGAGCAAAATGCAATGGTATCTGAGATGAGGGACCTGTGTTGGTTAGCTTTTCATTACTGTGACAAAATGACAAGAACAACTTAGGGGCTGAAAAGTTTATTTGGGGCTCATGGTTCTAGAGGTTGGCCAAGATGAGGCAGAACATCATTATTATGATTTAGACATTAGATGTCCCCCAAAAGCTCATGTGGGAGACAATGTAAGAGGGTCCAGAGGTGAAATGATTGGTTTAAGAGAGCCTTCACCTAATGAGTGCATTCATCGCCTAGCAGGAATTAACTGGTTGGTCCCTGGGCACCTAACTTTTTGTCCTTGTTGAGTGGAGCGCTCTCTCTCTCTCTCTCTCTCTCTCTCTCTCTCTCTCTCTCTCTCTCTCTCCCCCCTTCCTGGTGATGTTCCCCGCTGCTTTCAGCTGCCCTACCCTTATACCATAATGTTCTGCTTCACCTCCATCACCAAGGCACAATGTCAGCTATCTTTGGACTGAGACCTGGAAACCATGAGCTCCCAGATAAACTTTTCATTTTAAAATTGTTGCTATCAAATCTTTTAGTCATACTGACAAAAAAAAAATCTGACTAAAACAACTAGGGTGGAAGAAAGTGGTAGAGGAAACCTGCTTAGTTCATGACAGGAAGTGGAGAGATAAAGGGAGGAGCCAAGAGCAAAATATAACCCCAAAGGCATCCTTCCACTGACCCACCTGCTCCAGCCATGCCCCACCTGCCTAACTTAACTACCCAGTACAGAAAGTAGTCTTTTGAAATTATCCATGAAATGGATTAATCTGCTTAATAGATTATGGCTCTCTTGATCTAATCATTGCTTTGGGGGGGTGGTATACCTCATATCCAAACCATAACATTCTGCTACTGGCCCCTAAACTCTCATGCCCATCTCACAATGTAAAATGCATTTAAGTCAATCTCTAAAAGTTCCCATATTCTTAACAGTTCCAGAATTGTACAAAAGTTCAAGTTCAATGTCCCCTCTGAGACACAAGGCAAATTCTTGGTTGTGAGCTCCTTAAAAATAAAAAGTAAGTCATATATATCCAATTTATAGTGGCACAGATTAAGAATTTATATTCTAACATGGAGGAACATGGACATAGAAGGAAGGGATTGGACCAAAACAAAGGCTGAAATCCAGGTGTGCTAACATGTCTGTAGTCCATGTACCACATCTGGGACACATATCAGTGAGATATGATCTCCAAAGGACTTGGGCAGCCCTGCCGATTTGTCCTTGCTCTTTTGGGGCCACATGGCCTCTCTCTTAGGCTAGCTTTGTCCACATCCAGCATATTACCTCAGCAGGTGCTCCACACTAGTGGCATCTTTTAATCCATAGGGGTTTTCACTGTAATTTCCTTCTCACATGCTTTACACATTGCCCTCTCAGGGGCTGCCTGCATGTATTCTGACCCTGATAGACTTTGTCTGGCCTCCCAGGACTTCCTTTGAAATCTCAGTGGAAGCTTCCATGGCCTCCTAAACCAACACCCTTCATTCCTGCAAAACCAGCACCACATGGATGTTGTCAATATCTGTCACCAGCTTGAGCAGTAGCCAGGACCCCCTGATACATGGCTTCAGTTGCCTCTGAGTTCTTGGAAGGCTGAGCATGGCAAAGCAAATCCTGGAGTTATAACTTCTTGAGCACCCCTATGTGAGCAAGATGCCCATGGTCTCTCAAATGACTTTTCAATTTTACACCCTTGAGCCAGCCATCAGTGTGGTCCTGTCAGTTCTCTGTGAAAAGTACTTATCTTTTCTTCAATGCAAATAATCTCTTTAGCAATCACAACTTTGTTGGTCCCGATTTTATGTGTTTCTTGTTTGGCCAAACTGCAAGTTTTTAAATCGTTTCTCACAATAAACATGGCTAAAAGCTTTCAGTAATACCCATGCCCTGGCCTGAAAGCTGTGCTTCCTTGAAATTTCCTCTGCCAGAATAATTAGTCCATCACTTTCAAATTTAGCTTCACACAGAGTTTCGGGACATGAAAAAAATGTAGATAAGTTCTTTGCCAGAATGTGATTTTAATGGCCTCTAGCCCAACTCCAATAGAGTCCTTGTTTCCTTCTGAAACTTCTCACCAGTATTCTGAAATCCCAGTGGAAGCTCAGTATTTTGAAATCTCAGTGGAAGCTCCCATGGCCTCCTAACTCCAGCATCCTTCAATCCTGCAAAACCAGCACCACATAGATGCTGTCAATATCTGTCACCAGCTTGAGCAGTAGCCAGGACCCCTTGATACATGGCTTCAATTGCCTCTGAGTGCTTGGAAGGGTGAGCTCACACCAGTATTACCCATTAAGCTACACTTACAACATTCTCAGGCTTCTCTAGCCTGCATCTCCAAACTTTTCCAAACACTTTCCATAAACTTGTTTCAAAAGTTTCTGAGCCACAAGGTCAGGTGTAATCACAGCAACTACCCAACTCTTTGGTACTAATTTCTTTGTCAGTCACTGTATTACTTTCTGTTGGTTATCACTGTGACCAAAATATCTGACAAGAAAACTTAGAGAAGGAAAAGTTTACTGGGGGCTTATAGTTTCAGAGGTTCAGTCCATGGTAGGTAGGCTGATGCTATTGCTCTGGCTCCAAAGAGAAGCAGAACAAGATGGCAGAAGCAAGTTGCAGAGGAAGATGATGATAGCCAGAAAACAGAGAAAGAGAGGAGTTAAGGAACGAGATATAATCCTCAAGGGCAAAGCCCCTGTGACCCACCTCCTTGAGCCTTGTCCCACCTGCCTGCAGTTACCACTCAGAACATTAGTCCTGTCAAATCACTAATCCATCAATCAAGTTATTTCTTTCATAATTTAATCACTTTACTTCCTGCATTAACACAGGAGGTTTGAGGGAATATTTCATATCCCAAATGTAAAAGTACCCAATGTAGATTTTAATTGTATAAAAAGTAATTGTCTAAACTAGACCAAACTATGATTAGGGGTATGCTAAGAGAAGAGACTGGAGGGAAAGAGTTTTCTAGAAGCATTAACCTTTCTCCAGAAGCTGGGAAGACAGCTTATGGATGTTGGCAGAAAAGTCTTCACTAGCCCTGGGCATAGGACCAAGGCAAGGTATCTTTAGTACCCTAAAGGTGATCGAAAGGGCTTCTTCAAGTAATAGCATTCTTACCAATTTATTGTTCGGTGACTATATCTACTATTTCCATGCACTGAACAAGAGGCAAAGACTACAATACAACATTGGCACACTTGATCCCTGATCTCATAGATTTTATTACTGTCTTGCCTGTTGTAATGTTGATGTCTAGGTCATTTTATTTCCATGATCTCTCTGATACTCTCAGAGGTTTCACAAGCACATCACAAGTAAAATAAACTTGTTTGAATATTTTCATGTTTGGGGCCCTCAAATAAACCCTAAGGTAGGTATGTCAGGAAAAAAATAAATTATGTAGGAAGAAGACAAGGTAAAATATAAAAGAGACTTATAAACAAAAAAGAAGAAATACAGGGAGAAAGATACAAATAATAAGCTGTTTATGGTACAGAAAGGGAAAGTGCCATGGAATGTTCTCTCAGATACAGCAGGGCAGGTGGCCTATCTTTGGAATTATGGTCATTAAAATTAAGTTTTGCCTATTCGAATGCCTTATAGGTTCATATCAAATGCTTTGTTGATATAGTTCAAGAAAAAGAACCACCAAGGGCATTTTTAGAGTGCTAAGAAGCTCATTTTTACAGAAAATTTTGCATAAATCTTATTGTTATCAATAAGCCAGGTAAATCACCAATCATTATACCAATAATGTCTTTTGCTTTTAATTTCAGTATAAGTTTTAAGACCTTAAGTCAACTTCTCCAATCTGAAAATCTGAATATAACTACTCATACAAGGTTGGTAACTGTGCATTTTAGATAAGAAATGGGTTGTATTGCTCTAAAACCATAATCATCATCTAAGGGGGAAAAACTATTTTAGCAAAAGAATGAATGGGTAAAAAGGCTGCTCTTTGGAAAGCCTGAATGTGTTGGTTAATTTTAGATGTTAACTTGGTACATGAGGAGACCATGTACCCCCATTTCTAGGGGTATCTATGAGGAGTTTTCTAGATGAAATTAGCATTTGATTAGTGGATCCAATAAGTAGATGGCCCTCTGCATTGTTGACAGGAGTATTCCTATCCTCTGAAAACATGAATAAAACAAAAAGGATAGGAAGGAGAATTAACTGTCAATTGCCTAAGTTGAGCTTCTGTCCCCAGCATGTACTCAGACATCCACCACTGGCCTTCTTGGGTCTCCAGCTTGCAGACAGAATATTATGGAACTTATTAGCCTCCATAATCATATGAACCAGTTCCTTCTAATAAGTCATATATCTTGATTGATAGATAACTCCCAATGGTTCTATTTCTCTGGAGAACCCTAATACATTGTATTATTAATTGATTTCAATTTAAGTAGTAAATCACTTGCTGATCATGTATTAACACATGTCCCCCTAATCAATGCTCTAAGTTCAATGAAGTTTTACAAGAAAAAGAGATTGTATATCTTGCTCTTAAATAGATTATGATCTTATTGAGTAAGGGGAAAATAATTCCATTGTACATTCTAAGATAAAGATGTCATACACATATTTTTTATTAAATTTACATGCACATATAAATAAAGAAAATACATAAGAATACATACAAATATAAGTATACATATAAATAAAACTATACATATAAAAATACATAAGTACATGCACATATAAATATAATAAAATATTGAAAATACACGCAAAAGAAATAATTAAATTATATCAGATGAGTGACTAAAAAAGCATTAACTGAAAAGATGATAGCAGAGATGGTCCTAAAGTATTACTAGAATTTAAAAAAATAAAGAGGAATTATGGAAAAACAGTATATGCTAAAGTATAGAAGCAGAAAACCTGTGCTATTTGGGAAAAGTCAAGCTGGGAGCATGGAGTGATAAAGAGAAACTGCGGGAGAACTAGACCCTGCTGTACAGGGCCATGAATGCCTCCCTGAGATCCACAACAATTTTTTAAATAATGAAGGGAAATTGTATTTATTGTAAGATAAATGACATTGTGAAGGCTTTTCTCTAGGAGGATTATAGGCAGTGATATGTAGGATGAATTACAATGGGAAAAGCCTGGAATTTAGAATTCAATGTACTATGATTTTAGAAAAAGAAGAAAAAAGAAAAGAAAAAAATGTCTAGTTTGAAGAGGCCTAATGGGTTACCACCCTCTTTTTTATGCTCAAGTTCTGGATCAACTAAAATTGATGAGGGAGATGGCAGATCATTACAAAAAGTCTTAAAGACCATAGCCTAGGGGTGTGACACAATGGCCTCCCTCCTAAGAAACCTCAGCATTAGGTAGATCGTTCTACAAAATTCAGATAATGAAGGAGGAGAGCAGAGAAGAAGGAAGATGAAGGAAGATGAACTCCATGCTGGGACCCTTTCCCCAAACAAACCAGGGAAAGAGAGAGTGAAGGACCAGATTAAGGCTAAGAGTAGAAGAGTGGAGGGAATCCCTAATACAGAAGTGGGAGAACATGTTCCCCTACCCACAACAGATGGGTTCTATTTCCTTGAGGTGGGGAATCATGGCTGATATTTACTACCACCCAAGCACTTTTCCAATATTTTCTCATTTAATATTCAAATAACACTAAGGTGCAACCATTATTTACATTTTAGAGTGTTGAAAGGGTAAAAATATTGGGCAAGATGACACAACTCATGATAGTAGACTCCAAATTGAACTTAAGGCTATGTGTTTCCAAAGTCCTTGTACCTCACTCACAACTGAATCAAAGGAGGTATCAGGAGAGACTTTAGTAAATGCTTACAGGTTTAGGGGACAATTTGAGGACAAAAAACCCAGGGAAGGAATCAAAGAATGAAAATAGTGCAACATAAGCGAAATCAAATAGACAAAAACAGCTCTTTTTGGGCATGAGCCAGCAATAACCAACTCAGAGACATCCAAGATCTGGGTTCTGACTATCTTAGAGGGCCTACTGCAAGAATATATTAGCACTTCCCAACCTCATGGGCCCCTGGAGCTCCCCCAACCCGCAATGCTCATCTGAAATAAGTTGGCCAGTCAGGTTTGGAATTGAAGACTTACAATGGCCATTTTGCACTTGAAGACAGGAGATGTAGGGACCTCAGTCACCTTCCCAATGCAGTGTTCGGCATTATGTAAGAATGGCTTTGTGGTGCTCAATGGTTGGACATGCAAGAGCATCATGATGTATACTTTGAAGACTGACAAGCATATCCATACTAAAGTACACCTGGATGGTATTGACATCTTTACTGGGAAGGGAGAAAAATGTTATCTGCCTGTCGACTCATAATATGGATATCCACAAATATGAAAGGAATGAGTTACAGATGATTAACATCCAGGATGGGTACCTAGCAATGTTCCAGGACAGTAAGGAGGTGTTAGAGGAGCTTCATCTGCCTGAGGAAGAGCTCAGCAAGGAGACTGAGCAGAGGTATGACGGTGAAGACCATAGCTCTTTTCACCATGACAGAGGAGGCAACTGTTGTAATCAAAGATGTAGCCAAAAAAATCAAAACAAAACAAAACAAAACAAACAAACAAACAAACAAACAAAAAACTGACTCCCAGACTGATGGTGGCAGTAATGACCTTTGAGACTACAGAAACCCCTCTTCAGCCAGCCTCTACCCTGGCCTGGCCTTTAGCTGGACCCTTCTCACAGAATATATTTGATGTTATACTAAGTTTCTCAATTCTGTTTGTCTGTTGGTAAGTCCCTGTCCTTCATCCCACTGCCCTGGCCAGAAGCAAGAGAATCATGGCCTTCATGAAACTTCATTCCTTTTCTCCTCTCCCCTACAGGCCTGGTGGGGAAGAGCAATGGGTACTGTCTGTGTTTTGGTTGAGTTGTAATTCAGTCTAAAAGCAGAAAGCTGTGGATTCTGGCAAATTGTCCTTGTGACCATTACCACTCTCCCAGGGCCTGGTCCCCTCTTCCTCATGGCCCTTTACCAAAACATCAATCTCAGAGACTGGAGACTATCTTGTGCCCTGGCCTGTGTCTCTCCCCAAACTATTAGATGGGGCAAGAAGAAGAAGAGAGGGAAGGAGACCCGCATCCTACTTGGGCATCTGGAGTGCCCTGCCCCAGACACCTTCTCCTTGTACATATTTTCAAGGAATGCAGCATGTGAGGAAAAATGGAGTTATAGTTTGGTGGCTTGAGGAAACAAGAAAATTGAGGCAAAATGGCTTTGGTAGTGTATGGTATCTGGAAGCATTTGTAGAAATTTGAGATTACCAGTGGAGAAGGACAATTTGAAGAAGAAAATGAGAAATGACAAAATTAAGGAACTTGGGTCTAAGAAAGGAAGAAAGGATTGAGAACGAGAAGCATATGAAGTGGTTTTCCTTAAAATTAGAATGCTTCTTCAGGTAAGGAAAACTATTTACAAAGACAGAAATAGAGAAATCTCACCCAGGAAGGCCTCAAATACATGTGAGAAAAATCACTGTAGGGTTTGATAAGCATATACTCCAATTAGGTAAGGGAATTGTCATAGTTCTTCTAACAAGTGGAATACAGAGCCCAGAAAAGTAAAATAAATGTGGGAAGTAAGGAAGTAAGGGTAGCTAATGCAGATATAAAATGAACCCAGTACATTTGGGGAAAAGAGGTTCTTTGAGGGAGTTTAAACAATAATGTGCAGTGACTGAAATGTAAATAGAAACATTTAAACCTAAAAATATCTATGTTAGAATCATATAAACATATACATGTTCTTTGGGTTGAATATAGTATGATTCTAATGCATTGACAGCAAATAGGCTGACCACAAAAATTGAAATAAAGAATTGAGCCAATTATTTTGTTAATCCAAGCCCTAAACATGTAAAAAACAATTATCTTGCTATTTTAGCCCCAAATATATTTTCATGCTAAAAAACTCAAATAGCTCTTTTAACACAGACAAAATTAAGAAATGTGTGCTTAATCTTCTAAGTCGTAAATCAAATAGCATCGGCATATGTTGTGTTTGTGGAAAAGAAAATTATTCTATGGTATTTCAAAAATAAATTATAGCTCTGCTAGTTTTAAGTCATCTTGTATTCTTTACTTACTCTTTCTTCTTCCATACTGTTTTCTTTATTCTTTAGGTCTCTTAAGAATCCTGAATTTGATACAACTCTATTCTTCAGGGAAATACAATTAACACTACATCACTGGGGCAATAAAATGCCTTAAGATATCCTGGTCATTCAGCCACTGTCTGTAATTTTATTGGTAGGGTAGGGAGATGGAGTAAAGGGGAAAATATGTACAGGAGAACTTGACATTTACAAAATTCCCTCAATTTTCTATGTATATATTCAGTCCATAGTTAGCAACCCACTCGTAAGTCACAAAATCAACTTATTGGGCCACAGCCAGGCTTTTTAAAGGTGAAATAGAATAAAATAGAACAAAACAGGGATTGAACATATATGGTAAGAATAAGTTTGGGTTAGATAAATTTTTGTCTTGATTATTTATAAATACATTCATACATAAAACCCAAGTCATGGTGTAAAAGGCACTTCTTAGTGTGGATTATAGTAAAAACAAATAGAAAGTTGTTGATTTAAAGGATAACTTTAAAGTTAATCTCTTTCATGGTTTTAGCTAGCAGATTCTTTTCCCGGCCTCCCAATTCTCTTTTCTTTCTTTTTTTGCATTCCTGTGGATTGACTCCAGGGCCTGTGCATACTAAGCAATCTCTCTAGCACTGAGTCACATCCTCAGCTTTTTAAAAAAATTTGACAGGAGTCTTGCTAAGTTGCCCAGGCTGGCCTTGAATTTGCAAGCCTCCTGCCCCAGCCTCCTGAGTAGCTGGGATATCATGCATGTGCCACCATGCCCAGATCCCAATTTCCTTTTGCGGAATCATTTTTTTCTGAATGAGTGGAGTCTTGCTGGGGTGGAAATCTCATGGCCTGCTTCCCAGTATGAAAGCTAGAAGGGACCAAGTCTTTTAGCTGTATACTCTTTCCTTGGACTTTGAGTCATTAGCAGGTGACAAAAGGAGGAAAAACAGATATAGTTTTCACACCCCCTTTCCAGTGGTGCATACAGACCACCTTGTTTAAGCTGTGAGATGATTCCTATGATTCCTCTACCGTCATTTCTGTCCATTGTCCAGTTTCAAGTCATTATGTTAAGTACCGATTTCCTTCCACTAATACTGTTTTGCTCATTTTTCATAGTTCATTATACTCAGAATCAAAAGACTTTCAACTTATATGTTGTTTCACTTAAATCCCACAATACCCTGTGATATGGATTTTCGTAAAAATTTCTCTTATGAAATAAATTCATGGTGGCCCAATAACTTTGCCAACAATTATGTCAGAGACAGTTCATTGAATTCCAAGTTTATTTATTTATTTTTGTTCTTTCTACTGAACAGTGCACTTTGGGCTGGCAAGAGCCTACAGCCATATATTTCACATTCAGAATAATTCTAGGTGGAGGATTTGTCAGGAAATAGTTCTTACTTTATTTGAGTGAATCAAAATCAATAGTTTTCTATTAGCTTAAAGAGAATTTTCAGCAGTCTTGAGATTTTATAGAAGGTTTTAAGATTATTCATGTTGAGAAAAATTCAGTTTGAGATGTTTTGCTGATATTTTCATTGATTTTCATAGAGAAAGGCCTATTTCTCTATTAACTGCATTCCTTTGTCACTATTACAGGGTTCTGGAACTCCTGATATACATCAGATGAAGGTGAACAGCATAGGAATCACGCTAAGAAGTCCCTCAATATCAATGAACAAGAGCAAGAATGGATAATTTAGAAGTGTAGCTCTTCCATTTTGCTAAATTTCTCAACACAAACCTGGGTTCACACACACACACACACACACACACACACACACACACACAATCCTTTATTCCTAGTTTTGTTTTGCTTTTTACCATTCCCACTTTCCATCCTGTGATACAGCCCTCATCCTCTTTAGCCTGGACTATTGTTACCACTTTCAACTTATATTCCTAAATCAATCCTCAATGTCTTCAAATCTATACTTACATTGCTGTCATTAGGATCTTTATGAAACCAGAGAACAACGTGATTCTCTATTATGCATGCTTAAAATGCCTCATAGGAGTTTATCATTATTTCAATGATAAATTATGTCTTTCTTAATATAGTACAGAGCACTGATATTTTAAAACTTTGAGTTTTCTAAACACATTATTTAATCTTTTTATCTATGCTTTTGCATATGATGTTGTTTCAGCGATGTGAAATTTCCTTTTCCGTGTTGCCATCTTGAAAAAAATGCTTTCCATCCTTAAAAAGCTATTTTTGATGTCAAGTTCTCCAAAAGGGATTCTCAAGCATTTTCTAACACCATTAAAGAGTTAATCATAACTCCCTTTATTATCTCTATTTTTGTGCATATGCTGATATACCCATAAATAAAACTAGATAAAAATATCTACTTCATGGAGGCCAAAAAATCTATATAAAATAGACATAAGTAATAAAATGTATGATAGTAATAACTACTCAGGAAAAAAATAATTGAGGCAAATGTGAAAAGAAGGGCTAGGAGATGAGTGGTCAGGGAGAGCCTCACTGAGATGCATTTGAGAAAGGACATAAAGGAGGTGACAGCAGGGGTCTTGCAAACATCTAAAGAGCTTTTGCAGGCAAAGGAAATTAGAAATTTGAAGATTTCCAGGAGGATTTTCCACAGAGGATTTGAATAACACAGGAAGCCACTGGAGTGACTGCAGTAAATAATGGGTAGGATGAGTTGATTTACAAGGATTACATTGCATGAATTCTGCCCTCATCCATGTGCCAAATCAAATGCTTAGATTACATTAGATGGACAAGGTGTCTTTACTTTGTGTGATGCTTGTAAACAACTGAGAAACAGAGCATCTGCTGCTCTTGGCCTGGCAAGAGCCTAGAGCCATATATTTCACATGCAGAATAGTACTTTCCAACTAAGACCCACCAGATACATACAGCAAGTCTGTCCTTCACTTCTAATATTTAAATATTAGGTCACAATTCTTTCAAAGGGTAGTAATGTACGATCTACTTTTTCTAGGGCTGCTCATTTGTGACCATGACCTTGACATTTGAAAGTAGAATTAATGCTGGGACAAACATAAAAAGATTTGGGGTTAGAAAAACACTGTGATAGAGAACTGGAAAACTAATTTGAAAGTTATTCTACTGTGGGAGCCTTTAAGATGTATGCCAATTTAAATTCCAGTGGGAGAAAGGAGGGATAATAAACATGCAGTTGTCAGGTAAGATGCCCAATTATGTGAGAAGGTTAAAGAAGAGATTTTAAATACATTTTATAGTTTTAATGAAGGCAATTCTCTGTTGAAATCATTTCAATGGTCCTATTTGGAAAGAGATGGATGGCCACTAAAGTCTTTACTTAGACTTGTACATTCTTCCAGAGACCTTCTGTGTAAGCCTGAAAGCCAGGGAAACGTAAACCAGTACTTCATTCATCACAGGCTTGTGTCTGGACAAAAAGTAAAATGTTAGAAACCTGAAGTTCTTGAAGACATTCATCCTGCTAAATTAGTCCCATCTGTCACCTTAGAACTGAGAGGAACACCAGAAATTGTGGCAAATGGAATGCCTTTCCTCTTCGTTATATAATTTTTCAGTTTTCATTCATTCAAACATTTCCAATTATATTTTCCTTAACTCTATCAGTTACATAGATGTCATGCCACTGTACCTTCACAGAAAAGGAAGGGGAGGATTATGAAGGACGCATGAGAAGGGGAACTCTAGAACCAGACTGACAGGGTCTGGTTTTCACCCTGCCACACACCATGCGATGTTGGTCTAAGTATTTGACTTCTCTATGACTCAGTTTCCTTCTCTATAAAAGGATAAAAATCTATCTCATAATTTGTAATATCAATTGAATAGTAAAAAATTTAAAATGCTTTAATAGTGCCTAGAACCATTATAAGAGATGAATCATAATATTATGAGACTGAATCATAATATTAAACATAAGGAAAACTCTCTGACTGAAACCCCAATATCTGTGCAATACAGTGAATGCATATACATTCATCAATGTACAAAAACTTTAAATAAATAGGTTAAATCTTTTATGTCTGTTTGCCTCTATCATATTTATCATCCATCCAATTCACCTATCTTGGTAATAATTTACTCAGTTTTTCTTAATCTTTTGCAATTCCTCTCATTCCGGAGACCTATGCCATTACCAAAACAAGACTTTTTAGAATGGAAGAAGCCACATTGTTAAGGATTATTCCTACAGGAAGGAAAGAAGAAAATGAGAGGAAGGGCAGGAGAAAGCAAAGAGGAAGCCTTTATTAAGCACAAACTCTGAGCTGAAGAACTTATGCCTCATCAGAACCCAGCATCTGCTTTCTTTTCAATTCTGAAGACCCAGTATCCAACACAAATTTCTCAGGGAAGCATCTAATATAGATTCTTTCACTCTTTGTGCAACTTTACTAGGACCAGGATGAGTCCCTAAAAAGTAAGTAGACCTTAATGACTATATTAACATGTTGTTATCTTGTATATTATATACATATATATCATGTATATGTGTATTTCTTAAGCTACTTTAACATTGATTCCTCTAAAATATCAGACTACCTGATTTGGGAATTTTTTCATTCACCAATTTCTAAAAACAGGCCCCCTTCATGCTCCATGTAGCTCTATCACAGGTGGGTGAGCCCAATAACTTTGTCAGACATGAGTGAAACCAGAGGTGAGAACTTGATCCTATGGTGTAGAAAACAGCTTCCCTTCCCAAAGAACTTAGGCTTAAGACTGAGAAAGAAACCTTTTCTCATCATGAAATTGATTATGTATCAATTGTATAAATGTCAAGGAACATTGAGGGCCATGTGCACCAACAAGTGGACTGAAGGAGAAGAAAACACTGATCCACAGAGAGAGAGGAATTAATTTGCAGAGGCAGAAATGGGCAGAAATCCTATTGATGTCCCCAGTACCTGTTATTTGTTATTTTTTCTTTTCTTATTTGGCGTCAGGGATTGAACCAGGGGGCACTTAATCATTGAGCCATATCCCAGTCCTTTACTAGTATTATTATTATTATTATTATTATGATGATGATGATGATGATGAGATAGGATTTTGCCAAGTTGCTTAGTTCTTTTTTATTTTAATTTTATTAGTGCACTATGGTTAGCCATTATAGTTGGGTTCCTTTGGACAAAATCAGACATGCATGGAATTTGATTTATTCCATTTCAGTCCCTAGCCCCACTCATTTTCCTCTTCCCTCCCCTTATTCTCCTTTCACTATTCTGCTGGCTTTCCTTTCACTAGTTTATTTATTTAATTTTGATTAGTGCTTTGCAGATATATAAACCTTCCACACACTCCCCGTTTAGTGTAAGGAGTCTAAATCTCCACAGGTCTCACATTCACTGCTATAGATGGGAATTACCCAATATCAGCCCTCAAGTGCAAATGCTTCTCTGTGGGTTCTGTGGGTCACCAGCAACCAAAGGAGCTCTATCTTCTTGGTATTCAGAGCTTGGATTCCTGGGTATAGTCTTTGTACCTGTTTCAGTCACACTGATCCAGGCACACTCTGGGACCCACATTAGGCCACTGCTAGGTCAGGCTGGCAAATTCCTTTATGAATTCCAGATTTCCTGCCTCCACCAGCTGCTTCAAGGTTCCCATGGACTATCCAACCATTGGCCCAGAGATTTTTGTCATTTTTAACTGAATAACTTCCCTACAATTTCTGGGTCCATTATGATCAGCCTCCCTCCGTATTCCAGAGGTTCTCCCAAGCCAATTTTTTTTTCACTGTGTTTTCTTCTCTCTGCCTGTGTCCCCTCTCCCCTTAGCAGCCACCAGTGCCAGATAAGCTGGTGCTTATATTTGAAGTTCTGACTTTCTGTATCTCTACAATTTCTTTAACTGTCCAGTATTAAATTTGGTGAGTTCCCTTAGTTACCCACCTCACTGAGGAGGAGTCTTTGCACTTTTTAAATCTTCAGCTAAGAAACTGCTAGGAAGTACACCTTTTCTCGAATCTTCCATCTTTACTGTTTTTTTTTTCTTTTATGATTCCTGGATGTGGTCTTCCCCATATTATAATTCACATTTTTAACCTAGGTTAGCCCAAAAGAAGTTTGTGTATCTTGGAAACAAAAGACTTTCTGTAAATATACCTATTAGAGGTATATTTATCAAAGGACAAGGTATATCAAGAAATTATTGTTATCAAGATATTAATTTCAGGTTGAGCACAATGGCACATGCCTGTAATCCCAGCAGTTCAGGAAGCTGAGGAAGGAAGATCATGAGATCATAAGTTCAAAGCCAGCCTCAGCAACTTAGCAAGTCCCTAAGCAACTCAGCAAGACTCTGTCTCTAAATAAAATACAAAATAAAAAAAAAAAGTAGGGCTAAGGATGTGGTTCAGTGGTTAAGCATCCCTGGGTTCATTCCCAGTACCAACATATATTTCATATGTTGTATGTACAAAAAAAATGAAATATCTTGCACATTTCCCTAGAAACAACAAACATAAAACAGATAAACTGTAACATGATGTGGTGAACTTCCCACTCTCAGTGAGTGAGAGGCCTTGGCCAGTTGATGGAATCTGTTCTAGGTAGGGTTATTAATAAACAGTACTTTATCCTGGACCCTCGACATCATTGCTGACACTGTATATTCATGGACTGATTCTCACAGATCAATAGCCATCTTTCAAAGTTATAAAAGTCATCATCCTCACCTGGCTGGCAAGCTCCCTCCAGAGCCCTGTCCCTCCATTTCAGCCGAAGGTAGGAATCCTACTAGCTCTACAATCAAAACAAGCTGTCACCATAGTTCTTGCTCTTCACAAAAACTAAGTATTCTCATTCAACTCTGCCGGTGTAGCCTGGGTGGCAGTTACAGATCCATCCATTGCTAAGTTGTTGGAGGCAAATTAGTCAATGGTACCTGTCTAGAGTAAACCCAATGACTGATGTTTTCACCTGAAATATTATAAGACTCCAAGCACAAAGGTATTAGCCTGTTTGTTGGTATTATTGTGGATGCCAACATTTGTAGAATTCAAAGATTATCAACATTAATGAATTTAGAATTCTTTAGAATTAGAAGTTGACATCAGAAACTATATGTTTTTAATGGTGGGTGCCTTGAGAAGTCAAGATGAGTTCATCAGTTGACACGGGGCTTGGAAAACACAATCCCACAAACTAGTCACAATATCATGCATTAGAACTAAGTTAAATATTCACAAGTCACATCCTCCAAAGACACCAAGATCATAAATATTTAATAGATAATAAATATCCATCTGTAAGATTTATATATTTGATTTGTAGTTATTAGAAAAGCATTTTGTTCTTTAGAGGTTTCCCAACTGTATTTTACTTTTAACTATAATGACTAATTGTCATCTAAGCATTAATCCTGAGATTATGAAATGCAGGCATTCTGAGAAAATAAATGTACTCACTTGATGTTTATGACAGGAAAACAGGTTTGAAACATCTAACCTTGCTCTATAATCTAGCTATAATTATCTCAACCTGTATAAAATCTGCTCACATGCTCTTGACATTAAAAACTACCTACTTCAATCCTTGTATCATTTTGTTCACAGAATAAATAGTCATTATGACAAGTACTTTTTAAGCATGTAGAATATCAATTTCCCCACCAAAATGTTTATTTGTAAAAACCTTGAATTTTAGAAAATGCGAAGTTCAAATCTAGTGTTTTCCTTGGTACAATCCACTGGGCCCACAGATCAATTTTGTTTGAACAGCTGAGAAAGAAAATAAGCACAAGTGTTTTTGTTGATGTCACAGTTTTCCCCATTGTCTTACACTCACCAATTGCACATTTATATTATCATGTTTGCCCCATACACAAATAAATTTGTGATCTTTTTTTTTTTTTAGTTTACCTTCCGATACAATTAAATTTACATCTCCAATAGTTTGTTTGCTTGTACACACTGACAAATGTTACAGCATGAACAGGGCATGAGGGACTGCTATTTACCTTAAGAACAAAAGAATAATTTATCACTGTACCAAACAACAAAACCAAATCCCCTTTCAGTGTTAATAATTCATTATAAAGGAAGAAGCTATCAATTAGGGGGAAAAATCAATTTGAGAGTACAAGAGGGAAAAAGGTCACTATCATCAAATTTGCAGTAGCTCTCCTCTAAATTAGATATCTAAGACGTACCTGAGGCTTGCCATTGGCCCCAGCAAAGAATAATGAGCAATGAATTAACAGCTACATTTCTGGTTTTCCTCCCAATCCCCAAACTAAGTCAAGAAGTGAGAGTTCACTAATCAGGACCATAATGGTTGCTAGGAAATAAATATTTGTCAGCATAGTCTATCTTCAACCTCATAGGGAGCTTTATCCAAAGTCCTATTAACATACTGGCTAATTGACGCTCAAAATAAATATGTCTCTAAGAAGTTATTGGTGTTGTTCTGATTCCCCAGCTACTGAA
The DNA here is from genome assembly GCF_964194105.1 of Spermophilus citellus. Taxonomy (NCBI): domain Eukaryota; kingdom Metazoa; phylum Chordata; class Mammalia; order Rodentia; family Sciuridae; genus Spermophilus; species Spermophilus citellus. The sequence continues at coordinate 139,978,322 of NC_138186.1, read as the reverse complement.
AGTCCTGCATCACCAATAAAGTAGTTCAAATAGAAAGGAAGTTAATTTGTGCAAATGGATCAAGAACTCTTGGGGTTTTTTTAAGAGTGTCTCTCAAAAGACAGGAAGTGTTTGAGAGTTAGGCATTGTTTCACTGATGAGAGCCCATTTTTAATACTTATCATGCTAATTAAGGCAATGGCTTCACTAATATAAACTCCTTTCTGACAGTATGCCTTTTAGCAATCTCTCCTACCTTAATCAAGAGGAGGATTGCTGAAGGTGTGTTGCTGCAGTCTCTGAATTACCTGACAAAAGATGACCTCCTGAGATGAAGTGTGACTAACTAGAAGGATTGGAGCATGTGGGTGCCAGCATAAACTAAATTAAACACAAATAATATCATGAGTAGTCTCCATAGATGAAGAATCTCTATGTGCACTTGAAAGTGTGAAAATGGAAAAAGTTAAATATTCTAAGCTTTTAGAAATGCAAGAATTATAAAAAAAAAATGTTTGAAGATATAGTGGAAGCTCACCATCATTCAATCTCCTTATTATTGGTCTTAGTCCATTTGTGCTGCTGTAATTGAATATGTCGCACTGGGTAATATATAAGGAACACAAATTTATTGGCTCATAGTCCTAGAAGTCAGAAAGGCCAAGATCATGACACTCCTATCTTCTCAGTCTCTGGGGAAGGACATTTTATTGTGTCTCCCCCCAGTGGAATGTGGGAGAGAGCAAGAAGGGGCTGAACTTCTTTTTTTTTTTTTATATTCCAGTCAGGATGAGGTCCTTGTTCCCCTTTGATATTGCAACAAAATACTTTATACCGAATTTTCACAAGCCTAAGTTTTCCCCAGGTATTAGTTCTAACATCCCAATTACTGAAGAACCCAGGCCCTTCAGCACTGGACAAAGAAAAATGAGTAGCAGAATATCTACTGACTAAAGGTACTTAGTAGGTATTTTACAAAACTACTGAGTAAATCTCTTCTTTGTCAGGTAAGGGTGGGAATAAGGATGTGGAATTAGGATTAGTTATCAAGAAATTTAACATAAAAGAATGAAACACTGTATTAGGATAATTTATCCAGAACAAAATTACAAGCCACTGGGAAATCAGATAGGATTCAGAAATGAACAAAGGTACGGATGTTAAATACTTGGGAAGCAAAGGGAAAGTGTTTCCCAGTAGGACAGAAGCTAAGAAGGACTCCTTGGCAGGAAGCTGATGTGTTTGAAGTACTGAAAGAGTGTATGCAGACTGCAGTTTATAAACAGTCTAATTTTATGTATAAAATCAAAAAATGAAATAAGAAATTATAAAAGGATACCAGTGCTTTTAATCCAATGTTAATCCGCTTTAAGAAATGTTTTATGTCTGATTCTTCCCACAACATTGTGAAATGAGGTTGATTCTCAAGTAAGTTTTAATAAAAGCAACAGGTATCTTATATGGGTCCTGTCTGATGATGAAAATGAGTGCCAGTCTGTGCCTCTGTTTGTATTTAAGTAAATACAACTTTGTTCCATGAGAATAAACCTCATTTCCCTCAGAACATCTCAGTATTACAATAAGAAGCAGGTGTTCTTCTCATTTCTTAGATGGATAAATTAAAAAACAAAGAGGTGTACAGACAGCTCAGGAAAAGCAGACAGCTGCTGAGGCCAGAGTGAGATTTAGTTATTTTGTGTGGACCTCGCAAGCTAATTTCCCTCTTGAATCTGCTCCAACAGGAGGACAACGTGCTGATACAAAGGCTGTCCCTGTTCTGCACTGAACCCATATTCAGTAATCAAGTTGAAGTTTGACTGCCCAGGAAAATTCATTTCAAGGCAGAGTTAGCAGGTATATATGTGAACTCCTGGTAAGGAAGCCTGTACCTCAAAGTATGTCAGTCATCTTTGGGTAATTTATGCTCAGTTGCATTAGTCTCAAAGCAACACAATCTTTAAAGACATTGTACATAATGTTTATAGCAGCTGTAAAGAGCTACCAAGAGAAACAGGGATTTTGAATTTCATTCAGTCCATTGCATGATTCTCATTTGTTCCACTTTATTTGGACTCTGGGTCTTTAAGCTGATCTTTACAGTCATTCCAAAAACATGTTTGACTAATGTAAACTAAAAGTCCAAATCAGTGAATACTGAGCTACAGGGTTTGGTAGGAATTTGTGTTATATACAAATTAGGAAAGTAACTAATCATGTTTGACATTAAAATAATACAAAACAAAAGTTTAAATATTAAAGCAATAAACTATTTGGAAACATAATACAACTTTAGAGTAAGCTTTAAATGTATCCAGAATAATTTATGCCAGGTAAGAAGTCAAGAATGTTAATTTTATTCCTCTTTTTTTCCCCTTAGACAGTATGGTCTGGATAATTTTGCTGTATCTGTGGAATATACCAGTTTTGAGATTGTCTTAGATACTGACTTCATTATCACAAGCTATTTTACTCTTATTTACTCTATGGAAACACACACACACACACACACACACACACACACACACATTCTAGGGATATATATATATATATGTCTTTTTTTGTTTGTTTGTACATTTAGCTTTAATAAATTTCTTACAAGTATAATCCTTTCTAAATAAATCAGAAAAAAAAAGTTTTTATTGCTTTAGCTGCTCCTTGTTGACTACAGAGTAATGTCCACACCTTTTCAGCCTGACATTTAAGCTCCTGCACTAGAGGTTCTGAACAAAACCTTCCTTCCTTCAATTTTTGTACATCTTTTCAGGCAATCAAAAATCCTCCCTCATTCTCCTCTCCCTTCTGCCCACATTCATATCTGGATCATCCTTCATCAGAATATTGTAATAGAACTATACTTTGGATCTGGGATGTCGCCTAATGTCACATGCATTAAAGGCTTGATCTGCAACTTGGCACTATTGGGAGGTGGTACAAACTTTAAGAAGTGGGATCTAGAGTGAGATTTTCTGGCCTTTGGGGACTTGCCCTTGAAGGACCTTGAAGGAGACTGTGGGACATTGTTCTTCCCCTTTCTCTTTCACTTTCTGACCATTAGATAAATAGCTTCCCCCTACACCCGCCCCTCACTGGGGATTAAACCCAGGGACACTTTTACCACTGAACAGCATTCCCAGTCCTATATTATTATTTTAACTTTGAAACAAGTTCTTGCTATGTTGCTTTGGGCCTTGCTAAATTGCTGAGACTAGCCTGGAACTTGCAATCCTCTTGCCTTAGCCTCCCACATTGCTGGGATTACAGACAAGCACCACCATGCCCAGAGAGGTAAGCAGCTTTTCTTTGCCATGTGTACCCCACCATGAAGTGCAGCCTCACCACAGGTACAAAAGCAATTGAGCCAACCTTTACTCTGTATAAAGTTATTACCTCAGGTATTTAAATAACGACTGAGAACTAACATTACTGGCAATCAAAGTATGAGCTAACAGGATGAATGGCAGGAATAAAACAAAAATAAACAGATTTAGAGGTCATTTCTAGGTTTCTTTCCTGGAAAGTCCAAAGGTATAGAAACAAACTATGAAGGGAGAGAAGAAGGAAAACAAAAAGTGAAAAATGATAATACTGTCATTTTGAACTATTTGAATGCTTCAATTTTGCGTATATTGTAATCTACGGTAAGAGCATTTGTATCTTCTTTTTTAAAAATATTCTTTATATGCTTCAATGGTTTTCTTAGTGATAGGTAACTATTAGGCACACAATAAATATTTGGTGAATAAATGAGCAATGTCAATTTTTCACTGACTTATCATTTTATTAATATATCTTTTATTTAAAAATGTCTATAAATCTTGACACTTATAATATAACCTAACTCAATTAGCAAAAGTTGAAAAGACTAACAATATCAAATATTGGAGAGGAGAAGGATCAACTGCAATGCATACATGACAGAAAGAGTAAATCAAAATGACCACTTTGGAAAAGAGTATGGTCAACTGCAATGATGAGTTTTTGGTGTGCATTATGTGGTATATGTTTTAGATCTTAAATATATGTTACACCTAGTCTTATGTACCAATTATTATTTTTAATGATTATAAAGCAAAAATGTTCAAAAAATTTGTAGGCTGATTCTTAAGTGTGTTACAGCATGGGATTCAGATTTTTGCTTTTTATCCTATTATACAGCCTACAAATAACTTTTTTAAGGGGAAAAAACACTGAGTTATACATAGACATAATTTGTAGGTCCTACCCTAGAGAAATGGCAATGTTAATAACAACTAATAGCATCATATGACAGTGGGATATTCAAAATTATAATGACTTTGCTGGATTCATTTCTTGTTTTTACTTCATTAACTTTTTTTCCTCATCAAAGTACTCTGAACAATGAACTTAGTTTGTCCAGCATATGGGAAGAATTAGACAAAAAATCTTTTATTTCACATTGTCATGCCCAAAATAATCTTTTTGTTTAGCCAGAATACTGGCTTTGTCCTCAAATTTACAAGCAGAGGGGGTGGTTTGTGACAAATATCAATTCAAGTGTTTTTGTTTAGTTTTTCTATGTAATTTTGCAGCATTTTTCTAGAACTTTATGTGGTCTGATTGTGACACAAAACATTTGCTCTTTGACTCAGTATGATCAGCCGAAACTATTGACCTAGATATTGAGCCCATTATTTCTCATCTCCTTTTAAGAGGTTTTGTCACTAAGCTATAAGGTCCATCTAATTCACCTTCCTGGAGTGTCCTAGCCCATGAGCCATTATACCTGCCAAGTTTTCTTTGTATATCCATCTGTCTCCCTTAGGAAATCACTCAAGGATAACATTTCACTGTCATATCACATGAAAAGCAAAGCTGTTTTTAACAATGTAACACTTTTAGTGGCAATGATCGTCACATCCATGAATTTTAAAGATCCATTTTTCTCTTATAAATGTAAGTTTTGTGTCCTCACATTCTTTGGGCGATATCTGAAGATTTTTCTGTTCCTAAAATCAGTGAATAGCTGAGAAAAACATTTTCCAACAATACAAATCTGCCATAGTTACTTAGGAATTAAAAGAAATTCAGAGAAATTTCTACTTTATTAACATATCAAAATTTTTTTTATTCATTGTAGGAAAGAAATCAATACAAGAATTGCAAAGAAATCTAGCAAGTAGGAGTTTACCTAGAAATGTAAATATTCTAAATGTCTTGTAGAGTCCTGTTTCTTATAATTTCTATGCCCTGGTCCCATCATCATCTCTCACTTTGTCTCATTCAAATGACAGAAGTAAAATGAAGATATTAATTCTACAAGTTAACAAATGAAAAGTCAATAAATGTTTCCTGAATAATATAGTAGGATAAAAAAACAAAAATCTGAATCCCATGCTGGAACACGCTTAAGAATCAGAATTTTCTTTAAGAAATCCTGCCATGAAGACTCCTATCTCTAGCATCTCTGTAACCAATGAACTTTTAGCCTCCAAAAATAGAAAATGCATCACCGCCAAGGGAGGCCTATTCCATCATTAGCCAGCTCTACTGGTTAGAAAATTATGTTAGAATTCAATTTACTACTTTGTAGCTTTCCTACATTTGCTCTGTGTCTGTCTATTAGAACAACGAGCCCATCCTTAGATTTACTTAAGGATTTTTAATGCCTGTTTAAAATATCCCCTTAGGGGATGGGGATACAGTTCAGTGGTAAAGCATTTGCTTAACATGTGCTAGGCCCTGAATATGATCCCCAGCACTGCAAAAAATTAAAATATCCCCTTTTACTTTTTTATTTCACTAAAACATTTCCCAGAAGATAATTTTCAGGTTTTTTTTCTCCAAAGAGGTTTCCAAGTTTTCCTACAGAATAGCATTTTGTCAGTGTAATACTAAATATATGGTACTCAGAAGCAGATGTAATATTTTGGATGTTAGCCATTTTATATACCATAGACTTTAAATTTCTATTACTTCAACCAAACATAATTCTAACGCTTGTATAATTCAAGGATTGTTCATTTAGCAAATATTTATCACTGGGCATGGTAGTGCATGCCAGTAATCTCAGAAACTCAGGAGGCTAAGGTAGGAGGATCACAAGTTTGAGGCCAGCCTCAGCAACTTAGTGAAGCCCAAAGCAACTTAACGAGACTCCATCTCAAAATTAAAAATTAAAAGAGCTATGGCATAGCTCCATAGTTTTAAAACCCCTGGGTTCAATGCACAGTATTAAAAAAAATAATTCACCAAGTATCTACTAAATGCTAAGTTTTAGGTAGGCCTTGGGAATTTAAAATCAAAGAAGGCTTCCTTCCTTCCGTCCTATAGCTGTATTACCCTATTAAATCATGAGGGTTTATAATTAGTTAAAACTCCATCTCTTCTGCATTTGTATTTCTACAAGCTGATCACTACCTCTCTCTATTGCTATGCAGAGAAATTTACCTCCCAAACTGTGAAGTTCACTGACTTTAATCACAATGTTCCTTTTTTAATGGGAAATTTTTATTCTCCTTTTCCAAACTATATAGTCTGCTTGTTATCCCTTTCAACTTGTATGAGGATGAGAAAAAAAAAGTTGTATTTTTTTTCTTAAAAGGCCTTTGCAAATATGAGTAGTATGGAGACAAGGACAGACACCTCTCTGCTCTCCTTAAGTCTTGGTGGGCACAATGGTTATTATCAGATTAGAGCACATCACTTCTGTCACTCACCCAACATTGTATCAATTGCTTCACAAATCATATCAAGGGCTTCACCAAGCATACCTAGAGCTTTACTCAGGATACACTGTGAGCATATTTTTCTGATTTACCATGTTAAAGATTCCATTATGAATGAATATAAGGTTTCTTATGCCTTGTTCTCAGTAAACTCATATTGCGATGTCAAATTCTCCAAAGTTCTTCTAAATACTCACAAATGTTTTATTACTTCACTCTATAATTTGTATAGATATTGAGATTATGTTTTCAGGTCTATTGTTTCCAAGTTCTCTCTTTTTATTTTCTGGAAATTAAGCAATTGACTCACAGTTTTCTGTCACTTTTCATCCCCCATCCTTCCCCTTTCTCCCAATTAGCACGAAAATAATGATTCTTCCTATCGAACTAGGCACTTACTAATGCTAAAAATGAAGACAGGCTCACAGTGAGAACAGAAATGGCTGAAAGGAGATGCTTCTGCATGGTGCACACCTGAGGTTTTCAGATTCCTTTCAGTTCCCTTATGATTCTTCAAATGAAAGACTACTTTCTACTACTTAATGGTAGTCCAATGACTGAAGCAGACATGATTAAAGTGCCTCTAGTTGAAAATAAGAAATAAAGCACAGCATGGTGGTGCATGCCTGTAATCCTAGAAGTTTGGGAGGCTGAGGCAGGGAGATCACAAGTTCAAAGTCAGCCTCTGCAACTTAATGAAGTCCTAAGCAACCTAGCAAGATCCTGTTTCAAAATAAAAGTAAAAAGGGCTGGGAATGTGACTCAGTGGGTAAATACACCTGGGAAGAAAGAAAGAAAGAAAGAAAGAAAGAAAGAAAGAAAGAAAGAAAGAAAGAAAGAAAGGGAGGGAGGGAAAGAGAGAGAGAGAAAGAAAGAAGAGAGAAAGAAAGAAAGAAAGAAGAGAAAAAGAAAGATTTTCTACATATTTTTAATATGTGCATGAATCTCACCTGAGGATCCTGTTTAAACTGCAGATCCTAGATCAGTTGGTATGTGGTAAGCCCAAGAATCTACCTTTCCAATGATCTTCTAGGTTGATGCCCAGATTTTCACCGACAGGCTACACAATGGGGCAGTTATGGGATATGGGCAACCTCTCAAAGCTGGAAAACATGAGGACCCGATATTTATTTATTTATTTATTTTGATACTGGGGATTAAACCCAGAGGTGCTTAACCACTGAACCACATCCCCAGCCCTTATTTATATTTTATTTAGAGACAGGGTCTAGCTAAATTGCTAAGATGGCCTGGAACCTGCAATCCTCCTTCTTCAGCCTCATGATCTGCTGGATTACAAGCAGAACCCAGTTTTCTTCCACAGCCTACACAAAGGAATGCAGTCCTATTTATATCTTGATTTTAGCTCAATGAGACTCATTTTATACTTCTGCAGAGCTGTAAAAATTGTTTTAATCCAATATATATGGTAATTTGTTATAGAAGCAATAGAAAACTAATAGATTCTCCATACTAGTGTTTTCCTGAATAAAGAACTAACTCAAATTGTCTACATAATATCATGGGTTTCTCTTTTTAAAAATTAGATAATATTTGAGTGAAACTTTTGTCCTCTGAATTGCTACTTCATTTTCAATCTTCAAAACTATAAGGAAACTCATTTCATGTAAGAGTCAGTGGTGCATGTGTATGACAATATAGTATACTTTATTGCACTAACTGAGCATCTGGAATTTGTTTAAAAAGTACTCAAAATTGGTGGTTTCATTTTTATTTTAGAGTAAGATTTACTACTTAAACTAATTAAGTAGAGCCCAATTTTTAAGTGTGAAATTTTGTTGGTTTTTTTAGGGGTTCAAAATGTGTCACCATTAGTGTTTAAAAAAAAAATAATTGAAAACCTATGAAATGATTTTTTTTTGTTAAAATTTTTCTCCTAGTGGTATTTAAAGAAAGTTCTGCCACATTTACCACCAAATAAGTTTAAATGTCAACATAATAACTTTTTAATAAACTCTAAATTAGTTATAATCTTGGTTGGAAGAAATTAGTACAAATATTGCAATGGAAAAACATCAGGAATTGGGCCCCATACATGCACAACTTTAAACTCCCAGAGAAGGGGGAAGGGATATCAATAAAAGTATTCTGAAATTTTATGTTTCTAAATAATGGAAGTTTTATCATGCAACAAAATGAAAATTACCTAAAAATAAGTGCACATAATTTGATGGCAAAATATCTGCATCTCAAGTATGAAGTTGCTAAAGAATATAAAAATATGTTTATATAAAGATAAAGATAAAGACTTATAAATGAGCTTAATCTATTCAGATATAGTGGCCTCTTCTTTATACAACATTCAACAATCTCTGTTCTAGAAAGTTGACTCCAGGAAGCAAAAGGACTAATTTTCAATGTAAAATGTTCAACAATAAAGAATATCACACTGTCTCCAGTAGGAGAGGAGATCAGAAAAAAAATGTGAGATCAGAATGAGAAGAGCCTCAGTGGATGCCTAAATGGAAAGAAAATCAGGGAAGGGTTCCAGTATCACAATAAAACAATAGTTGAAGCAGCATGGAACTTTCATCATTAGAGGTTTGAAGTTGCAAACAACAGAAACCCACACCAACTTTTCGAAAATGGGTATTATTTGAGATCTTACAATGTTGTTCACAGTTCTTTGCATTGGAGAACAGGAGGAAATGAGGGCAACAAAGCAAGACCAAGTTCCAGAACCAGTCCATAAAAGTCACCAGTGCTTCTGTTACTAAACATTGGAGCAGGTCTGCCATAGCTTTTGGCACTGAACATCGAACGCCATAGTAATACTGCTATAGTAATACTGTAGTAAAGCCATAGTAACACTGCTAGAAACAGTATTACTGACACTTCTGCTGACACTATTCATCACCAAAATGGATTTTTCTCCAAATCTTACTCCTTTGAATCAGTAACTTCTTATTTAAAGTCAGAAGAGGTTATCATTCCAACCAGACTGGCAGTATTCAAAAACACAAATAATAATTAATATTGACAAGGATAGGGGTGGGAACGAACTCTTAAACATAGTTGGTCAGAATACAAATTAGAACAGCCACTATGGAAATAAGTATGGAGTTTCCTCAAAAAACTAAAAATAAAATTACCATGTGATCCAGCTATACCACTCCAGACATTTACACAAAAGAATCAAAGTCAGCATACTTTACAGATACATGCATACCTATGTTTATAGTAGTACAATTCAGAATAACCATGATATGAAATTAGTCTAGGTATCTGTGAAGAAATGAATGTATAAAGAAAATATGATGTATATATACATAATGGTATTTAATTCAACTGTAAAGAAGAATGAAATCCTATCATTTACAAGAAAATGGATGGAGATGAAGACCATCGTGCTAAGCAAAATGTCAGATTCAAAAGTATTGTATATTTTCTCTCATATGAGAAATTTAAAGGAAGAGGTGAAGCGGGACATCATGAATGTAAAAGGGAAACTTACTGTAGAGAAAGGGGAGGCATAAGGGAGAGTAAAAGGTGGTAGTAGGAAATTAATCTGATCAAACTATGTTATAAGCATTATGAATATGCCACAATGAAACACAATATTCTGAATAATTAATATGAAACATTAAAAAAGTTAGAAGAGGTTGTGTATTTGGTTTTTTTTGTTTGTTTTTTTTTAATTTCAAAGAATCAATTGTATTGACAACTAACATCTCAACAGCAAAAACAGAATCCAAAAAACCAAGAAATTAACTTTTTCATGTGAAAAAAGAATACTGCCAATATGTAATTCTATACAGAGTAAGAATATCAACATCAATTCACAAAGATGGGGAGAACAAGAGATGCAAAACAGTAAAAAATTTAAAAAGCAAATAAACAAGTAGAAACTGATTTCATAGACTATAGAATCCTAAGGTAGCAGTAGATGATGGAAAATTATCAGGATCCACACTGCAAAATCTTCATAATGTTCAGAAACTGAGAGTTATCAAATACTTTTGCAACTGGGGGAAATGTTTGGCTAAAGTAGAAGATTGGTTGTAAGCCATTTAGGAAAAAAACAAATCTTTGGACATTTTTGCCCTACCACTCATTCACTGGATGATTGCCTCTCCATCCCCATAGATGGGTCCTTGTTCAAGAGATGACGTGATGGAGGGTCTGTGGACTTATGGAGGCCAAATCCAGGGATAGTAAGTAGGCTTATGCATAGTAAACTTTGAATATGGGTATTCTCAGCTCTCCCTCTGCACTCAGCCCCTAGAAGCAGTTAGGCTTTAGCTTTCCAAGAAGGCTGGATGACTGTTCTCTGTGCATGTGTCTAGTCTAAGATAACAGGGGATTCCCATTCAAAAGGCTCACCTGATCACTTCACAGCAAATCTCAAAGTCAACAAGTCCCATTAAACTGCTCAGAACTCCCAATGAGCTTTTTTTTTCTTTCCATTTTACCCACAAGGCTGGTTAGAAATCAAAGGAACACATCAGAAGTAAAAGAAAGACCAGAACAAATGTAGGACATAGGGGTAAGGCAACTAAGGGAAAACAAACTATGTAGCAAAACAAGAACTTATAATAAAATGCCCTTAAAATGGTATTGCACTCATGAAACAAGGGTGGGATGTGTGCTAATTCCATCTATTGGCTCCAAGCCCCATTCCCACCTTTTCAAGTTCTCTGTAACACAGCAGGGTTAGAAGCTAGCCAATTACATTTCCAGGCTCCCTGGAAGGTGCTTCTGTTTAGGTTCTGCCAGTGTGAGATGCTAGGGGGTCCTGGAAGGTGGGAGGAACAAAGGAGACATTTTCTTTCCTGTTTTGGAAGTGCCTTTGGTGGAGGCAGTGGCAGCAGCAGTAGCACCAGCAGAAGCAGGCAAAATGGGGCTTCTGACTTCTTCCTCAGTAGCACTGATACAGTTCAATGCAGTAGTGGCAGGGGCCTGCATTGCAAAGCAGCAGTGAGGATGGGCTTTGGGCCCTGACAGTTGTTTGATCCTTGTCCTCTTTCCTTTTGCTCCTCCTTCACTCCTGAAGTGATTATAGCCAATCCCTTCTTCAAATTCCTCTTTGCTTGAAGTAGTTCAAGTGGTTTCTGTTTTGTTGAGTGAACCACTAATTGATTAAAATGTTAGAATTTTTTTTTTTTTTTTTTTTTTTTTTGTACTAGGGATTGAACTCAGAGGCACTTGACCACAGAGTCACATCCCTAGTCCTATTTTATATTTTATTTGGAGTCAGGGTCTCACTGAGTTGCTTGGTGCTTCACTGTTGCTGAGGCTGCCTTTGAACTCATGATCCTCCTTCTCAGCCTCTGGAGCTGCTGGAATTACAGGCAGAGACAGTGCTGTAGGAGTTCAGCCAAGTCCTTCCTCGATGCGGCGGATCCTCCTGGCCAGCTGCACATCCTTGGGGAAAAGAGTGACTCGGCCAGCATGTAAAGAGAGGAGGTAGGCATCCTCAAAGAGGTGAACTAAAAATGCTTCTGCTGCCTCTTGAAGGGCCAACAGGGCCTGGGCTTGCCAACTGAAGTCCACACCACGTGTGAATTTCATACATATTTCTCTTGCCAGGCGGCTGAAGGGGTACTTCCTTATCAAGAGGTCTGTGCTCTTCTGTAGATTTTTGATCTCCTTAATCCAGCGAATTCTTCTCCGACTGTGTGGACGAGAGGAAGAACCTAAGGAGGCTTCCCGCCGCGGGGTCCCGCGAGGTGGACTCGCGCTGCGCCTCTTCGGGGTCTCTGGCTTGCGGCGTCGGCGGCGAGAGCCCATCGCCGGCCACAAAGGGTCCCGGCTCCCGGTCGCCCCACGGATCCTGTTCGGTCTTGCGGTCCCGTAGCTGAAGGCTGGTTACCGACAGAGGACGAGGTTGTGTATTTGTCTAGGTGGTAGAATAAAGGTCATGTGCTCACATCATATATCAAAAGTACTCTGGGGATACAAATATCAAGTATGAGAATATCTATTATATAAGACAGACTCTATCTCTCACCTACACTATAGTTATCCCCTTGTTATCCACAGGGATTGCTTCCAGGACACCTCTATACACAAATCCCACCTTCCTGCCCTCTGTGGAGCCCAAAATTTGTAGATGCTCAAGACCCTTATATAACATGGCATAATATTTGCATATAACCTATGCACATCCTCCTGGAAATTTAAATCATCTTTAGATTATTCATAGCACATAATTCAATGAAAATGCCATCAAAGTAGCTGTTATTCTGTGTTGTATGGGAAATAATAACAAGGAAAAATATCATTATATATTTGGTATAGATACAATTTTTCTTTTTTCCGAATATTTTCTATGTGTAGTTGGTTTGAATCCACAAATGTGAAAGGCCTACTGTAAGATATGGAGGGCCTACTGTAAATATGTGTAGAATCCCAGAAATATAAAGGGACTTAAGGTGTTGGTCAACCCTAGCCTCTCAGAAAAGGTATTATCCATTACAAGCAATCTGAATTAAATGAAAGGAAGCATGGAATTCCGTGAGTGTTGGTTTCCTTCAAATTAACTACAAATTTTTGGAGTAAGAGATGATGAAAAGATTCCTTCTACTTTTCCACTTACTCATTCTTTTTTTTTAAGAGAGAGAGAGAGAGAGAGAGAATTTTTTAATATTTATTTTTTAGTTACCAGCGGACACAACATCTTTGTTTGTATGTGGTGCAGGATCAAACCTGGGCCACACGCATGCCAGGCGAGCGTGCTACCGCTTGCGCCACATCCCCAGCCCATACTTACTCATTCTTATACTCACTACCTGAAGTACAAGAACATCAGTTGGTACTTTTAGATTATACCTGTGTGTCAACCCCTGTGATGATTCTGAGTACAAGATTAAGTATAATAACAATTATGGATTTACTGAATATTAGTACAATTTTTTATTTTTAAGAGCACAAATAAAAATTTTACAATCTATCTTTATGGTAAAAAATAACAAAAAAAAAAAGGGCTGGGGTTGTGGCTCAGTGGTAGAGCACTTGCCTAGCATGTGTGAGGCACTGGGTTCAATCCTCAGCACCACATAAAAATAAACAAATAAAATAAAGGCATTGTGTCCATCTACAACTCAAAAAAAAATTTTCCAAATAACAAAAAAATATAAATTAATTATAACAGTATCTTTAGCATACAATTTTGGTGCATTGTCTTCTCCATTTAATGGTTTATGAAAATATTGAAAAACACTGTTAGTTGCTTATAAAATTCTTTTATTCCATCTTCATAAACAACTTTATGAGGAAAATGGAACAGACTTGTTGCAGTTAGAGACTTGCTGAGGATTACACAAACATAGCAGAACTAAGGCCTCACCCAATTATATCTTAATTTCAAGTTCCAACTCCTAATTCCAAAGTTCAGCACTGATTAAAACATGCTGTAGGAGAAGCCCAGCAAAGTTTATCTTTCCCATTTTGTTTGATTCATTATTCTTTCCTAAGTATTAAAATTAATTATATCAAAACTTTAGGGGGAAAAAAGCCTGAAACTGCAACTGGGAGTACTTACATAATTGTAAATCCCTGTGAGCTTTTTGAGACCTTGGAAAATATTTTTGTAGAACCCCTATCTAAATAATTTGACTTCAAATAAATTATAGAGGGCTGGGGATGTGGTTTAGTTGTCAAGCACCCCTGGGCTCAGTCTTCAGCATCAAATTAATTAATTAATTAATTGCAGATCTAATAGGTCACTGTAAAATTAGCAAGGTATTGATGAAGATTATAATAATGGGTAGAAAAGAAGTATTTGTGTGTTTATTATCTAGTCATGTGAAGTCTCACAGTGTCCAGATGTCACCTCTTCCTGTTCAGAGCTAGGAACCATCCTCTTATGTTCTTTGTTCTCAACTGTGCTAATTTCATTATCTCCTACTGTGAGACTGTTATTATCCAATGTCATGCCTCATCAGAACCTGTTTGTGTTGAAACAATGCACATCTTCTTACCTATGCAGCTCCCTAATACTATTTGCTGAATGCTGGTTATATCATTACTGATGATTCCAAATTATCCCTCATACTGCCCATGGATATTTTCATCCAGCTGCTGATTTTCTTCTCAAAGAATAATGATGATTAACAAATATTGTCTTATACAGAGGAGGAAGGAAGCCTGGGCAATACTTCATTTATGGGCCACATTAAATTTATCATTCAGAATCTTACAGAATGTATGCGGAACAACACATCGTATAGTAACGTTGACTGCATGGTGCCCTCCTCATACCACCTCACCAAGAAAGACAAGGAAGGGACCCATGGGTGAAAGGAGAAGAATGTTCATATTTAAACAGGAATATGAATCCTATATCCCTCATGGCTTAAGACCAACCCAAGAGAGCATATTCTGGGAGCACTAACATTGCATAAAGATCTCAGAATCCCTGAAGACTGCACAATGCATAGTTATAAGCCTGAAAAGGAGTGGGGTTGGCCACCCTGGGTGCCATTGGTGGGGATGGGGAAGTACGGGGAAGGAAGCCTGCAAACCCACCCTACTACTAGTTGTTTACTTTTGTACTTTTTTTTGCCTTGTTGCTGCCTCATCTATGTCCTTATACCTGACTTAAACTCTAAAGAGAATTTATATGTGTGAGGAGTCCTGAAAGTCACGAATTCTCTGTAAATACATCTTCTCTGGTCTTGGTGAATTTGAGGACATTATGTGACAATTTTTCCTAGTTCTTTTGACCCTCAGTTTAAATATTTGTTTCTCTGGTTGAATTACATCTAAAATTTAGCAACTGGTTAATATCTTGCAATGGTCAATGTTTTGACAAATGCCTGTATGATGCTGCCTCAAAAGCAAATTACCAGTTAAATAAAGTATTGGATAAAATACAAAAATAAAGAAACACAATCTACTAAGTATTTGCTGAGTAATCTTGCCTGTGGCTGGACAAATATATATGCCAGCTGACATCTGTTTCGATCTATCCTTCTAAATATAAATGGGCAGTTTGACCTTATAGTTCTGTGCTGCTATTAACTGTGATCAAAGCATCCTATGACAAATTTTAAAGGGATCCTCAGGAAAAATAATGTCTGCTAGAGACTAGTAAGATCAAATTATGGGGAGGAGGAAAGGAAACATTTCTTTTAAGTATAAAGTTAGAAATGTCAAAAGGTTTTTATGTTTGTTATCACTACAGTGAATGCAACACGTTTAGCACATTACAGTGAATTATGTTACTTTCAATAATTTCATGTTGTTCCTTTTCAGTTGAACAACACAGTTAATGTTTTATCAGAAATTTATAGTTAATCTTTTATCAGAAATTTATAGTTATTCTTTTTCAATATGTGATTTAATTTTTTTCTTGGTAAGTAACATAGTTTTATCTAGCCAAGTATCATCTCTAATTTAATGATAAAATAACAAGAAAAATAAGTTAGATGCCAGATACATTTTAGTTGGAGAGTCAGTGGGGCTTAGAACCTGCCTGGCTACAAGAAAAGGAAGAAGTGAAGGATGGATTTTGAATTTTAACCTTGGATGCCTAAAAGATATTATTAGAAAAGCAATAGGGACTGCAAAGCAGAAGAGAGGGTTCAGCAGACATATTGATGGCCTTATCCTCAAGTGAATGTACCCACTAGGTACCTCAATTAATCCCTTAGCCTAGAAGCTGCATTCTTCCCTTTCATTTTTCATTTATAGAAGTCATGTGGGTATTCTCTGTTGTCTCTAATGTATCTATAAATCCAGAGGGGGGGAATCTCAATGAGAATTTATCCTTTCCTTTTGTAAATAAATCAAATTTCTAGCTTATGTTCTCAATTTCAGGTCATCCTTCATGGATGTTCAAAACATTGACATTATCCACAGTACTTTTCATGAATTAAGAGGCCATCAATAGGACAATTATCAATTTAAGTTATGCTTTACACTATGTGACCTTAATATCAATCTGTGCCCAAATTCAATGGTATATTAAAAAAAACTATCTTCATTAAAAATTGTAAATGAAAGACAAAAATTGGTCTGATGTACACATTTAAGGATGAATTCTGCTACTCTATTTTCCCAGACTCAATTTATATGAGCTATATTCCTGTTTTATTTTAAACCTGAAACAAATGAGGTTTGATATTACCTGAACCATAAGGGTGTAAGGAACTGGGCAGACAGTATTACCCCAACTATTGAAATTTTCTTGGAGATGCTGCCTTAAATTGGTCCTTTTGTTCATTCACTTGCCCTACACTTCAGGCTTTTATCAGTGTCTTAAGCAAAGACAGCTCAGACTTTGAACCCTCTGGTTTCCCTTATGCTGGTATAACATTTTCTCCCGTGTTATACCAATATACAACTGCCATATTCAAGGATGCCTTGACTCTTGTTTTTTGTCCTAGTTTCTAACATCATTTCAAACTAAACCTTTTGTACTCAAGGATATTTCTGGGCTTTTCACCAGCAGGAAATTTGATGATCTTTACACACAACCTAAACCATAATGTTAAAGTAGTGAGGGAAACATGTGGAATACAGTAATTTTATAGGTGACAAAACTGAGCACAGATAGATCTATTAACTAAGCAGGGCCGTAAAGCAAATTTGTGCCAGTTTTAAGCCTTGGAACCAAATGTTATATCTTCTACTTTAATGGTTTGTTTACCACAAAAGTTTATTTATTCTTTACCTATGATCCCAGGGCTAAGACCAAATTTAACAGTAATTTTATGGTAATCATTTGTACATACATCATTCTATATTCCAGCATCTTACTAAGCTTCATTACAAGGTATAGCTAATTCATTTTCACTTCTAAAACTGAGATCTTCCTGGAGTGAAATATAATAGCTACTAAAGCTATTCACTGGGAACAAATTCAAGCAACAGTTAAGTAGCAATATCCATTTGAAAGGATATGGAGAATCTAAATGATGTTGAGTAGCTATCAAAATGTATAAAATGGATATAGCTCAGATATATTGTCATCTTAGTAATGCTCCTGGAGAACTACTACCATCAAGGAGAAGTTTCATGGGGTTTTATAAGAAATTAAAACTTTAACACTTCCCAGGAGCACAGAACTAATTAGTTTGTGTAGTCATGATTCAGTACTATTTCAAAAGGATAATTCTGCATCCCAAATTGCCAAAGGGGTGGTCTAACAAGCTGGAAGCTCATTTTGTCTTTGGATTTCAATTCCTTTTGAAGATAAGTCAAACGAATATTAACAATGACACAAGCATGTTCAACCCTGAGAGGCACAGTGGGTTAAAAATCATAGAATTCCAGAGTCTCAAATCACAGCTTGTTCCAGCAACAACCCACATGAATTTCACCCTTCCCCACCAAAAATCAAAACATTAATTTAAGTGCTTTAAAACTAACATGGCTTTGTGTAAAGCATTTATTGGATGCTTGTCATGGAAATAAATCAAGAGATGGTAAGAAAAATGTCTTACACAGAAGAACTAGGATTTACAGTTCAGGTCAATATATCCTTCCTCTACCTTTTCTATTTTCCACAAGTCTCAGAGGAGAATAAGCTCCAATAATGAAACAGGAAGAATAAAAGTTGGAACATCTGACTTTCCAAGCCCTCAAGAGAAATTTATCAGTAAAAAGGAAAGATAAAAACTGAGTCCTGCTTGGTTTCTCATGTACACAGGAAGGACTTTTTACTTTGAACTTTTTATGTGTGCATTTTTAAATAAAGTACATAGGGATATAAACAACAAAGTTTCTTATTAAATACCTTCAGAAAATTAACAAAATTAATTTAATCAGAAAGCTTATTAGTTTCCTGTTTTGTTGTTTTGAGACTGGATACAGACTACTGAGTTAGTGAAAAGATAAGAATGTATTTTGCATTTTTGACTAACATTAGAAATTGCTGTTTCTCTGTTGAATGGTTTCTCCATTGTTAAGTAATTTTGGCATTGATGATCTTTTTTCTTATAGTTATACTATTTGCAATATTCATGGCAATGACAAAAATGACTGCACATATATCAATCCCCCTTGCTAGACTTATAAAAATCTCAAGAGGAAAAGTAACCTAATTGATTAAACAATTACTGTGTTCCTCTACTGATGCTAAGGGTATTAAGTACAAGTTTTACAGTAACTTTAGAAAGTATATATTATTGACCTCTGATACCAAAGAGTCTACCATGACACAGCACTCTACAGCCACTAGCAATTGCAGGTGGTCAACCAAAAATGTCAATTAGATGATGATTTTAATAAGCTAAGCTATGAAATCACCATGATGTTTTATTAAGATATCACAGAGCACCTGGGCACAGTGGAGCATGCCTGTAATCCCAGTAGCTCCAGAGGCTGACGCAGGAGGATCTTAAGTTCAAAGCCAGCCCCAGCAAAAGCAAGGCACAAAGCAACTCAGTGAGACCCTGTCTCTAAATAAAATATAATACAGGGCTGGGGATGTGGCTCAGTGGTTGAGTGCCCCAGAGTTCAATCCCTGGTACCCTCCCCACTCAAAAAAAGATATCACTGATGCACAAATAACTAATAAAACTATTTAGAAAAATCCCTAAATTACTCAATGCACCATTTTCTGAATATGTATTTAATGGCTTTTATCATTCCCCCCATATTTCCCTACTAGAAGGGATAATTAATGGTAAGATGATTTCATAGATGAAATTCCACAGAATTGTCATTAGATGCAACTCTGAGTTGATTTCCAATAATAGATATTAGTTCCAACCTTCAATTTTGAATAAGTATGTAAGGGATAGCTAACCAGAGATTTGAAGGAAGCCTGTGCCAAGGAACAGTGTGTGCTTCTGTGTGACACTAACTGGCACCTACAGAGAACTAGTCATGTTGACCTCATAGAAATCAATCTATCATCAATGAAAGTGTCTGGCTCAGATAATCTATGAGCTCCTGACACCCCTCCAAAACCCCACATGTTAGCTATAAGTATTAGTTCCCAACAGTCATATATTCAGTTACCAAAAACCTCAGTTGACAAACATGAAAATGTTGAGAAAAATCTTCAAAATTCACTTTCAATTCAGAACCTCCTTCTGCTTTGTAAGAAAATGAAAATATTGTTTGCTCTTTTATCATACTGAAAAAGCAGACATCCACATAATATTCAATGATCAGAAACCTCTCAAAGTGAGAAACTATTCCTTTAAAACCTGAACTTTGCTTTACTTGAGAAAAGAGTGTTTGGCATTAAGCTCATCTTCCTCAAAGCCACATTACTGCTGAGTGAAATAACAAAACTAGATTATTTAGCATGACAACCTGCTGGGCACACTTTTCTGAGTGGTTATCACAAACCCTACCTCAGGTGACGATTGCAAGGCCCACGGCCAAAAGCAAAGTGATTTCCAAGTACTGTATAAATCAACCAGAAATCATTTTGCTTGGCTCTCATATTGCTATTATGAAATAGAATGAATACAAACTAAGAAAGAAAAATCTGCTGCAGGCTGAACACTCCCTTTGCCTTTTCTTCATGTTCATGATAGACTTTGGTTCGTAAAGTACCATGGGATTGAAGACGTGTATAAAGTTCTCCAGCTTTATAAGGACATTCTGCAGCTTATATCTGGTTTCTGGTTACTGGCATATACCTGCTTTGGTAGCTCAAAGGACAGACTAATGGGTAGCATACAACTGTATCAAATGTGGAAGTAACTTTTGCTCAACTGGAGTATAGTATATTTTCAAAACATATTGAAAATTAGTTATGTACCAAAAATAATTTGTTGATAACTTCATAAGCATATATTATGTTCTAGGAACTTGGCAATCATTACTTCATTTTCAGTAGGCCTATTTTAACACAGCTCCATTTTAGAGTTGAGGAAACAGGAGAGATCAATTAATATATCCATTCACTTAAATATTATCAAAATGAACATAGTTTAATTCATTTATGAGTTGCTAAAAAATCAAGCATACAGTAGATGTTTAAAATATAATTGTTGTTGAATTTATCAATTCCAAAATTGAAGGTAATTTTCTTTGTACTATGCTAATTCTCTAAATAAGAAGGGAAAAAATGAGAGAAAGGGGGAGGGAAGGAGAGAGAAAATATCATCACTTTAGTTAAAAAAAAAAAGATGAAAAAAAGAAACTTCCATACTTTTAATTGTTCAGAACACTCAGACCATTCCAACTCCTTAATTTATTTTCTCAACAACTGAGTTAAAGGTTATAAATAAATAAAATAGTCTTGTTTGTAAAAGGAGGACTGCTGCTGTGTATATCTCATACACTTTAGTTCACACTCTCTAATATCAAGGGTCTCTTTGTGTACTATAGTTGTTAGATTAAATTTGGATTCTCAGGTAAACCACAAACTCATTAAGCCTCAGCCTCCTCCTTTCTAAATTAAGAATAACAATAATATCTAATCTGTCCTTCAGGATTATTATATGATTAAATGGGGAAAGAGTACAAAACACTTTGATAAATAATTAAAGCATTATCAGCACAACATATAATTAACTGCAACTTGTATGCATTTCAATACTTACAAAATTTATTTAGCATATACCCATCAGATTATACTGGTCGATGTCTCCTATGTATTAATTATCATGTAAAATTTATCTGGACTAAGAATATAGCCCAGTGGTAGAGTGCTTACCTTGTGTGTGTGAGGCTCTGGGTTCAATTCCCAGCACCCCATCCCTCAAAACAAAACAAGACAAAACAAAACAAAACAAAAAAAAGCATAAAATTTTTCTCAGAGAATGAAAAAACCTGCTAGTTCTTTACTGAAAATATACCCCATCACAATATTCTTTTTATTTTATTCTTTTTTCATTTACTGTTCCTAAATCTTCAAAATTGTGAAATTACTTGCTAAATTTTTTATCAAGTAATTTTTACTGAATTCTAAGATCCCAGTGTAATAATCCCTTGAAAAATTCTAATTCCAATTAAGGAAAGTATATACCAGATTAATTTATGTAGAAGTTCTAAACTCTACAAGAATGCATTGCAACTCTCTGGTGTAGCACAATGAAAACTATAGTTTAAAGTTACCTTCCTGGTATTAAGAACTACTTACTTTTGCAGCACAGGATCATATCACCTCCTAAAAGACATACAGTACAATAAAGAAGTATTCATAATTTCATTGAAATAAAGTATAAACTCTTTTCAATTCATTCAGATATTGACCTTGTAATAACCAAAAAACAGAGAGTTTATCACCCTGCAGTTATTACTCTGCATTGTTTCCAATAAGTTGGAAGGAGTATAAATTAAAGGCAGTAATCAACAGACTTGTGAGAGCCCATATGTGTCTGCCTCAATAAAGACCTGTCTTCTCAATAAACCTGGAGTAAACACTAAAATTCTGCAGTAGAATACTAATGTCTAAAAGATACCCCAAATTAACTGTAGTATAATTACATCTATAAAATATCCATAAATATAATTTCTAAATTAATAATTTATACCAGGGGACGTCTCAAAAACACCACTGAATGGTAAAGAATATGACTAGTGTTTAAAAAGCTAAAAAAGGAAACTACTTGCAATTCATAGGACAAGGCCAAGAAAAGATCATTTATGAAAGGGAAACTAATAAGTCAATACATAATAGAAAATTACAAACTTTTCTCCTAAGGAAACACCAAAAATACATAAGTCAAATTAAGGTTAACCAGTATATATCATCAGTCTAGTAAAGAACTAAAGAAAAAGAGTAATAATCAACATAGGGTTTAGAAAAAAAAGAGTACTGAAAATAAAATATATCAATTTTTTATTCAGAAACTTCTAAGGTACTGTATCTAAAGGAGAGTAGTAATTTAATTACTGAAAGAGTGTTCCTCTTCTGGAAAGTGTGGATAATACTAGTACCCACTACTATCCTACAGAATGGTTTGAGGATTAAATAAACATGTAAAGACTTAGAACAGTGCCAGAAATATATTATGTCAATTATTACTTATAATGAAACAGATATTATCAATGGCCAATATAAGGTGAAATCTCCTGTGAGGTAGAGAAAATTAATCAACTTTTCTCAAAACTGGCATAAAACATTTTAAAATTCATCCAATTCTTTCTGCTCTGATGCTACTTAATAAGTACCTCTGTGATCTACAGACTTAGGTTAGAATGGGAGGCTGATCTTAAGTTTCCCAACAGATGGGAAGGTCTACCTTTCATTAAAAGATATTTTTCAGGTTTATTAATCAACTTTTTGTAGGATTGATTACTTTTAATAGGTAACCCAAACTCTGAGCAACTGTGGATACATTGGTAAGAGCAAATTTTTGGATCTGAAAACTTTTGAGATATATGTACCTGTGAAGTCTTACTGAGGTTGCAGAATGCCTTTTAGGTACTGCTATGGCAGCAACATACAATGAAGTCTAACTATGAGACAAACAATTTATATTTTTACTACATGGTAATGTTACCAAAACAGGGAGTTTTGATATGTCCTTTATTTGCTAATGAGCAAACACCTCTTAAATACCTTCTGAGCTGAATTTATTATACAGTTCTCTCTCTCTCTCTCTCTCTCTCTCTCTCACACACACACACACACACACACACACACACACACACACAAAATCACATCCTAAACCTGAACTATAATCTATTAGAAAATACTCCAATTTTAGTAACAAAGAAACAATTATCTCTAATAACAGACTTCTTCTATAAATTGATGAATAACCTATACAAAAAAAAGGAATTTTGAGTCTATTGAAAAATAATTACAAGAAACAAACAAAAAAGACATTGTGACAAAAGGTGGGGATCCTGTCAACCCCAAAACTTGCAAAATATAAAAAGAATAAAGAAATAATAGAATTCCCGTCTTATAGATGAGGAAAAATTAGGCTTACTTATCTGGAATAACAAAGCAGGTATAGGTTGGTGCCACAGACCTATGTCTGTGCCTAAGCTGTAAAGCCTTAACTATTTTCACTTATCTTTTTTTCTGCATTCTTAAGGATGTTTCTGAAATTAGTTCTCCAGGCTATACTACTGATCTGATATTTTTATGTGTCAATTTTCCCCTTTACCATTTGCAATGTAGAATTAATTGAACCTTGCCTTTTAAACTTCTTTAAATTCTTTTTATCTTAGCCAGATAACTTTTACATCAAAATCCCAGACTGTATTTCCATTTCTTCATTAATAGAAACCCCAATTTCTTCTATTTTATTGAGAACAAAACCTAAAACATTCTGTTTATTAGAACAAATTATTTTAAGATATGCTTTGCCTTTTCTTTTCTTTTCTTTTTTAATGCACATTATCTTTTTAATGACCCATCTCTGGCCTTAAATGAGATCAATAAATTTTACCATTTTGAACTCAGGCTGTCCAGTGGGTTGCGTACAGCCCCTAAACCTATCTCCGGTGGATTTCAGTACTCTTATTCTGTGGCTCTGCTGAAATGAAATGGAATATGCTGTTCCTGTCTTGTTTTTGGGGGCTGTGAAGAGAATTTACTCCTGAGAGGTACAACGATTTTTTTTTTCATTAACTGCTACTGTTTTATTAGTTTGGGTGATACTGCTTCTTCTTTATCTAATGCCTCTGTGATCTCATTCACTAGTTTCCATACAAAATTCCTCCACAGTATAACACTAGTAGAGGCTCAATAGTTACACATGGAAAAACAATTAGCTACTACTACTTTTTATAATGATAGATATGTTTTAAAAAATAGTAAGGGAGATTATGCACATAATATTCCAATTTTATGTTAAAAAACTTTATATCTATCCTTTGAACAGAAATTGTTTTTCTGTCTGTAAAAATAAGGGTAACCATCACCATCATGCCTATCTTACAAGGCTACTACAACAATAAAAGAGGCAATGTGAGCACTACAGTGAAAAGACTCTAATTAATAGTTGTTTGAATACCTGTCACTACCTACCAGACCTGAGGTAAATAAAGGTCAAGGATTTAACATTTTTATGTTCTCTGGAGTGACTTCAATATAGTAGATAATCAATAAATATTTGAAATAACTAAACTTTCTTTGTTCCAAGTGTTAGAGCTCAACTTGGAAGTCCAAGATATATTTGGTCAACACTTTCTACAAAAATAGTGCACAGGTGTAGAGAGCAAAAATGGTTTTTTGCAGAGGCTATTAGCAGGTACTCAGTACACAAATGTATGGTATCAGATAGGAGAATGCCAATTAGAAAATAGGAAACCATGGAGGAAGGTCAAGAGCTGGGAAAAATGTAAAGAATGGGAAAGTTTTGGAAAGAAAATTAAGGTGCAGACTGATCTCCCTGAAATGAAGACTGAAAAAAAAGTGGTTAAAGACAAAATAAGATATAGCACTTGTGTAAAGGGAAGTTTAGGAATTTAGTTTTTCCTTAGATCACCTAGTCTATTTTAGTTTTTAATGAAGATCAGTTATGTAGACTAGGGGATACAGAGAACTGCCTTCAGGGAGCTTACAGTTTAGATGAGAGCATAAAACACCTATTTATTATGTTCTTTCTAAGTGTTGGGAACTGTGAATTTAGACCAGTTGGTCTCAGCGGGTGGTCCTCTGACCAGCAGCATTGCCTGGGACTTGTCAGAAATGACAAATCATAAGACATCTCTGATCTGTTGAATCACAAACTCTAGGTGTGGACCCTGGCAAGCTGTGCTTTGATAGGACTATCAAGTGTTTCCGATACACACTAAAGTTTGAGAACCACTGAAGGAAACATGAGATTTGGAGCAAGATTTTATGGGAATCTGAACACCTAGACAGAGATTGTTTGAATACTATCATCTTTCTAAGAAGTGGTCCTGTGGTATGACCCTGAGAATTCACAGGCTGAGGGTCAGAGGCTGTTAACTTCCTCTTGTCCCTCAGAGATCCTACTGGGCAGGATTGAGAAGGCTACCATTTCTCTTCCTTTCCTAGGAATGGAGTCACAACCATATGTGTCAAGTCCTACTTATGCTCTTCTTTAAAGCCTTCCTTACAACTAGGTCTTGGGCTCGTATTTACAGAAATAACAAGTCAAGACAGTATATGACAGATTATCCTAAATTTAGTTAGTCTACTATAATTAATGATTTCAGAAAGGAAGTATGAAAGTATATGAAAACCTAGATTTAAGAAATTAACTTACTTCATTAATATTCATTTGCAAGGCAATATAAAATACAATAGAAGTGGTTTTAAGTTTTTAATAATAATTAAACATACCATGACAGTTTCAAGTCTCTGCTTCACTATCTGCATCTTTGTTGAAGAATTTTCAGTGTGGACAAATTCATCAATTTGAAAAGAGCCTTGATGAGGCAGTTTAGGACAGGTACATAAAGCATCTTGGCTTTGGTGTATTCCAGGTAATGGAAATGTTCCATTGTAGCGTTTGAACATTTCAGCCTCCTGCTGGGCTACTGAAAAAAAATGAATCCATCATTAGTTCGATTCTTCATTGCAAAAGCATAACCAAATGATTAAGCCACGAAACTGTAGCATTCAACAAATGATCAGATACTGCATAAAATTTTAAAAACTAGGTTAAAAAGACAACATAACTGACAAAATATAAAATTACTAGATACACTAAAACCACAAGAAAGGAAATATTGGGGGCTGGGGATATAGCTCAGTTGGTAGAGTGCTTGCCTCGCGTGCACAAGGCCCTGGGTTCAAACCCTGGCACCGCAAAAAAAAAAAAAAAAAAAAGAAAGAAATATAATTACTTCACAATTTCATGTCAAAAAGTATTGTAATTGAGCCTTAAAGGCCATGCAAACTGATATGGGAGCATAACTTGTTGAACACAGGTATATATAAAACAGAATATTAAAAAAATATGGATCAAAGATATTTAAAGAGATGTTATAATAATAAAAATAAATATTCACGAATCCATCTCACTATAATTGTTCTCATGTTTCTATATATCTCTTCCAATCTTTATACTTACATACTTTTATAAAAAAATGCCATAAGGTGAATATATTTTAATGCTTTCTCAATTAAATGAAAATATTCTCATATATCTACAATGATACAATTACCATGTTTTGTAATATCTAATGAAGTAACATATTTTTTTAAATGCATTTTCCAATTACTGAATATTTACAACGTTTTCTGTTTTTCCTTATTATAGACATTGCATGAATAAGTTCTTTCAAAGTGGACTTCGCTTCTTAACATATTTTCTATTTTGTATTTAATTCCCCAGAGCGAGCGGGAAAGATGACTCAATGACTCAAAGGTGACGTTTTTTGATGATGATGACCACAATGACGACCACAGCCATGAGAACACTGCACTGTACTTTTATGTTTTTTAGGAAGCTTTCATATATTTTATCTCGTGATCATCTAAAACAGATGAATCTGAAACAATTTTAAATGCCTATCTGTATACACAGAGGAGAAAAATGTATGCAATCATCATTTAAAAAGTACTTCCTCACCAAAAAACCAAATAACCCAATCAATAAATGGGCCAAGGACCTGAACAGACACTTCTCAGAAGAGGATATACAATCAATCAACAAATATATGAAAAAATGCTAATCATCTCTAGCATTTAGAGAAATGCAAATCAAAACTACTCTAAGATTTCATCTTACTCCAGTCAGAATGGCAGCTATTATGAAGACAAACAACAATAAGTGGGGAAAAAGGTACATTCATACGCTGCTGGTAGGATTGCAAATTGGTGCAGCCAATCTGGAAAGCAATATAGATTCCTTGGAAAACTGGGAATGGAATCACCATTTGACCCAGCTATTCCTTTCCTCGGTCTATACCCAAAGGACTTAAAAGTAGCACAGTACAGGGACACAGCCACATCAATGTTTACTACAGCACAATTCACAATAGCTAAACTGTGGGACCAACCTAGTTGCCCTTCAGTGGATGAATGGATAAAAAAAAAGTGGCATATATACACAATGGAATATTACTCAGCAATAACAGAGAATAAGATCATAGCATTTGCAGGTAAATGGATGGAGTTGGAAAAGATAATGCTAAGTGAAGTAAGCCAATCCCAAAAAAACCCAAAGGCCGAATGTTCTCTCTGATAAGTGGATGCTGATCCCTAATTGGGGGGGTGGGAGGATGGAACAAATGAAGAACTTTTTTATTTTGGGAAAGGAGAGAGAGAGGTGGGCAAAGTGCATGGGGCAAGAAAGATGGTGTAATGATGGACATGATTACCCTATGTACATGTATGACTGCACATATGGTGTGAAGCTACATCGTGTGCAACCAGAGAAATGAAAAGTTGTGTGCAAATGAAGGCAGTACTAAAAAGAAAGTTCATTTCATGAAGTTCAATCCTTAAAAGAAGAAAATGTCAACAAATAAATGACTTAACATTATATCTCAAAGCCCTAGATAAGAAAAATAAATCAACACCAAAAGCAGTAGAAGATAGGAAATAATCAAAATCAGAGCTGAAATCAATGAAATTGAAACAAAAGAATCTATTGGAAAAATTGACAAAACAAAAAGTTGGTTCTTTGAAAAAAATAAATAAAATTGACAAATGCTTAGCCATGCTTATGAAAACAAGGAGAGAGAAAAGTCAAATTACTAACATACGTGATGAAAAAGGAAATATCACAATAGACACTACAGAAATACAGATGATAATTAGAAATTATTTTGAAAACTTGTACTCCAATAAAATATAAAATATCAAAGGTATTGACAAACTCTAGAGTCATATTATTTGCCCAAATCGAATCAGGATAATATATCCAATTTAAACAGATCAAATTTTAAACAAGAAAATAGAAGATGCCATCAAAAGCCTATTAACCAAAAAAAAAAAAAAGCCTGGGACCAGATGGAGTTCCACAAGACCTTTAAAGAAGAACTAATACCAACACTCTTTAAATTATTTCAGGATATAGAAAAAGAGGAAGCATTTCCAAACTCATTCTATGAGGACAATATCACCCTGATTCCAAAACCAGGCAAAGACATATCAAAGAAAGAAAACTTCAGACCAATATCTCTAATGAACACAGATGCAAAAATTCTCCACAAAATTCTAGCAAATCAAATACAAAAACATATCAAAACGATAGTACACCATGATAAAGTGAAGTTCATCCCAGGGATGCAAGGTTGATTCAATGTATGGAAATGAATAAATATAATTCATTACATCAATAGACTTAAAGATAAGAACTATATGATCATCTCAACAGATGCAGAAAAAGCATTCAACAAAATATGGTACCCCTTCATGTTCAAAACATTAGAAAAATTAGGGATAACAGGAACATATCTCAACATCATAAAAGCTATCTGTGCTATGCCCAAGGCCAACATCATTCTAAATGGAGAAAAATTGAAAGCATTCCCTCTAAAAACTGGAACAAGACAGGGATACCCTCTTTCACCACTTTTATTTAACATAGTTCTTGAAATGCTGGCCAGAGTAATTAGATGGACAAAAGAAATTAAAGGGATACAGATAGGAAAAGAAGAACTCAAATTAGCACTACTTGCCGACAATATGATTCTATACTTAGAAGACCCAAAAAATTCCACCAGAAAACTTCTAGAACTAGTAAATGAATTCAGGAAAGTAGCAGGTTACAAAATCAACACCCATAAATCAAAGGCATTTCTGAATATCAGTGACAAATTCTCTGAAAGGGAAATGGGGAAACTACCCCATTTACAATAGCCTCAAAAATAAAATAAAATAAAATACTTGGGAATCAACCTAACAAAAGAGGTGAGAGACCTCTCTATAAAATGAAAACTACAGAATGCTAAAGAAAGAAATTAAAGAAGACCTTAGAAGATGGAAAGATCTCCCTTGTTCTTGGATATGTAGAATGAATATATTCAAATTGACCATACTACCAAAAGCATTACACAGATTAATGCAATTCCAATCAAAATCTCAATGACATTCCTCATAGAAATAGAAAAAGCAGTCATGAAATTCATCTGAAAAAATAAGAGACCCAGAGTAGCTAAAGCAATCCTTAGAAGGAAGAGTCAAGCAGGTGGCATCACTATTCCAGACCTTAAACTATACTACAGAGCAATAGTAACAAAATCAGCATGGTATTGGCACCAAAAGAGACTGGTAGACAAATTGTAGATAAAAGAGGACACAGAGACTAAACCACATAACTACAGTTATCTTATATTAGACAAAGGCATCACAAATGTACATTGGAGAAAAGATAGCCTCATCAACAAACAGTGCTGGGAAAACTGGAAATCCATATGCCACAAAATGAAATGAAGCCTCTCTCTTATGATGCACAACTCAAAGTGGATAAAGGATCTAGGAATTAAACCAGAGACCCTGTGCCTAATAGAAGAAAAAGCAGGCCCAAACATCCATCATATCGGATTAGGCTCCTACTTCCTTAACAAGACTACTATAGTGCAAGAATTAAAATCAAGAATTAATAAATGGAATGGATTCAAACCAAAAAGCTTCTTCTCAGCAAAAGAAACAATCGGTGAGGTGAATAAAGAGTCTACATCTTGGGAGCAAATCTTTACCCTTCACACATCAGATAGAGCACTAATCTCTAGGGTCTATAAAGAACTCACAAAGCTAAACTCCAAAAAAAAAAATAAATAACCCAATCAATAAATGGGCCAAGGACTTAACAGATGCTTCTCAGAAGAGGATATACAATCAATCAATAAATATATGAAAAAATGTCAACATCTCTAGCAATTAGAGAAATGCAAATCACTCTAAGATTTCATCTCATTCCAGTCAG
Organism: Spermophilus citellus; assembly: GCF_964194105.1. Taxonomy (NCBI): domain Eukaryota; kingdom Metazoa; phylum Chordata; class Mammalia; order Rodentia; family Sciuridae; genus Spermophilus; species Spermophilus citellus. Next base: position 139,947,976 of record NC_138186.1, on the reverse strand, counting down.
AATGGCAGCTATCAAGAATACAAACAACAGTAAGTGTTGCGAGGATGTAGGGAAAAAGGTCCATTCATACATTGCTGGTGGGACTGCAAATTGGTACAGTCAATACGGAAAGCAGTATGGAGATTCATTGGAAAACTGGAAACGGAACCAACTTTCTACCCAGCTATCCCTCTCAGTCTAAACACACAGAACTTAAAAACAGCATCCTCCAGGGACACAGCCACATTAATGTTTACTGCAGCACAATTCACAACAGCTAAACTGTGGAACCAACCTAGATGTCCTTCAGCAGATGAATGGATAGAGAAAATGTGGCATATATACACAATGGAATATTTATTCAGCAATAAAATAGAATAAAATCATGGCGATTGCAGGAAAATGGATGGAGGTGGAGAAGATAATGCTAAGTGAAGTCAGTTAATCCCCCAAAAACAAATGCCAAATGTTTTCTCTGATATAAAAAGACTGATTCATAGTGGGGTTGGGAGGGGGAGAATGGGAAGATTATACAAACTCTAGATAGGGCAAAGGGGAGGGAGGAGAGGGAGAGAAGGGAAGGGGAAAGAGGGTAAAAGAAAGATGGTGGAATGAGATGGACATCACTACTCTAAGTACGTGTATGAAGCAGACATGAATGATGTGAATATACTTTGTGTACAAGGAGAGATATGAAAAATTATGCTTTACATATGTAATATGAATTGTAATGCATTCTGCTGTCATATATAACAAATTGGAATAAAAAATTTTAAAAACAGAAAAAAGAATGAGGAAAAAAAATGTGCAAAAGATTCACAAAGTCTCAGTTTATCAGACACTAGAAATGGAAGCTGCTTACAAGTTCTTGGGCTCTTCCCTCCCTTACTCTCCACAAATACACACTCAATCCACCTGTATACTTTTAAAAATTTGTTATACATGACAGCAGAATGCATTTTAGTTCATATTACACATATAGAGCACAATTTTTCATATCTCTGATTGTACACCCATCTGTATATTCTTTCATTGTGAAAAAAGGTTATAATAGATGGCTCCAAGTATTCCTTTAAGATCTATGCTTTTAATATTTCAGTGGTTTCTAAAACACTTTTAGGTCATAGCTGGACTATGACATTGCAATGAAATAACTACATTTTTCTACTTCAGTTTTCTTCTTTTTGCTAATATAAATTTGCATGTTTAAAATTTAGATTTGTCCTAATCTGGTAGGTTTAAAATTCATGATTTTAACAATCTCATCCTCTTTCTTTCATCATTTTTTGAGAGTCATCATTTACAAGCACTGGAGTGGGCCGTGGGAATACAAAGATTCTGGTCTTGGAGTTTCAGCCTTATGGAAGTGAACAGATTAGTGTAAAGTGCTAAGTGGGATAGCAGAGGAAGGGAAAGGTGCTGAGAGTACATGGGTGGCAATTCTTTGCTTAAATAATGTTATATATATCAAAACACTTCTAAGTTCACCTCCAAAGAAATTCTTAAAATAACTGACAATTCTTTGATTTATATAATCTCAGTGCTTTTATGCATTTTCTGTCCTTAAATAATTATAAAAAATAACATGGGGGGCTGGGATTGTGGCTCAGTGGTAGAGCACTTGCCTTACATATGTGAGGCACTGGGTCCGGTTCTCAGCACCTCATGTAAATTAAAAAAACATAAATAAAGGTCCATCAACAACTAAAAAAATAATGAAAAACCACATGGTTTTCTCAGGAGGATTTTCTCTCTAAATAGGAGAATGGAGGAAATAAAATATTTTAATCTACTGCCCTTTGCATTTAAAGCAAATATAAGGTTTGCTATTAAAATCTATGTGTACTTACATTATTGACTTTAAAGTTCAAATAGAAATCATCATATATTATTTCTAGCACACTATGTTAACAGTAAGATTTCCTTTGGGTCAATGTTTAATTCCTTTGCTCAAGATTTGCTATTAATATTTTACCTTGTTATTACACAAAGCCATCTTATACGTCTAAATGCTTTATAAATTATCACATTTGAAGTATAATATTACTACGGTAAACAGGCATTTTGCAGCTTCCCAGCCTTTACCAGTAAGGCAGAATTCTACTTCTCTTTCTTTAACATTTGCTCTATGCAGAGAAGCTTCAACAGCTTATGCTTTTTATTGTTTTTTACCTTTTACTTTTCCCAATTCAGATAATCTTTTGATACTATGTAGATAGATCCAGTTTCTATTGAATAACACTTCAATTCTGGGAGCCTGGGTATGTTTCATGGACTGTTAGTAATTCAATATTCCCCTGAAGTAAATAATTTAATGTTTATTTATTTATGTTTGTGTCAAAGGGGATTGAATCCAGAGCCTTGCATATACTCGGCAAGTACTCTTTCACGACCTTATCCGCAGCCCTTCCTTGACATAATTTGATATATCAAGTAAAATGTATGTGTTACTAATATAACTTGTTTAAAAAGCTATACAAGAATATGTAGCAGATCTGAGTCTCATAATAAAAAATGGGAGACTGTACCATCATTTGACAAATCCATTAGTAGCACATTAAATTATGATAACCTATCTATAATATGATAACCTATCTATATCCCCTGCAGCACATACTATTCTTTTCTTGGTCTCCTATTCCATTATCAATAATCACACATTAAGCTATTAAACTCAAAGTGTGTGACATGTATATTGCTATGAAAAATAGCCAGGATTTCCCTACTAGAGTCTGGTCCATGAACTCTAATAATACCAACACTTCATGCCTTGCTTGACAATTTCCCTTCGATAAAATAGAATAGGTATTATATTTATTTTACAGGTAAAAAAACAACACAGAAATGTTAAATTACTTTCCAGGGCCAAAGAGAAAGTGACAGGATTTTGTCTAGATCCCCGGTGTTCTGACTTCTACTCCAGTATTGTTTACTTTGTATTGCACAATTCTTCCTTTTGGTGCACTTTAAGAAGCACCAATGTAAGCATAAAAAGAGGCCTGGATGAGGAATTTGGTGCTCTGGTTTATGCTTAAAGTCATTGAGTAGTTTTTCATTATATTCTGAATCCTTGAATGGCATAAACTTTCAAAGTATTCAAGATATAAAGAATATTAAAATACATTTTTTAGGATATAACCAAGAAGTAGTTTCAGCATCTCTTAAAATGTGGCATCTATATCTCTCACTTCATCTTACTAGGCTAAAAATAAATATTTAAAACTCTATCCTATGATTTGTTATATTTGTTATGGCATAATTTCATCCAAGTACGAGAATTAAAAATCTAAGTTTGCTTTTGAATCAATCATTACCACTATTACAAGAAAACCAAAAATTAACTTTATTTCAAGTATACATTATTTTATTGCAAAAATATTGTGAAAGCATTAAAACAATGCTACATGAAAAGAAAATTTATATTATGCACTTTGTTGAGAATATGAGGACTTGATGCACTTTAATTATTATACCCCAAATTTTTACAGAGGTGAACTATTAATAATAATAATACTAAATAAATAAACTTCCTTTTAATCTTAAAGAGATTTTCCTAAATATCAAAACAAACATTTTATAATATGAATATTTAGCTGCCTGTCCCCACCCCCTTTTTTGGGTCCTAGGGACTAATCCCAGGGCCTCCCTCTTACTAAATAAGCACTCTACCACTAAGTTACATCTCAGCCCTTTAGCTATCTTTTTCATTTAAGTTACTTCATGATGAAGAAAAGCAAACTAACTAGTCTTGACAGCTTAATGCATTAAAAGCATGGGCTCTGGAGCCTAACAGCTTGGAATCAAACAGTAGCTGCACTACCAACTGTGTGACCCTAGGAAAATTATTTAATTTTTCCTGTGTTTCAGTTTCATTATGCACAACATGTAGACAATAACAGTACCTACCTCAAAGGCAGTATGAGAAAATGCTCGTAAGAGTGGTGGACCCATAGTAAATACTTGATAAATGTTAGCTTCTACTACTAGTACCATTATTATAAGCTTTGAACTTACTGATGATACCTTCATTCTGTATTTTTACAAAATTTAATGAGAAATGACTTTGCACAAGATTTGAAATTCTTAATGAGAACATTTACTGCATGTTAGTAATATGCCAGGTACTAAGTTAAATACATGATGTTATAAATGCCATAGGTGATGTGCACATATTTAAAAAATTTTATAGGAATGTAATATTACTTGACCTCTGGTAAAGAGTGCCACAGTAAGAACCAAAAAGCTACAAAAATGACAAGGTAGGTGACCACAATAAATATGGATTCTGTTAATAAAGCCATGTCAATGGCATAAAGAATTGCCTTTTAGTTTGACTAAAGTCTTCCAGAGGTTTAACCAACTACTTAAAAAGCACAAGGATTAGAAAAGAATATGGTCATCTGAGCTTAATTCCCGGGTTTCATAGCTCAGCTCAACTGGGCACACAATAGATGCTCAATTAAGATTTATCTTGCCCAAGACACTATGATTAAAATGCATTCAAGTTAATACTTATTCAGAGGAGACACTGCCACCTAGTGAAAAATTAGGCTCATTACCTAGGATTTTAAAATAATGCTAAGAAACTTCTCAAATTAAGATTTGATCTTACTTAAAACAGTACATGCACATTAATTATATGCCAGTATTTAGATGTAGTACAGGTAATTAAAAAAACAAACAAACCTCTATCTTTGCCTCCTACAAAGAATAAAAAGTACCAAGAAAAAATACTGTCCACAGAGATACACAAGGAATTGCATGAAGTTTGTTTATTGGATACTCAAAAGCTAGTATTTCAGGGAAGGTACCAATAAGTCAGTTAAGTGTATCAAACAAGAATATGGAATTGGCCCTGGCTCCTGTGCATTGGGGCTAATAATGGAATCTAGATGATAAAATTAAGTGTAAAAATTTAAATAGTAATAAGACATAAAATGTGCTATGGAGGTACAATAAATATTCTTACTTGTAAAATAGCATCCTAGAGACTCAAGCAGACAAATATTGATAATAAAAAAATTGATTGCTGAAGTCTAGCTTGATAAATTAATTAAATAGAAGCCATTTCTCTGACTAGTACCTTTTTATTATGGGAATCCTAAAAGTACATTATTTGTGGTACTCTGTGACTAAATTTTGAATTACTAGATGATTAATTCTTTCAACATCAGGCAAATAAAACTGCCTTCTGAAAGTAAAAATCATATTTCTTACCAAAAAAAGCAAAAAGTCAGTATAATGAAAGACTCAAAAGACCACAGCCTGAACATATGCTTCACAGGGAAAGAGGCTTGCTGACTCTTCACAGATTTTGCTAGAACTGAAAGATGGATGATACATTTAGCTACTACTGTGGTCTCATTCATAGGTCATTTAACTTACAAAACGATCAGCTTGCTCCTTTTGCTTTGAAGGTTATCAGAAGTGCTGATAAATAATATTTTAAAAATCACTTAAAAAATCATCATCTATAATACCATTAAAAATTTTGTTAACTATTTTCAGACAAGAGATTTGGGGCAAAATAAGAAATAAAAGATAAAACTATGATAGGTCAATTAAACATTTTAATTCTCAATTAAAAAATTAAAATACAATTTGAATTGATGATTCTGGTCTGTATTTAATGAGTAAAACATTTCAGAGCCTAAAATAATATTTCATTTCTTATAGATTTATACCATTCACAAGAACTGTGCTAAATCTTGGATGGTTTGAGGTTACTTCTTCCTAAGCTTCCTCTTTTTAAAAATAGGCAGTGAAGAGTTGGGAAAATGTGTTAAAACTTTGTGAGTTTTAATCTGTAAAGGTATGTTAATGTGTTAAAAAACTGATCTAAATATACTGTACAAAATAATTGTAATTTCAGGTGTTATCATTTGAGCATCTTAATTTCTAAAAGGCCTATGGAAATCCTTTCTCTTCCAAAGTAAGACAGTGTGGATATAGTGTGTCTTTAAAAGAACTTTATGCATTTATTTTGTAATACAATTGACCTGGAATGGCATATATTTTAACAAATGAAAAGAAAAGGCTGACCAATAGAGTAAAGGAGAGTTGGAAAAAAGCTTTTTAAATTCCATTCCATATGGAGATGCTTATCAACATATTAAAGCATAAGTTCCCTTAACATCAAATGGATGGGCATGATAACAACTCATTTTATCTTCTATTTGTTTTATATAGTGCTTATGAGTTTATAAAACACTTTTACCCTCACCGTCTCATAATATTCTCATACATAACTCTGTTAGGTAGGGCAGCTATTAGTACTAGCAGTACCTTTTAATAGATAAGGGTATGGAAGTCCAGAAAGGCAAGAATTTTATGTAACATCACTGAAAAACATAATAGGAGCCCAAGCCTCATGTTACTGTATTGCTACAATATTTTGTTCTTCTCACTGTTCATCTAGAATGGAATTATTAAACAAAATACCTATAGTCTAAAAAACAAATTGGCAAACCTAACTATCCTAAGCTAATCCTTCTGTCAATGACCAAAAAAAAAAAAAAACTGGCTTGAAGAAAAAAAGATTATAAATTTAATTTGCATTTGTAGTGAAAATTTCAAAAGCCTATAAAGCAAATTAGAAACTGAATGAAGACCATTGTGAAATCTCTTAAGAGTCTAAGGAAATAACTGTGCTGCCTATTTCCTGTGTAACAGTTCCAATTATAAAGTACTTAGGTATAACTCTTCGTAATTGTGAAGATTTAGAGAAAAAAAGAAAAAGAAAAAAGAAACTACTTCAGGATATATGTTAGAATTAGACACCAGATTTGGCCATGGGATAATTATGAGAAACTCACTGTTTATTCCTATAATAAGGCAGTGTTTATTTTTTGCTAACATGCTAGTAAATGTAAATGGTACTATGTTGCTTGACATTAGTAATGGAGTGTTTTATTATAAATCTGAATATGAGTTGCAGAATTTAATTCTTTTCTATCAGGTTTTTCAAAATAAGAAGAATCTAGATTTTATGTATTATTTTTGAAGATAATTCACTGGGAAAGGTATCATATAATATCTACTATGATAAAAAAATTCCAGGTAAATAATTTAATTGTCTAATAACTTGCACTTATCAGAGAATTAATCAATTTAATATGTATTAACATAATAAACTTAATTTCTCATTTAATTACTGTCCAAATAGTACTAATTAATGTTGTAGCTATATACATATTTATATATTTATAGTGCTTATGTAATTATATGTGTATAAAACAATATTAGCTTATGAAATAATGACACATAATATTCTAAACAAATCAAAAAGACTAATCAAGACCTTTTTTTATATAAGAATATATAAAGGGGCTGGGGATGTGGCTCAAATGGTAGCGCGCTTGCCTGGCATATGCAGGGCGCTGGGTTCGATCCTCAGCACCACATAAAAATAAAAAATAAAGATGTTGTGTCCACCGAAAAATAAAAAATAAATTTAAAAAATATATATATAAAGAAAATTAAATTGTAATTTTGAGAAAGACAGTTTTAATGTAAAGAGTGAAATCCTAATTTCAGAATAGAAATTAAAAAATATAAACAATTCTTAGAATGACAGTCTACTCTTGAAAAATGCACTCAAACTTTTAATTTCCTTACTATTCTCCAAATGATAGAATAGTGTAATTTTAGAGGTGAAACAGACATTAGAATTTAATTCCAGATCTTGTTTTCATGTTAATTTAATTTTTGCCTCATTTTTTGTTAAGAAACTCAACTTACTGATTTAATAAAAAACATAAAGAGAATAAGAAATTCAATATTCAACTCAAAACATTAAAGATTCATATTTTCTACATATGTTATTATCTCTTAAATTTAGTTAACATATTCTCCAATAATTTTTAGGTGAATTTTGCTTATTTATGTTTACTTACAAAGAAAGTAACAGCTACCTTTCTGTGATTCAACATAGAGCACAACCATTATGAATACTTTTGACAACATTTTCATATTAATCATGCTCACAGAAAACAAAATAAAATGTTGTAGCATCATAATAATACAATCTATTTAATCTTTTTTACTTTTATATATATTCATGAGGATTTTTTAATTCAAAGGATAAACAGATTTCACAGTGCTCATGATTCCTGGTCCAGTCTAAACATAAAGATTAGTCTACATATATTATTTTTTTTAAAAATTAATTTGTGGGGTAGGGTTGTGGCTCAGCAGTAGAGTGCCTGCCTAGCACATGCAAGGCCCTGTGTTCAATCCTCAGCACCACATACAAATAAATAAATAAAATAAAGGTATGGGTCCAACTACAACTAAAAACTAAATATTTTTTTAAAATTGTTTATTTGGTCTAATCACTTATACATGACAGCAGAATGCCTTTCTATTCACAGTACACAAATGGAACACAACTTTTCATGCCTCTAGTTATCACAAAATAGAGTCACACCATTTGTGTTATCACACATTTACCTAGGGTATGATATCCGTGGAGTCTACATATTCTTTTTATTTTTTAGTTGTAAATGGACATGATACCTTTATTTTGTTTATTTATTTTTTGATGTGGTGCTGAGGATGGAACCCAGTGCCTCACACATGTTAGGCGAGTGCTCAACCACTGAGTCACAACCCCAGCCCCAGAATCTACATATATTCTTAACTTAGCAAGCAGTGAGTGATGTGGAGTGGACTTACCATGGAAATCATAAATGTAAAGAAGAATGGGCTCATTCTGCCCAAATGCACAAAATGCAACCATATTTTCAAATGGATGGTAAGAAATGTCTCGAATAGGTGACTTGAATGGCAGATCAGAATACATTGCTACTTGTTCTCCTGAATTTAAAAAAAAAAAAAAAGGAAAAAAAAGGAGATTCAATAATTTGTACTGTATGTGGTATTTCTTACTACAAGACTATTCTGCAACTTATTAAAAATACTTATAGTTCTAATGAAGCTCACATATTTCAGTGTATTTGAGTACCCTGTATTAAACAATTATCTTTATTTTGCATTCTGTTGGTCCTTCTCTTTCCACTTCTCAATCCAACCTCTTCAATGAGCTTTTCAAGGCACAAAATAAACACAAAGTGATTAGAAGGAAGAATAGAGGTACATGGTTCTGAGGTCTGTCAGGGCTGAGCAAAAGACAACTAACAAAGAATTCTAGGCAAAACTAGGGGAGGAATTACGAAACTCTAAAACTGAAGAAATTCTCTATTTTGAGGAGGACTGCTGAGGTATTAATTTTTTCTACTCTGTTTTTACCCCTGTAGGCTCTTTGAGATATCCACTGCTTGAAAGATACCTATGATTATGACTAAAATATGCTTAAAGCAGAAGTGAAAAGAACCCAAGAAAATCAGCCAGAAGTAAAAAAAAAAAAAAAAAAAAAAAAAAAAAAAAAACAAAGGATCTAGATCCATTTATTAAAGGAGACAGTTGATGCTTTTGAATTGAAGTTAAAACACGGTATATGGGAAAAAAATTCCACAAGTATGCTGCCTAGTCAAAATTAAGGATAAAGGAAAGAACAAAACAATGAGATGAAATCAAACACAGTTCACTAAAGGAATTTAAAAAATTCTTTCAATTTCTAGTTAAAGAAATGCTCAAGAAGTTTCAGATTTTCTTTTAGAAAGCCAAGGTAAGGCTAAATAAACTTTTCAAGGTAACAGTTTAATTTATTAAAAAAAATTTTATTAAAATTTAGGTAAATTGCTAATTTAGTTTCAAGCATCAAAAAATTACACAGGAGGCTTTTTGTTACTCTAAAGAATACAGAGGTGTTTAATCATCTATGTAGTTACAATTCAGCTTACATAATTTTGTATTTTGTACTACAGTCATTAAATGTCTAAGAGCAGCATTATCTCATAGACAAGAAAAGAATAAACCTTGAATTTTAAAGTGAAATTTTAAATCAAATAAAGATAATAAAACAATAAAGAACAGAATTTGAGATGTTTAGATTGTGGCTCAGCTCCATTAAAGGCTATTCAATCTAAAAAAATAATTAAAAACTTGAAATCAGAATTTCAAAAATTATTCCATAAAATGATAGTATTTTTATACTTCTTCAGGCCCCAACCAATACCTCCCCCTTAAAAAAAGATTTCTGAAGCCCAATAAATACCTGTTTCAGGGTTCCAAACATATACTATGCCATCTTCACTTCCAGCAAAGAGAAAAGTCCCACATGGTGTTAAAGTACTGTGAAGCTTTTCCCGGTAATTTGCTGCACCGACAAATTTCCTTGCTGCTAATCTATAGACCACAAAATAAACAAATAAATAATGATATAATCATTTAAAAGATTACTGGTAGAAAAACTTTCCTTTTAAATTCTTAATTTGCATTCAACAAAATACTTTTTGAGATTCTATCGTATAAAAGAGATTCTTTGATGGCTGCAGAATAAAGAAGAGCTGGTCCCAGTGCCCAGGAAGGTTAGAATTTAGCAGGGGAAAGAAGGATTGTATCAATGTGAAATAGAAGATGGATACAGAATGTATCCCACAAAAGAAGAGAAGAAAGAGTGCTTTGCAGATCTAGGTAAAAGAAATTAAAACTAGCTATTAAAGAGACAGACTATTTTATGGAAGTAACATTTGAGTTGGTTACTAAAGAAATGGACAGAATTTTTATATTCTTATAATATCTTTCTTCTAATGGATTTTAAAAATCATACGAGGAATAGTTGGTCCCTGAAGAAATAGTAGATAAAATAAATTATCAAATCATACATTAAATATGGTGTACAATCTTTCAGACTTTTTCACTTACAAATAACAGTTACATTGTTTCAGCACTTATACAGAAACACTAATCTCTTTTTAGTCTATCAATAAATAATGAATAGTTGAGCACCATGTCAGAAAAAATACATTATGCATTATAATTTTAATGGGTATTTACCATTGCCTAAATGTATCTTAATAAATTTTCTATTGTGTAACATTTACAATGTTTCCCAGTTTCCTTTACCATGAACATGATGTCAATAAGCAATCTGTGTATTTATATATATTTATACTATTTTTCAATTTTTTCCTTAACATGAATTTCCAGACCTATAGCTACTGGGTCAAACTTTTCTAGTCCTTTCTATGTGCTTTACTATTGTATATACATGTTCTAACTACTTTATTCCTCCACAAAACCCTTATAAGTAAGATATACTATTTCTCCCATCTGAGAAATGAGAAAAGAGAGGCACAGAAAGGTTAACTGGCTAGAAAGGGTGAAGCATTTGACTTTAAGCAGTGCACCTCTAGAGCTGAGGCGTGATATTATTTAAAAAGGAACTACCAAACTCTTTAGACTGGACTTCCAATCTATTTCTAATTACTATTTCTTAAAAATTTACTCCCAGTATTCCTTGTCAAGAAACCTCTACTCATATGGACTACCTCCTCTGCCTTGAACACACATGATCCTACTTCTGAACTTGATTTCATGCTTTCCATCTTCTGAAACACTTCCATCTTATCTAAATTCTGTCCATCCTTCAAGATTCAGCTCAAGGGGCTGAGGATGTGGCTCAAGTGGTAGCGCGCTCGCCTGGCATGCGTGCGGCCCGGGTTCGAACCTCAGCACCACATACAAACAAAGATGTTGTGTGTGCCCGCCGAGAATTAAAATAAATAAATATTAAAAAAAAAAAAAAAAAAAAAGATTCAGCTCAAATCTCCTCTAAATAGAACCTTTAACAGAAGACTATATCATAGTTATCAGCTTTATTGTTGCCATGAAAAATATAATTTTTTATTATATACTTATATTCATTAAAAATAATGTGTGAATATATATACACATTTGTACATGTGTATAGTGTATAAATGTATTGAGTGTATACATACATATATATGTATACATATTATATATATAAAATCTATCTTGAGTGCTTGCTATTTAATGCCAGGCATGACATGAAAAAAGAATAAACAAATTCCAATCTGTGAAAGTCTCATATTTTAGTCTGACTAAATATTTTTATTTCATTTTGGAGGTGTGCAACTAGATTATTAATTCTTCATGGACTAATACTTTTATCAGTGTCTCAAATCCATGCCAGGATCTTGAACTAGTCTATGTAAACAGTGAAGGTTAATGATCAGCACTAAAAAGATAATTGCAGAATCAAACTAATATATATTAATCTTACCAATTAATATCACCACGTTTTTCTAAATACAATAAGGAAATATAATAAAATAGCTTTCTCTCATTTGTTTTATTACAGAACCATGGAGACAAAAGCATACTAAAATCCCAGGCATTTTCCCAGAACTCTACTCTGTCTTTTCTATTTAAAAAATTTTCTCTTCATTTAGGAAAAAAACAAAAAACAAAGAAACCTGGAATGGTGGTGCACACCTATAATCCCAGACACTTGGGAAACTAAAACAGGAGGATTGCAAGTTCAAGGCTAACCTCAGCAACTTAGTGAAACCCTGTCTCAAAATTTAAAAGGGCTAGGATATAGTTCAGTGGTAAATGCCCCTGGACTCAATCCCATTACCCCCAATTTCCTGCTATACATAAGAAAGAAACAAAACAAAACAAACAACAACAACCAAATATCTATTAACCAAAAGTCATCTGCTTCAGTTATATACCAATATGATGCTTATAGCAGTTTCAAAGAGATAAAAGATATGCTCTCATTGTTGAAGGTAGAAGTTCCTGTTTTTAATGGTGAAGACAGAAAGCAGTGGACTACATTTTAGCCCCAGAGCTATTCTCATTTGGGGCTGGATAATTCTGTGTGTCAGGGGCAGTTTCTTATGAGCCATAGGATGCTTAGCAGCATCTCTGATCTTAACCTAACAGATACATAAAAAATGTCTCCAAATGAAAAGATAGCCTCTTCAATAAATGGTAATGGGAAAACTGGAAATCCATTTGTAATAAAGTGAAATTAGACCCCTATCTCTCACCCTGCACAAAACTCAACCCAAAGTAGATCAAGGACCTACGCATTAGACCAAAGGCCCTGTGCCTACTAGAAAAAAAAAATAGGCCCAAGTCTCCACCATTTGGTTTAGGAAGAGAATTCTCAGCAAGACTCCTAAAGTGCAAGAAGTTGAATCAATAAATGGGATGGATGGCTTCAAATTAAAAAGCTTCTTCACAGCAAAGGAAACAATCAAGAACATGAACAAAGAGCCTACAGAATGGAAGAATTTTGCCACCCACATCACAGATATATAATTAATCTCCAGGACATATAAAGACTTAACACCAAAAAAGCAAATAACCCAATCAATAAATGAGCAAAGGAGCTAAACAGACACTTCACAGAAGAAGAAATACAAATGATCAACAAATATATGAAAAACTGCTCAATATCACTAGCAATTAGAGAAATGCAAATTAAAACAACATTGAGATTCTGTCTCACTCCAGTAAGAATGGCAATCATCAAGAATACAAGTAACAATAAATGTTGGGGAGGATGTGGGGAAAAGGGTACACTTATACATTGCTGGTGGGACTGAAAATTGGTGCAACCATTATGGAAAGCAGTGTGGAGATTCCTCAGAAAACTTGGAATGTAACCACCATTTGGATCTAGTTATCCCACTCCACGGTGTATACCCAAAGGACTTAAAATCAGCATACAATAGTGATATGGACACATCAATGTTCTTAGCAAAATTCACAATTGCTAAGCTATGGAACCAACCTAAGTGCCCTTAATAGATGAATGATGAAGAAATGTGGTACATATACACAATGGAATATTATTCAGCCATAAAGAAGAATGAAGTTATGGCATTTGCTGGTAAATGGATGGAACTGGAGACTATCATGCTAAGTGAAATGGGCTAATCCCAAAAAACCAAAGGCTGAATGTTCTCTCTGATATGTGGATGCTGACTCATAATAGGCGAGGGGGTGGGAGGGAGTGGAAGTTCACTAGATTGGATAGAGGAGAATGGGGAGAAGGGGGGAGGGGGATGGGAATGGGAAAGACAGTAGGATGAATCGCGGACATAATTTTCTTATGTTCATATATGAATACACAACCAGTGTAACTCCACATAACCTACAAACACAAGAATGGGAAGTTGTACTCCATGTATATACAATATGTTAAAATACATTCTACTGTCATGTACAACTAAAAACAACAACAACAAACAAAAAAGAAACAAAATGTCTCCAGGCACTGTCAGATATCCCCAGGGGGCAAAACTGCATAGTTAAGAACCATTGCTGCATTTTATAAATATAAATTAACTTATTAATTATCCTACGAGTACTCATCTTGTTGATACTAAAATATACTTACATTCGGAGATCCATAATTCTCAAAGTGCTGTCTTTGGTATGAATTAATAAACGTTTTCCATTGGGATGAACATCCAAATAACTTATTGGAATCCCCTTAAATTCAGTTTCCTTAATTTCCTAAAATGAATTAAAAATCATAAACTATGGAGCCTGAAAAGTAGAAAATTAATTTAAAAACATCACTTGCAATTCTTGCAGTATATAGAATACTGTAAAACTGTTAGCAAAAAGATTCCCAGCAACTGCAGTTTTGGACTGAAAACGAAGCTGACAAATCTTATTTTTTGTAATATGCAATACTGCATTTAATTAGTATGTGTTTTTTGTATATTGTTCATTTTCAGTCCCAAACAAAAGGCACATTCATCATACACATCTTCTGACACTGCATTTTTGGTTTAACATCATATAAGAAAGTTTCTAATTTTTATAAAATTCAAACCTAAATGCAGAATTCACTTTTCAGTTTCCAGTCCAATCTCATACTTTTCATATACTTCTACTTGTCTTGAAAAATCATAAGTTACAGACATGTCGTTCTGAAATCATTTAATTTAGATTATAACTTTAGGTAGGGTTTGGGGAGTTTGGAGATACAGTTATTTGATGCAGCTAAAGAAGATATTAAATAATGATGTCAGGAAAGATACCTGCCTACACCAGCCTTGCCCAAGGAGAATTACTATTATCTTACCCTGTATGTTAAAATCAACTCATGATGGATAGAAGATCTAAATGTAACACCAAAAACTATAAAATTCATACAAGAGAACATAGGGGGAAAGTTTCTGAATACTGGTCTTGGTAATGAGTTTTCGAGTATTACATCCAAACCTCAGGCCACAAAAGCAAAAAAATCAATAAATGAGATGACATTAAACAGGTTTTGAACCACAAAGTAAACAGTCAACAAAACGAAATGGTGGCCTACAGATTGGGAAAAATATTATGTGTAAACCATGTGTCTAATAAGGGGCCAATACCCAAAATTTATAAAGACTCTTACAACGTAGTAATGGAAAAACAAGTAACCTGAGTAAAAGATGGGCAGAAGATCAAAACAGACATTTATCTCTATAGAATACATAAAAATGGCCAACAAGAATAAGAAATGAGGCTCAACATAATTAATCATCAAGGAAATATAAATTAAAACCATTATGTGATAATACTTCACACCCGCCAGAATGGTTATCAAAAAGTCAAAAGTTAAAGATGTGGAGAAAAGAGAACTGTTCTACACTGCTGTTGTGAAAGTAGAGTCAATATGGAAAGATTATGGAGGTTTCCAAAGAAATTGAAATGAGAACTACCATATGACCCAGCAGTCCCTCTTCCAGGCACTTAAGGGAAATAAAATCATCATCTTGTAAAGATAGCTGCACTCCCATTTCCATGTTCACACCAGAAACTATAAATATTCATAGAACAGAAATACAGGAAAAGCCTCTGAATATTAGTCTTGGTAATGAGTTTATGGGTATTACATCCAAAACTCAGGCCACAAAAACAAATAAATGGGTATTGTTCACAATGGCCAGCATATGGACACAGTCTGTGTCCAGCCATGGATACATGGATAAACTGTGATATATACCTATAAACATACACACACACACACACACACACACACACACACACACACGGAATGGGGGTGGGGCTATTATTTATCCCTAAAAAAGAATACGTTCTTTCCATTTCCTGCAATGTGGATGAGCCTGGAGGATACTATACTAAGTAAAATAAGTCAAACAAAGAAAGAAAAATACTGCAAAAATTTTCTGCATGATCTCACTTATGTGTGCAAAGTTAAAAAATAAAAAATTCAAAGAGAGAGATTATTAGAGGCTGCAGGGGTAAAAGAAATGTAAAGATGTAGGTCAGAGGATACATCATAGAATGAACACGTCTAGAGAGTTAATGTATAACATGAGAACTACAGGTAGTAAAACTGTATTGAATGGAAGATTCATGCTAAAGGGGTAGATTCCAATTGGTCATCACAAAAATAACAATAAAGAGAAACTATGCCACATGATGGATTTGTTAATTTTTCACAATGGTAACCTTTTTACTGTATGCATGTATTTTCCTAATATCATATATACCTTAAATATACACAATAAAATTAATTTTTTAAAAATCAAAAGAATATTATCAAAGGTTATTCTTTTTTAGCTTACCAGACAAAAGAAAAGAATTGCAAATGAATATTACTTAGGCTAAAGTCCAAAAACTCAAAGAAAAGTCTCTTAACCTTCAGGCAGAACTCTAAATTAGCCACCTTCTCCCTTATTGCTTTTCACTCCCTTCATTTAAGAGTGTCTCTGGACTTCTTCAGCACTGGTCATGGTGGGCTTCACTGAGCTACAGTTCTAATATTAGCTGCTGAGCCCCTGCTACCACCGTTTGTCACTAAGACCTGCAGCCAGCTATTTTTTTTTAAGTCATAGACAACAATGAAACACACCACAGATGAGGATTTCAGTGAGTTAAACTACATCAAATTTGAGGTGAGAGAGCACTGGTGGGGAGTTGAGCAACTGGAACAGGAGCAAAAGTGACAAAAAATAAAACTGCAGAACAAGTGTTAGGTACAAATTTGAGAAAGTTGCTACCAGATTTAATGCCTGTAGTGTCTGGTGATTTCCTCCATATTTTTCTTTGATTACATCCATGTTCAAACTAAAAAAAGCCCTTGCTTTGAAGAGTATTATGACTGACTAAGAGTATGTGCAACAGTATATGAGTGCTTCATGGCTAAGGGACAGATGATTGTAACTTAGCATTCCCCACACTGCTGGTGAACTACAGCCAAGGATATAATCACTGTTTCTCCAGTTTGTCATATGGCATTTTTCCACTAAAAAGACATTCTAGCTCATTGCCTCACTTCTTTAGTTTTTTATTTTTTCTTTACTTTTTACTTATTTTAAAAATTTCTTGTCTTTTTCATTTATTTAATTTATTTATTATTTTAGTCTTTATTTAAATATGTTATATATGATGGCAGAATGTGGGCTAGGATGCAGTTCAGTAGTATAGTGCTTGCCTGGTATGCGAGAGATTGTAGAATCAAGACACAGCACAACACATGTGCGCTTACGTGTGCGCGCCCCCGCGTGCGCGCGCGCACACACACACACACACACACACACACACACACACACACAAAGTCCTGGCCCAAATGAAAATATTCACTATGTTGTCATCAATTAGTCATCAGGAAGATGTGACAGTTAATGATAACTGACTTTTTAGGGACTGAGAAAGAGCTGCTGTTTTAGAAAGAATATCTTTATGTCCTATCTTAAGGTCATGTGGTTGAATATTTTTCCCAATTTCTTTAATTACGTTCCAAATTACAAAATATGATTTCATACCTTATCTATAGTCCAGTGGCGCACTGAATGTTGCAAATCATTAACTTTGACGTAAGTATTCCAAACAACAATCACCCCTGTGCAGTCTCCTGAATACATGTGATGGCCTATTTTAAAACAACAACAACAAAAAAAAAAAAACCCAAACTCAGCTATGAATATTGCAAGAGTTAAAAACAAAAGCTATGAAGTCTAGGGAGAAGAAACCACAACCCAGTGGAACAATCAAAGAACTGGAGTGCCATTAAAAGGCATGTTAGTTTAGAAAAGCCAAAAAGCAAAATAACTTCCAATCTAATTCCAATTATCTTTAAGTGAATTTTTCATTCTTTTAAATTATTTGTGAATACTTATTTCCGTTTCTCCCTTACCTGAATTTTAACACAGCAAATGAGCATTTCAGTGTATGGGTATACAGCTCATACTCTACAGCCAGATTAATTGAATTATTCAACCAGCACCTCTACTCCTAATCTTTGTTATCCTATATAATCTGCTTTATAGGCTTAGAAAAGCATAATACCTAAAACCAACTGAAAACTCAATAAATGAACAGAGATGAATAAAATAATAAATAACAAATGTTAATAGTTTAACCTCAATTCTTTAGCATTAAGTCATCTTAAAGTTGAATAGGATCTTAAGCATCAAGTTCAGGAATCTCTTATACACCATTACTAATAGAAGGGTGTTTGCTAATTGTAAATTTATTATTTTTATAAAATAGCTTATTCAACTGGTGAATTGCTCTATGTGTTAGAATGCTCTTTTTAATTCTGAGCAAAGAAAAATCTGACTTCTGTAGCTTTGGCCTCAATTCTACCTATTAGAGAGACATTTTTCACATTTGCATATCTTATGGCTAAATATTTTTTTAATTATCTCTTTTATAACCTGAGCTACTTCTGACAATTTTTCAAGACACTTTTCTTCTCACGGCCTTTCATGTATATGTTCCAAATTTACTGACATCCTTATAGATGAACATTATTATTACAGATACATATTATCATTTTGATCTGAATCCCATTTTAATTAATGAATGCTATAGCTTACATAGCTAGTGTCTGAAATAATGTATAAAGTGAGTAATTAACAGACTTAATAAAATTCTTTAAAGAAAAATAACTTATATTTTATATCTTTAAAATATCATCTACATTATTCATATGCTAGGAGAAACCTTTAAATGATTATAATTTTCCCTTTTATATGTGTGTGTACTTGATATGATTTGGATATGCCCCCAAAACTCAAGTATTGAAGGCTTGGTCCCCAGGGGAGCCATATTCAGAGGTAGGGCTTCAGGGAAGTGATTGGATCATGAAAGGCTTTGACTCCATCAGAGGATTAACCCACTTATAGCTAAATGGACCACTGAAAGGTGGCAGAAACTGTAGGCAGTGGGACAGTTGGAAGAAACAGGTTACTGGGAGATGTGCCCTGGGATGGTATTACTTGTCCTCTGTCCTTTCCTCTCCCTCTCTGCTTCCCCACTGCTCTACTGTGAACATCTTTGCTCTACCACACTCTTCTACCTTGATTCTGCCTCACCTCAGGCTGAAAGCAATGAAGCCAGACAACCATGGACTAAAATCTTTGTGAGCCAAAATAAATCTTTGTTCTTCCAAATTCTTTTTTGAGTTATTTGATCAGTGATGAAAAGCTGAGAAACACTTACTATTTAAATAATCCTGGTGCTCATTTAACATATATATTTACATTCTTTTGAAATTTTTCCCCCACATTTCCCTAATTTTGGATCCTTTAACTTAAAAGGTCCTTAAAAACAACTAACTAAGAATAATCATCACCAATCCAAGTAAATACATTAAGAAAATCTGATACACAACTGACTGTTGAGAGTAGATATCAAATGAATCTGTTGAGAAATTTAATAATTTTAAAAATATAAACAAAACTCTCTCAGTGTCAAACCTACATGTAACCTGTACCTAAATATTCACAAATAATCATCATTACATAAAATCCCCCAAGCTTAAATAAGCTTATTAGTAAAATGAAAATTAAAATCAGTTCTTCATTCAATTAGCCCTCCTTGTGAACATATTCTCTGACATACCTTCAGCATCAAAACAGAGAGAGTTGATAAAACTCTTGTGAGCATCAAATTGTCGAACCAATATGGCAGAATCTTCTCTCATATCAACTTTCCATATCCGTATCATAGAATCATAGCATCCTGTCACCACCAGCTCTCTTACAGCTGGATGAAATTTAGCCGTGTAAACAAAAGAAGGATGAGGTAAAACTCTGAAAGTATTTGTATTGTTTATTTCATTTTTCCATATCCTGTAAAAATAGAAAAGTTATATATTGTTTCTGAAAGGCATTTAACAGTTTATCTAAAAGGTAATAGAAAATAACCCTTAAATAAGTAATTAACAATGACCAAGGTAAAGCAACATTTATAGCAATAAAAAAATATGACCATGTATTTGATGGCTGAAAAATTTCACACTTAGCCATTTCTTATTCTCAAGCATAATATATCTATTAATTATAACCTATAGGGTAAAATTAAAAACTGTATTTTTATTTGGATATCTCTATATTTTTAAAATCTACCTATTTTCGATATTATTTAAACCACATTGAATAGTTGGTAAAATATTGCTTTTAGTACAATGTATTTTTAAAAATATGGAGAGAAACTTAAATGATTGGCCATTTATGTTGTATATATTGCTTCTGGAAAATGCTTACTAGCGCTGGTTTAGAGAACAGGATTGACTATTGATTTTTACATCTGTAATTTCAAAAAAATTGATTATGTAGATAATAAACATGAAGATCCCAAAGACTTTAAAGCCGTGTTGAAATTACTCTGAATTCTTGAGCAAAATAAAAATAATATCAAAGATTCTGATAAGCTATGCTACATTGGGCACTCTTTCTGTGTTCAACCCTCTCAGTATTTCTTCCTCTAAATAATGGCTGATTTTATACAAAACTTAATATTATTATTGTCTTGATCAAAGAGTGAACCAAAGGGTTAAACTGTTTTTTTAGGTATTTTACATTTCTGTGATGTGTAAAACTAGGCAAAATCTAGCAACAAAAAGGTGTTATATGAATGTGGAATAGTGAATTTTTAAAATATGTTTGGTTAAGTTATTAGAATTAGAATTTTTTTTTAAATCAGGGAGGATTATAGTTCAAAATGTTTTGAATTACTGCATAAGAATTAAAGCAAATTAAGACCTCTATAAAACTGTAAATAAAAGAAAAATATAGTTGACTATTTAAAAATAACATTCTATGAATTTTCTCAGCAGTTGCTTAAAATATGGAATATGCTCTTCAATTACTAAGAATCCAAACTATTGATGAAAGAACATGTTTTCAAATGAAAATAAAGCACATGTGTCACTACATAAACATTTTTACCACAGTAAAAATTTCAATAAACATATGCTACATGAAATAGGATGCCTACTAAAAGAACAAAATTGCTAACTTGCTAAAATAGTTAAAAGAAGAAAATCTTAATTGCTTGTTAATAAATCTTAGTGGCATTATTTGAAATATTATAAAACAGGCAGAAATGAAACAAACTTATCTTTAAAACAGCTCCATGCAATTAAAGTAGATACAATATTTTTAAAATAAAAATGAAGCATTTTGTATAAAACCTGATCAGTTACTAGTGGTGGTTTTTACAGAATACAAGATCAAAAGACATATATTAATGGGTTTAGAGGAAATCAGGGTGCTCATAGAGAACAAGGAAACACAAATCTGTAAGGAGTGGGTGAGCACATACCCCAAAATAATTATATTTGGGGATGAAAAAAAACATACCAAAGACCAAAGTTAAAACAGTATTGTGAGGGCTGGGGCTGTAGCTCAGTGGCAGAGCACTTGACTAGCATGCATGAGGCACTGGGTTCGATCCTCAGCACCACATACAAATAAAAAAACAAAATAAAAGGCATTCTGTCCATCTACAACTACAAAAAAAAAAAAAAAGCAGTATTGTAAGGTACACCAAATGGGCCTATTGGAGAACCATTCCTCAGATTGTATTAGGAACTGTTGATGTGAAAACACACACACACACACACACACACACACACACAATTCTACAAATGGCTAAAGAAGAGGATTTAGACTAAAGGCATATGGCAGAAAGCTAGTCAGTGAGAAAATGTTACTCAGGAGACATTAGTGATAACATAGAGCAGTGATTCCCAGGAAAAGAGAAGAAGACATGGGCAGTAATTACATTTTGCCACTTCTGATTATTAGGAATCCTAATTCTCTTCCTTTTAACTTTAGCTTATTCCTTGCAAATATCCTTTATTTCTTTCAAAAACCTCCTTGTCCTTGCTCTCCCTTCATTCAGTTAATGATTTCACAATATTTTTACAATGTAGAGTCTAAACAAAGCTACATAAAGAATAACATACTTCTCTATAATGTATTGTATGTTGTGTGGGGAAACCCAGGACAGCTTCAAGAAAATTTGGGCTGAATTTTTAAATGACAACCACAATTCACTATGGCTCATAAAAGGCACTTAATTTTTCGTGGAATGATGGAATTAGGCAAAAAAGGTAAGAGAGGGGCATTTAAGTATAGGAGGAATAAGTCTAAGGTAAAATGGCATGAGATGACAAAGAAGATATGTTAAGGGTATTTCCAAAGATTGTGTAGGTCAGGCAAAGGGTATCTGGCAAGTGCATAGAGAAGAATGTAAGAACAATCAATGAGGGATATGTCTTTATGCCGTGGTAAGGAGTTAGAACATTTCCCAAAGGCAATGGGTATTCAAAGACTTTTTAAAGTCAAAGTATTATTAAAGATGGTTTTAGAAAGATTAGATTTTAGCACAGCAGAGGCAGAAGAGCTAGAGATTGAACGCTGGGAAAGTGAAATACCGACATAAGAAGAGATACTAGGGCTTGAAATAAGGCAAATGCATCAACAACAGAAGGGATGTGACAGAATTTTGAGTCTTTGAAGAGGGAGAACTGGCAGACTTCAGTGCTTGTTAGATGTGGACAGAAATGGTGGGAATGGAGTAGATGAGCACAGTTTGAAAAGACAAACTCAAAAAAAAAAAGGTGGGAGACAGAGACATTAGCACATAAGAGACTCAAAGCTGGGGAAGGGGAGAGAAATTGCCATATACATACAAAACAGATAAAGATGGGTGCATTTATGGATATTAGGAAGGAAACCAGAAGGAAATAAAGAAAGTTCATGTCTAAGTTTGACAGTAAACTGAAGGTAGTCATCTAACAAAAACTGGAAGACTGTAATTTAGTATAGAGAACTTGAAGACTGTGATTTAGAGAACTTGGTGCACAGTGAGCTTTGGATCTGCTACCAGAGGAATGGGAAAAGGAGCTGAATAAAAATAAGAATAAAGATTACTCAGTAGGGACAAGAGCTCAGGTGACTAAGACTCACCAATCTACAAACAATCCTTAACAGAGCTATGCATTTTCCTTTAGTATTACAGACATCAGACTAAATGGATGCCCCTGAGAATACTGTTCCTGATCAGTTCCTGAGCATATTGGTAAAGGGGGAGTAAGAAAGTAGGTTCCCAGCTAAACAAAGAGGGAAGTTAATTGTCACAAACTGTCATCTTTTTCATTTACATATAAACTAAACAATGATAAAAATCATTATCAATTAGACATTTTATATAGAAAAGAAGAGTAAGATCAATAGAAAAAGGGGCCCAGAGGCTACAAGTCACATGCTAAGTAAAGAGGAAGCAAAAAAAATGTAAATGAGAGTGAAGTCATAATGGATTTTAAAATGCTAAGTGTCACACTAAACTATAGAGAGAACGTGTCCTCCTAATAGTTGTTGGAACCAAATTAAATGATGTATATAAAAGCATTTTGAAAAATTATCTACTAGCATTTTTAGAACACATTCAAAGTCAAATAAGCATCTAAAAACAGTATAAATAAAACTTTAAAATTTAGCTTTTTAAAAAATTATTGATACTTACTAAATTGAAAAGGGACAATTTAAGAAGATATTGAAAATGCAAATAATTAACAATCTACAAAACTCTTTAAAACATAAACCACATACTTATTTATTCCCTCTACGTCACTATATCTAACTAATGAGCTCTATTGGGTTCTAGCCCCTGAATCCAGCCATGGCTGAAGATTAAAGATGGAATCTCTGACATCAGAGGAAAAATTTCAAGTGTATAATAACCTCATCTCAAGCTATTAATCAAAGAGTTTACTTAATGATCATTTCAAGATGGTTAGGACCAGAAATCCTACATACTATATAAATAAATATATTTAAGAAGAATTATTTCAAGGAAGAAATTTATGACTACTTATTTAATCAGTCAGTCTACATGATGCATATTTATGACGGTCCCTTCATAGGTAAAACAAAACAGAAGCATAAGTGTAGTTGTATGACTTCATCTTCTCTTAGCTTTACTCCATGGCAAAGAGCATGCAAAATCAGAACTTGCTGAGTATACTAACCTGGCAGTGCCATCAGATGATGATGTAAGAATATATCGATCATCTGTTGACCAGCAAAGGTCATAAATGATATTGAGGTGGCCACACAATTCTTTCATGAAACGTCCAGAAGGAATTTCATATACTAATAAAAATATTTAGAAATTAATAGGCTTCCAGATAGAGGATATTTAATTCAATGTTACCTAAATACACAATTCATAATAATTTAGACATATGTTAAAAACTGTGTAAGAAAAATACAACCAAAGACATATGCAGTACAAACAAAATTTTACAATGTATTTAAAAATAGTTTTTCATTACCTTTAGATATAAGAATTTACACATAAAATTTTATAATATGCTAAAGTTATATATTATTAATCATTTTAATCTCTCAAAGCAACCCCGAAGTATCTTTGATAATTAATTGATCAGTCTTATAATAAATAACATTTACATTGCAATTTACTTTAAATAGTCTATAATATGGGGCTTCACAAATAAGGTTTTATTTATTCTACGTGAAAAAGAACTAAATGCTGACCCCAATTGTAATTATTTATAGTAATAAGAAATTTAAACTGTTATTGTCAGAAAAAAATTCTAATGTATAGACACTATGGCTGACCTGAAGAGGCGCTGCACCAGTAAAAAGTGAAGGCTAAGGCAGAGTTTTAAATTGTCTTCCAAAACACTGAAAGCATATTCCAACACATACACACAGCTTCCTGGCCAAGGACATCAGACCTATCCACTCATAGTTATTTTTTAAAAAACTCTGCCTGACCTATAAGCTGACCACTAAACTGAGTAGAGACTACAATATTAATACATGACAAAGAATAAAGACTTTACAGAATTAGTCCAGGAAAGTCACTAAACAAACCTATAGAGAACTTTTGGTAATATCGCCATTTTGATAATGTTAGTTCTGCCTATCCATGAACAGGGTATATTTTTCCATCTTCTAAGATCATCTTCTATTTCTCTCTTTAGGGTTCTGTAGTTTTCATTGTATAAATCTTTCACCTCTTTTGTTAGGTTGATTCCCAAGTATTTTATTTTTTTTGAGGATATTGTGAATGGGGTGTTTTTCCTCATTTCTGTTTCAGAAGTTTTGTCGCTGATATACAGGAATGCCTTTGATTTATGCGTGTTGATTTTATATCCTGCCACTTTGCTGAATTCATTTATTAACTCTAGCAGCTTCTTTGTAGACCCTTTGGGGTCTTCTAGGTATAGAATCATGTCATCTGCAAATAGTGATAATTTAAGTTCTTCTTTTCCTATTTTTATGCCTTTAATTTCTTTTGTCTGTCTAATTGCTCTGGCTAGTATTTCAAGGACTAAATTAAATAGAAGTGGTGAGAGAGGGCATCCCTGTCTTGTTCCAGATTTCAGAGGGAATGCCTTCAACTTTTGTCCATTCAGAATGATGCTAGCCTGAGGCTTAGCATAGATAGCTTTTACAATGTCAAGGTAAGTTCTTGTTATCCCTAGTTTTTCTAATGTTTTGAACATAAAGGGATGCTGTACTTTGTCGAATGCTTTCTCTGTGTCTATCGAGATGATCATATGGTTCTTATCTTTAAGTCTATTGATGTGGTGAATAACATTTATTGATTTCCGTATATTGAACCATCCTTGCATCCCAGGGATGAATCCTACTTGACAATTACTAATAGGGCATTATGTAAAATTGTGGATGTGTAACTGACGTGATTCTGCAATCTGCATTTGGGGTAAAATTGGGAGTTCATAACCCACTTCAATCTAATGTATGAAATATGATATGTCAAGAGCTTTGTAATGTTGTGAACAACCAATAAAAAAAAGAGTCACTAAACAAATAGCAATAATAATAATCCTGGTTTGGATGAGAGGAAATAGGAAGAGGAATATGATTCCCAGAGCTGCTGTATTACTTTTTTTAATTTAAATATCCAGTTTTCAGCTCAAAATTATGATACACAGAAAAACAAATAGGAAAGTATGGCTCATACACAGGAGGAAAAAAAGCAGTCAATAAAAACTATCCATACAGAAATTGAAGAAAAAATAAAAAAGAAATTGAAGAAGCCCAGAGGTTGGTCTTTTTCAACAAAAACATAATATTATAAATATGTTCAAAAATCTGAAGAAAACCGTGTCTAAAGAAGTAAAGTATAACAATGATTTCTCATCAAAAAAGACTGTATCAGTAAAGAAACGGAAATAATAAAAAAGAATAAGGCAGAAATTTTAGGGTTGAAATGTACAACTGCTAAAAGGGTTGAACAGCAGCTCTGAACTGATGGAAGAATTACTAAACAATGTCAGGTCACTGGAGATTATTCTGTCTGACGAACAGAAAGAAAAAGAATTTAAGGGGCTGAGGTAGTGGCTCAGCGGTAGAGCACTCGCGTATCATGTGTGAGGCCCGGTTCGATCCTCAGCACCACATAAAAATGAATAAATGAAATAAAAATACTGTGTTCAACTACAACTAAAAAATAAATATTTTTTAAAAAAGAATTTAAAAAAATAAATGAATAAGTCTCAAGAGACCTGTGGGACACTACTAGTTCCACCAACACAGGTACAAGGAGTGTCCCAGAAGAAGAAAGAGAGGGGCAAACAGAACACTGGAATGACTGAATACTTAGCATATTTGTAAAAAACAGTAATCCATACATTTAACAAGCTAAAATGATGGCCAGATTTGGACACATCATAATAGTTCAAAATCAAAAAGTCATCCTCTATTTTAAGATTTAAGCAATACACATAGCACTTTTAACAAGTAACTTAAGCATAAAGTAACAAGTCCATCACAAAAAATTTACAACATATAAACCAGAATGAAAATAATTATTTCACTATCCCCCCAAAAGAAAAAATATATTATTAATATCTTAGAGCATATTTCCCAAGAATCTTTTTCTACTATACATAGGTTTCTTGGTGAATTTTAAAATAGCACAGTGGTAATTGAATTACATAAATAATTTTGTATTTTAAAAATCTGTTTATTATTGCAATGAGAAGGAATAGTCATTCAAAAAATGCCAATAGAATCAATTCTGACTAAATCAACCAAGGCATAACAAACTACGTGAAGCTAAGTGAAGTTCAACATGATCTGGGGGTTAAGGCAGAGGAGGTTAATGCCATGAGGAGCTGCTTTCTTCCTCCTGAGGAGAGCTGGCTTTCAAGAGCGAGTCATAAATACGGGACTATTTAACACAGAATTCTAAATCTAGAACAGTATGATAATGCTCACGTAAAAAAAAAATCTCTAAAGCTACAGAAAAATAATCTTTCTTGGCCTCTCTGTTGACTTCCCTGTTTTAATAAGAAGTTTTTATCTGGGTCCTGCTAAGCCAATTATTAGCATTCTAGTGCACAAGTTTATGAGTTTTTATAATTCAAATAACCACCTTTATCAACTAACCATATTGAACTAAAATCTCCCATGAGAATTATTAATCCCTTATATTTCTAAATTTCTGTACTTAAAGTAGAAAATGTTTACAAAAATTCTTCTGCATGTTTAAAAAAATTAATAGCTTTCATTTCAGAATTTTCACTATATTTGAAAAAAATATAAAAGTTATAACAGTTTTAAAATTTATACAAGTTATAAAAATACAAAAGTTATAAAAGTATAAAAGAACTGTTTACCTGAAGAAATCTGTTTAATTTACTGGTATTGGGGATTACTCGAATTAAGATTTCAATGAATTCTAAAAACTAAACAATGTCCACCACACAGACTACAATCAGATTAACAGGTAGGATCATTTCTCACATATAATCGGATATCCATCCCGGCTGGCACAGGCTGCTGCTAATATTCTTCCATTGTGGGAGAAATCAAGACAAAAACATCCTCGCTCTCCTGCATTCAGTGAGAAGAGGTGCTTGTTTGGGATACTGCAAGCCTAAAATACATACATTTAAAATTCATGTTAGTAAACATTAAAAATACAAAGTCTAGTTAAATTTAAATTATTATAGTGTCTTTTCTTAATAAAAAGGGAAGAGCAAGTAGGTAGAATAATGAAAAACCATAGTAAATTACTTACTAACCAGAGAATTGGTTCTCCATAAAATTAAGTGAAATTGTTCTTCATGTCTAACTAGTTTTTAATTCATACAAAATATGAATAGAAACATTTCAATATCTGATACTCTAAAGCTGTCACTACCACATTGCTTTTATACAAGCACAGAAAAGAATATATGTCACCTTATTTTGTAACAGCAACTAACAAGTCACTTTTGCTAATGTGACAAATTTGTTTTTTTTTCCTTAACATAACCACTTTGTTTTTAAAACTACATATGACCTAGTTTAAGCCCAGAGTATACAAATATTCGTTTTTCTTTTTCTCTCTTAAAATAACCATCCTCTGTGACTGTTTCTAAAATATACCATAATTCCCTGCCCACCTATTTGTGGTTTTCTTTCTGAGGTTTTTGGTTAGTAACAGCAACTGGGGTCTGAAAATAATAAATGGAAAATTCCAGAAATAAATAATTCATAAGTTTTAAATTTGGTACCATTCTAAGTAGTGTGATGAAACAGCATCGTCCTGCTCCACCCCATCTAGAACATGAATCACCTCTTCATCCTGCATATCTATGTGACATAGATATCAACAGATGTAAGTATAGATACCAATATGCTACCTATCACTTAATAGCCTTCTTAGTTATCAGATCAACTATCATATCTCAGTGCTTATCTTCAAGTACCCCTTATTTTAATCAATAATGGCTCCAAAGAACCCAAGTACTGGCAATTCAAATATGCCAAAGAGAAGCCTTGAAATAATTCCTTTAAATGAAGAGGTGAAGGTTCTAGATTTATTATAGAAAAGAAATCATATACTGAGGATGCAAAGATCTATAATAAGTTTTTATCTGTGAAATTATGAAGAAAAAAATTGTGGTAATTTTGTGTCATACCTCAAACTGCATGTTATAGCTCCAGTGAGTAATAAGTGCTTTGTTAAAATGGAAAAGGCACTAAATTTGGAGGTTGAAGACATGAACAGAAAAGGTGTTCCAACTGACAGCAACATCAGAAAACATTGAGCCTATACAAAAATTTAGCGAAGGATCCCCTGAAATGAGTGACACAAAGCCATTTATTGCAAGGAAGGGAGTCTACAGATTCTCATTTGTAAATTAAACTTTAAAACAGTTATGTATAAATAGAGGAACAGATAACCTATGGAGGGTTTAGTACTATCTCTGGTCTTAAAATGTATTTATTGGATACTTAGAGTAATTAATCATACCCTATTGGTCTCTCATTCATTAATTTCATTAAAATTTCTTCATAATTTATATGGTTTCATTCCCTATTCCAATTTTCTGGGTATTAATATCTACTATAGAAAACTCTACTTATTTTTTCCCCCAATATCTCTCTCTTAACCTTTAGTGGGTCTTACTTTTGTATTTCTTGTCATTCAAAAAAACTGAATTAAACATATACTGAGCCCTTAGTTGTGTACTGTGAATATTGTACCTTACTATAAATGCCTTTGAGAAACACCATAAGCAATCCCTGCTATTAGCTAAGAGTATCTATTATTAGCTAACTATAGCTAATAAGGATATTCAGAGAGTTAAGTCTAGCTTAATGGACTCAAAGACTATTAGGCTTGCTCTCTAGATGGGAGAGCAAACTCAAATTCCTAGTACAAACAAATCTCAAAAGATTTGTTTGTACTAGGAATTTGCTACTAGGAATGTATTTGCTACTAGGAATGTGGAATAATAATGTATCAGACAACAGATGAACTCTTGATAGGAAGAAGGGGTAAGAGGAGAAGGGAGGGGGCAGGGGGTTAGCAATGATGGTGGAATGTGATAGACATCACTATCCAAAGTACATGTATGAAGACATGAATTGGTGTGAACATACTTTTATATACAGAGATATGAAAAATTGTGCTCTATATGTGTAATAAGAATTATAATGTATTCCACTGTCATGTGTTTTAAAAATAAAATCAATAAAAAATAATTTATCAGACATCATGGAAGACAAAAAAAAAACAATCTGAAGGAGATGTTTGGAGGTTTTACTTACAACCACTTGCTGCTGCTTTTAGAGAAAGTGTAACTGAGGAAAACCATACCTAATCATCCAGCTAAAATCACTGAAGCTACTATCATGTTATGTGTATTTCCAGGGTTTGACATTGTATCCCATTCTATAAAAATTAAATAACAACAACAAAGATCCTCAACAGTTTTGCCGGTGATCCCTCTGTTAATTTCCTGCAGTCACTAAATCAGGCAGGGTCTTATTTTCTACATTTTATATCCATGTCTTGCTTTAAATTTTTGTCATAACTAACCCAAGGTTAGCCCCTCATCACCTCACACATCAATGTCCAAATACCATTCAACATATTTCTCTAATTCTAATGTATCCTGCTTTAGGACTTTCACATGACATTGTCAACATTTATTATCTGAAATATGATTAAATTTCTCTTCTTCCCAGAACCTTCCATTATTTCTCACATCCTACACAATCAAGTATCAGGCAAGACACTTTACCTCTTATGCAAACTCTGCTTTCCAGTCAGCAAAGTGTTGCAAGAGTCTAATAAATGCAAAGAAGCCCTTTTCACTTATTTGCAACTCTGTTTCCATATGAAATATCCTTCCCTACTCAATCCTTCTTCACTACGCCTAAATCATCCATACTAGTATCTCAGAATCCCTCTTGTGAATGAATATTCTTTATCCATTCTAGTTCACCTTCTTCATATTTCAAGTCTCAACTTTATCTAGCTTCAGGATTACTTCAGTCTTAAAATTGTTTTTGAAGATCCCCCCAAAGCTTTTGTTTATGTAGACATATCCATGGAAATTTTTCATTAGAATTTAAAATGGAGAAATTTTAAAAATATTTAATTCACTTCAAAAATAATACTAACAAATCCATTAAATGTTAACAAAAGAACACTTATGAAAAATAACTACATGAAGTGAAAGTGTGTGTACAGATTTGAAAATCTCCATAACATCTGGCTTAATAAACGCTAGGTTTTCATAACTACTTCTGCATTCACCCTCTTGAGATATCACATGCCATTTGGCCTCTGGAAAACTGCAGCATGTATTTGAAACAGAATGAAAATAAAAAGGACTACTAATGCCTTGGAATCATTATGAAAAGAGACTCACTTTGAGGATTACCTTGAAAGGGCCTCAGGATTCCTGAAGGTCCCTGAACACACTTTGAAAACAACTGATGTATAAAATTACATTTATATTTATTTTTCCTCAAGACTTTCACATGAAAGTGAACATCACTAATTTCTCCTTTCCTTAAGGGCATAATCTAGTGTCATTCTCTCTATATTAGAGGTTGAGTATCCTTATTTGAAATAGTTGGAATGAGAAATATTTCAAATTTTGGAGATATTTTGGCTTTTGGAGTATTTACCTGGACATTTGTGGCTGAGCATCCCTAAATTGAAAATCTGAAATCTCAAATTCTCTAGAATTCAAAACTTTTTGAGAGTTTTGTATTTTCACATTAGAGATGTTCTACCTGCATTGTTTGAAGTATCCCAACCCCAATAAAGATATTTTAAAATGCATCTATAAAACTGGTCTCAAAAGAAAGTTAAATGTGTTACAACACACAGCAAATGAAGAGGCCTAGAAAAACAACCATTCCTATTTCTACATTAGAGATTTGGATAAAATTTAGATTTTGGATAACTTCTGCCCATGGCTCAAATGTATAAAATGAACTACTCCATCCTTTGTAGAAATAAGTAAGATATTTATAAAGCTGTACTACCAATGTTTTTGCCACTACAAAAAATACTAACGAAGTTAGAATAACTTAGGAAAAAGTTTAAATGTTGCTCAACTTGTTGTAGAAGGATATGCATATGTATGCTATCTCCTTCAAAATGTGATTCAGGAAAACTGGAGGCTGTAAAAAATTCATGAATTCATAAAGATTAGGAGATATGTATCTTACATAACAAAAATCTGTTTTGACTCTGTTATGGGCTAAATAGTGTCCATTTCCCAATTCATGTTAAAGTAGCAGTAGAGATAAGAGTATTTAAAAAAGTATGATTAAGTAAGAAGAAGTCATTAGGGTAGGGTAGTAATCCAACAGACTTGTGTTCTAGTAGGAAAAGACACCTGATATAACCATACACAAAGAAAGGATGATGAGAAGAAGCAACAAGAGGGTAGTCATCTGCAAGCTAAGGAGATGTCACAGAGGATATCAGCCTTGCTGGCACCTTAATCAACATTCATATATTGAAACCCTAATCTCCAATGGGATGGTTTTTAAAGACGGGGCCTTTGAGAGCTTATTAGATCATAAATGTGGAGTCCTCATAAATAGGATCACTGCACTTAAAGGAAGAAACATGTGGTACATAATCTCTCTCTCTCTCTCTACCATGTGAGGATATAGCAAGGAGGACATTTGTAAGCCAGGAGGATTTTCATCAAATTAGGAAATCAAATTAGCTAACAACAATTTGGCACTTATTTCTAGAACAGTAAGAAATAAAGGTCTGTGTGCAATCTCAGGTACTTGGGAGGCTAAGGCAGTAGGATCACAAGTTCGAGGCCAGGCTTGGCAACTTAATAAATAAAAAGAACTGAAGATGCAATTTAGTGGTAAAGCATCCCTGGGTTCAATCCCTGTTCCACAAAATAAATAAATAAATAAACAAACAAATGAATGAATGAATAAACATCTGCTTCACCTGTGGTATTTTGCTATAGCAGCCATAGCAAACTAATATAACTTCTCTGGTACCCAAATGAAAAATCTACTATACATATAATAGAATTCTATTATTTGTCAAATGGATTAATTAAAAGTCTAAGATTAAGGTAATAAGTAAATATCTAAATCAATCCAGTATTATTAAACACTTCACCTGCCCAGGAAGTCGTTTCCATTTTACTACTTCCTTTGAATCTTCTAATCCAGGTTCTGTGTCGACTGAACTTGATTCACGGTGGCGTTCACAATACACTGGTTTACCTTTTTACTCCTGAAGTGCCATCATAGAGCGGTAAGATGGTTTTATCTAGACATGTATAGAAAATGAGAAAATTTATATCACATTCATGTTTCCTAGCAAAAAAAATATGTATATTATGTATATATATATTCACATTTATACATATATATTGCTTTTAAAATATGGAGACAAATATCGAAATGTTTTATAAAAGGCAATCCATAAAAAAATTCTATTTTTATTTTTTCATTATTTCAAGTAAAAGTTCTATAATCAAAAAGTTTTAAAAGTTTGAAAAAAGTTGATTCTAATGGTTGCATGAAATGGTTCTAATAACCTTGTCCTTTCATTTTCATTTCCTCATTAATACCTATCTGATATTTTACCACGGCTATGGTATACTATGATATTTACATCTTATTTTTTTTTGAAATGACAAAACTAATATTATAAAAACTCTTATTTAAAAATTTAAAAAACCCTTATTTCTTAGTGATTTAACTCCATTTAAACCAATTGACCATGTGGTCAAAGTATATAAAATCAGCTACAGAAAGTGCAACTGACCTGAAAGATTATTTTATTAAAAATAAAATTTGGGGGCCTGGGGTTTTGGCTCAGTGGTAGAGCACCTGCCTCGCATGTGTGTGGTCCTAGGTTCGATCCTCAGCACCACATACAAATAAATAAAATAAAGGTATTGTGTCCATCTACAACTAAAAATATTAAAAATAAACAAATAAATAAATAAAGTTTTATTTGGACACATCACATCCATTTATTTATTGATTGATTCCATATCTATATTGCTACATTTACACTACAAATTTGGGTAATTTTGAGAGAGATTATATGGTCTATAAACTCTAAATTATTTACTATCAGGCCCTTTATAAGAAATATATTTCTCATAATTTTAAAATCATCCTTTCATTTTAACTAAAAAAACAACAAATTTTAACATTTTTTTCTAACACTGAAATCTACATTAAAAACTTAAAATTCATTTAAGTATCTCTCTGAGTATTAACCATTATTAACCATAAGCTTAATATATATCATCTCTTCAGGCATTTTCCTATTATAAAAATCCATTAAAAATTTTGAGACCTATCTTTTTAAAACTGGAAAACATATTATATCATCATTTAATTTCAACAATAGAAGGTATACATTTGTATGTGCTATTAACTTACACAGTCTGGAACTTTCAGTCCTCGCACAGTTACATACAATGTTGAAGGATAACGATTTCTTGGACATTTGGACCACCATTCAAAAACCTCAACAACATTTAATTGAGATCGAGGTTTAGTAGGTGGGTAGTACAGTTGCAAGCGAAGTTTTGAATTGATATTTGCATTTCCATTGGCTCCCAGTAGCTTAAAAGAATTCATATAAAACATTACTTTCACAGAAAATAAATAATACAATAAAGCAATAATATGTAGTCAGAAACTCTTTTATAAATGATCAATGTGGCATGCTGAAATTTCTTGGATTTATAAAGCAAAGGAAAGAACATTGACATAGTTGGTTAAGTACAGATTCGGATTATTTTTGAATAAAGGTAAACCAAATGACAGGTAAAATATTTTTTCAATAGCCCCCTTTTTATCTGTACAACCACTTCAGAATACAAAGCATTTACATTACTGAACCAGATGCCACTCTGCACAAAGGAGTGATCAATACATATTAAACAGAAACAATTTCCCATTTATTCCTTATTACTATTTTTAATGGTTAAATTATTATGTTTTTAAAAAGTCAACATCATCAAGATACTTAAACTAATTCAAACAAATCATTATATTTTCCCAATATTTTAGTTCATCTTCTTAAAATGGTCTATTTAAAGAAACCTACTAAACAAAATGAATTAAGTAAAGATTCTTATTAGAAAAATTCAAAAATCTCACCAACTCTTTCAATAGAACACAACTCTAAATAGGAAATCAATTATTTCTTTGCAATGCTAAGGCTTAAAACCAGGGCTTCACACATGCTAGGCAAGTGCTCTACCATGAACTATATCCCAAGCCTTAGGAAACATCTTTTTAATATTTGTGTCCTGTACAAATTAGGAGTAGAGTGATAGTTGTGAGAATTTACATTAGCTTGGGCACAGTATGAAGGTGACTTAAACCAAAAGAAGAGTAGTCAGTGAGTGCAGAAGACATATTTAATAACATTTACTGACTGATAACTTGAAACATTAAAAGAGTCAAGAAAGACTCCAAGGGAGTACTGTCCAATAGAACTTCCTATGATGGTGGAAGTGCTCTACACCTGCGCTTTCTAGAACAGAACCCACTAGTCACATGGGGCTACAAAACACAAGGGGCTGTAGAACCAAATTCATAGTTATATTTAATTTTAATTAATCTAAACTTATTTAGTAACAAGTGGCTTGCAGCTACCAAAATGGACAGTGTAACTGGGAGACTGGGAAGATGGCAGTACTACCAACTGAAAAAAGAAGAGAGAAAATGGGTAAGAGATTAGTTAGGATGTTTGTTCACTCTGGGGGAGTCTGAGATATCTATAGGTCATTTGAATTAAAATGTCCAGTAAGTAACTGCATTTACAAATCTGAAGGACAGAAAAGGAAAGTGGGTCCAAGAGAAGTGAATTTCATATGAAATCAAAAGTAGGACATCAGACTACTGCAAGAATTTCCTATGTGGATCTTCAAGGATATACAATTGCTCCCATTCTACTCCATTCTTCACATTGATCAAAGTAATCTTTCCAAAACATGGTTCAGATTGTTTTATCCTTTTGTTTAAATCCTGTAATGACTTCCTATTACTTTTTAAAAATTTTATCATGGCTTGAAAGTCCTACGTAATCAAGACCCTGTTGACCTCAGTAACCTCTTTATGCACCATTCTTTCAGTCTCTACTCTCCAATCTTAGCAGCCTTTTTTGTTGTTGTTGTTATCTGAATAGATCTTGCTACTTATAATAACTGGATTTTCCTAGAACTCTCCACTCCACTGCTCCCACCTAGGTAGTGCTTCCTTAGGAAAGTTTTCCTGATCCCACAGGACCCTTGCTTCATAATCCAACCCATAACTCTTCACAGTATTTACAAAAATTAATAATTATCTATTTAGTTATTTTATGCTTGTTTTTCTTATTAGAATATGAGGTCAACAAATTTGTCTTCTTTAAGTCTACTGACTAAAACAGTGGCCAGCACATAGAAATGGCTTACTGAATATCTGTTGAATTGAATAAAATTGGCAGGGTCATATATATCTTACTTGGTGCTGCATCCCCAGGACCAAAAAGTGGAAGTGGTAGAGGATAGGCAATCAGTAAATATTTGAGACTCTTAACGAGTGTCTCCAAGTTTGTGTTAACATCACTTTTCACGATGCAATCTTCCTTTAAGTTCTAACTCCTTATATGAGACTAAACTGTCTAGGGAAAAGCAACCAAAACTGGAGATTATTTTAAATGTGTTTAAAATGAATGAAAAACATACCTTAAGAAATGCCCAGGCAATTTTCCGAAAGCCACATTCTTGGTTTTGAACCTCAGAGTTATTCTTAATTTCATCCATGCTCAAAAAATCAACAATCTGCAAGTAAATTCCAAAAATTACTTCATAGAATACTAGACTATCTAAAATTTAATATTTTCTAATAAAATATTGTTAAAAATTAAAAAAAAATTTAGTTGTTGATGGACCTTTGTTTTATTTATTTGTGTATGATGCTAAGAATTGAACCCAGTTGCCTCACCCATGCCAGGCAAGTGCTCTACCACTGAGTCACAACCCCAGCCTAATATATTGTTAAAAAAAATTTTTTTTTAAAGAGGGAGAGAGGGAGGGAGAGAGGGAGGGAGGGAGGGAGGGAGAGAGAGAGAGAGAATTTTAATATTTATTTTTTAGTTTTCAGCGGACACGACATCTTTGTTTGTATGTGGTGCTGAGGATCGAACCCGGGCCGCACGCATGCCAGGCTACTGCTTGAGCAGCCCCATATGGTTAAAATTTTTTGAAAAATCATTTGAATATTTAAAAATGTGTTCTTTATATAGAGTAAAATCATTTTTATCTCATTTCATTCACCTTTGAGTTAACTCCGCTATTGAGGGTTCATTTTTTGGCCACTTTATCTCTTATCTCTTATTAGTAAATCTTTTATTAAGATTTATTTTAAACCTAAGGCAAAGAGTTAATTACCTCAAATATTACGGCTATGCCAACTACACTGCCCTAATCATCTTACATTGTATGCATTTATGGGAATGCCACAATGTAACCCATAAATATGTATAATTATAATGTGTCACCTAAATGTAAAAGATAATTACTTAAGTGCAGTCTAGGCACAAATACACCAGGCATAAAATTCTTAAGCTTTATCATTTAATATGTATCAGAGCAGACTTCAAAGGATTCATTATTTTAAAAACTCAGGACATTTTTTCTGAATCCTTGCTTGGATCACCTTCCTGAAGTTGGGGGCTTTCTCTTTGGATACATGTTGTAATTAGGCTTCTCAAGAGATTTCTTTCATACCTTCATCTTATCCATATATTAAATCTCAGGGATTTGCTATCAACCTGCCACAGAGATTGATTCTAGGTACTTGTTAGAGGCTATTGCTTTGCATTCATGGTTATCAAAAGATCAGTTGAGAGATATTAAAACTTTATAGAAGACTGCTTAAACATTAATATGGATTTCATCCATCCCTATTCTTTAGATTCTTAAATCTTGTTTCAGATATAATACATGTCCAGTGAAAAAGCACTGACAATATAGAAAAATACAGAAGCAAAGTAAAACAATTTGTAATCCAGACCTACAAATAACTACCATTAGCATTTGGCTTATACAAATGTAAACCTTTTTCTGTGCATTTCTAAATATATGTAAGCATGTGACTACAAATACCACACTCTTTTGCAAACTATTTCATATAGCATGTGTTGGCTATATCTCCATGTCATTGCAACCTATGAATATCATCATGTTAATGGCTGCCTAGACTAGTCTACCTAAAATTCTGTATTATAAAACAAAATAAATGTAATAAAAGCCATAATTTATTTAATCAAATCTGTTACTGATTAAAATTAGGTTCCTTAATGTCTCTCAAGTTTTTGCCATAAACAGAGATGAAATAAATATTTGCATATACATCTTTGTACACATGTTACTTTCCTTTTAGGATAAATATCTTGGAGTAGAATAACAGTTTTAAAGACTTCTGATGGACATTATAAAATTTTCCTCAATAAACTCTTCAAAAATTGAAATCAGCAGGCAGGAAACACACTGTGGTAAAACTTAAGTAACCAAAATTGATAATCCAATAATCTATCATTCTTATACCACTTAATAATTAAGTGATTATAAAATGACATATAATAAATCACAATGACTAGTTTCTTTCTTTCTTTTTCTTCTTCTTATTTTTTTTAAAGGAGTGGGATTTATTCAAGTGTGAAGTATAGAAACAGGACTCTTGCAGGGGCTAAAGAGGACCCCATTACGGGTTACCCCCAAATCACAAGTTTCTAGAACAAAGAAAAAAATTCCTTGAGATACAAATTACATTTCTTTTTAAAAAATTAGAAACTTTATATACATTACACATAACATAATCATAGATGAAATGATAGAATATTTGTATTATAAACAAACATAAATAATCTGAAAGTCAAGGATCATAAAAATAAGCCATTCTACAAAATGAAACATCAGCTCCTGTCATGCCAGGCACCTTGTTCCCATACTAAAATTTTCCAGTTTGGTTAAACTGGAAAGCAGGCTTTCTCTGTTTCACTTTGCTAGCAGAGAGAGAACATAAAATAGAGAAATTAAATGTGGTATTCAAGGTTGAAATTATCATCAAATATAAATTACCTAACTTAAAAATTGGAGTAACTTAAAGGAAATCACTCTACGCCAAACCTTGATATCCTTTTCAGTGGGGAAAAAAAAAAAGGAAAAACTTATAATTACAAATCCGCTCAAAGACTATCTATTTTATAAATCTTTCTCTGAGTACTCTGACCCTTCACTTCACATCTAATAAGTTCTTCATCATTTTTGGTTATATATGACATTGTATTAGTTAACTGATCTATGTATGTTTCTTTCTTTTTTTTTTTTTATCCAGGTGGTACACATATTCTTATGGAGTCTAATACTCAGTTAAATAAGCTTATACTATGTAAATGGAGGACTGCACTCATACAGATAAGATTTATCACTTTAATTAACAGTCATGAGGCTGCTGTAAGGATTAAATGATGTCACAGCATAGGTCAAATGGCTAACTTCTGGCACTGAAAACTATCACTGTTTTATCTGTACCTTCACAGCATACTGCACACTACTTTGTTGAATTATTTAACTACTTACCACTTACATTTAACAACTTATGTTTGCACAATTAAATATTAACTAAAATTTAGTTTGAATTGTTTAATCCAATTCATACCTCAAAGAACAAGATGACTTTAGGACTCTCATCAAACTCTCGAAGCAAAGAGGGAAAATTTTCATTAAATATAATTTGTTCTTCCCATTCTGGAAGTCTTGATTTTAACTGTTTAAAATCATAAGGCTGAGTCATAATAGGAAGAATATAATCCACATTCTCTTTTTCATAGTAAGATG
This sequence comes from Spermophilus citellus, assembly GCF_964194105.1. Taxonomy (NCBI): domain Eukaryota; kingdom Metazoa; phylum Chordata; class Mammalia; order Rodentia; family Sciuridae; genus Spermophilus; species Spermophilus citellus. The sequence goes on along the minus strand of NC_138186.1, from coordinate 139,908,171 downwards.
ACACGGGTCGTTCACTGTTCAAAGAAAGACATTTCTGTCAACAAAATTCATAATTTTTAGATGAGAAAAAATTATGATACACAACCAGAAATAATAAATCATAATATAAAAGGAAAAATTATTTTCATAGTTCATCTAGAAAATTATAAATTCATAAAACTTTAAAGTAAAATAGTGCCTTACTATCATTTTGTATTTATATACCATCAGTTTTCACAGAATTATAGGAACATAAAGTGAGACATAATTATACCTTCACTATATAGTGGAAATAAAGCAATTCCTTCAGAATTTTAAACAAATTTATGATGATAGCACAATAAGTTAATATAAAAAAGGGCCAGGGCCAGGAGTGGTGATGCATGCCTATAATCCCAGTGGCTCAGGAGGCTGATGATTTCAAACCAGCCTCAGAAAAAGCAAAGTGCTAAGCAACTCAGTAAGACCTTGTCTCTAAATAAAATACAAAATAGGGCTGGGGATGTGGCTCAGTGGTTTAGTGCCCCTGGGTTCAATCCTGGGTACACTAAAAAAAAAAAAAAAAAAAAAAAAAAAAAAAAGCACAATTTTTGGAGCTATCACATTTTCTTTACAACTGAATAAGTGAAAGCCCTTTTTTTTGACAATTTTCATGTTTTCTGCCACTGCCATATTTCTGAACAACCAATTTTTTGAATGTTAGTATCATCATCTATTTTATTTACCTTGTTCTTTTACTTGGCCCTCAAGTATGTATTGCCAATAGCAAATTCAAGATTCATTTACCTCACTGAAGGCAAATGACAGGTAACATATTAATTTAAAAAAAAACTGAGTTACACAACTAGAACATTTACATGAATATAAGATGATTTTCAAAGTTTTGTGGCATTAATTAGCTTGGGAGAACCTCTTTTACTTGAAATGAACAAATGTTCTCCAGTTCTTTTGCGAAAACATATTGATCAGTTAGATGGTAGATGAACACTTAGAACTAGTCGACTACTCTTACACAAATTCATAACTCTATTTCCATTGACAATACCAACTTCTACTGCATACAGTTTCAATGTCAAGGATTAGCTGCATTATTAAAAATATTACCTATCGTCTTTCTTGACATATTGACCAGTATTCTCATCTACCACATGAATTTTTACCATTGGGTGAGAAATCATAAAATCTGATTTAAGTCGATCAGTTCGGTGAATGTAAACTCCCAAGACAAGGTCATCATCAAGCAAGCATTTGGGATAAACTGGGCTATCACGGCTTGTTATTTCATGAACACCATCACCATCAATGTCTTCATTATCATCTGAAACTACATGTATAGAAGAAAATCAATGTTGTAATTAACTAGCCTCATATTTGAATTTACATATGATTTAAACCTTATGATCTATGATTATTTCACATGGTTAACAAAGGAACTTCAAGGGAAAAGAAGTAAAGGCCAGAGAGCAGCAGAGCACACATAGAGTAAAATATATTTACTAATGCATTATATTATAGCAGGGTGAGTAATGTTTTTTCCCAACAAGCACCAATAACAAAAAATGAGTCGAAACATAATTTTATCTATTTTCTTTGTGTAATATATTTCATTCAAATAATTTATAACTGGAACTTCTGTTTTGGGGTAGAATGTAGTAGGATGCAGCAAGTCAGTTCTTCAGGAAAAAAAAAAACACAAACAATTGCAAAAATCTTATTTTAAAGACCTTAGAAAACTACAGTAACAGTGTACTAGATGGACTAAAATTCCAGAGAGAGAGAGAAAGTGGGTGTGGGTGTGGGGCAAAGACTGACTCAGTCAGAGGTAAACAGACAGAATGGCAGCTGCTTTTGTCTCTGGAATATTTGCTGACTCAGGGTGTGGGCTGAGAATCAAGATTTGGTCCAAGCAGAAAGAAGTTCACCAGCAAAGTTTTCAGTGGTTTCCTGTGAATAAAGCGATAAAACTGGAAAACGGAGAAGCCTTAAGCACGTGGCCAATTTGCCTCACAAATTGAATTCTGGGAGGGTGGAGAGGTAGTGAAATCTTCTGGTGGCTAGGTGGTGCTAGCAGAACGTATCACACTAGGGGAAAAGGTCTGAAACAAAACAGGCAGGCAAAGAGGAAAGCCTAGGTTTGGTCAATTTTCAATGGATGATAGAATCCCATAATAAAAAGATAACTAAAAAATCAATTGCTGCTCAAAATTGAACAACAGACTTCTAAATAATATATAACCAAATAAATTAAAATAAAAATATAAAAATTTTGTTTGGTTGAATGATAATAAAGATACAGAATGTCAAAAAATTTTAGGGACACAGCTTAAGGCAATACTTAGGTAGAAATTTAAAGTCTTACATGCCTATGAAAGATAGACTAAAATCTTTCTTATAAAATTCATCTTATAAAGCTAGAAGTAAACAGCAAATCAAACCCAAAGAGAGTACAAAGAAGGAAATTATACAAATAGAAGAAAAAATAGTATACAAATGTACAATAAAAAAAAATATCAAAGCTACAGGCTGAGTCTTTGAAGACTCAGACCAAAAATCCTTGAGTGGATCAAAAATTGAGAAAAAAAACAAACGACAATATTATGAATGAAAAAAAAATGGTACAATCTTCTTGATGCTATATACATTCAAAACTTGAAAATTTGAATTAAGTGGACATATTCCTTAAAAAATATATCCTAACAAAGTTGCCAGAAGAAATAGAAAATGTGAAGACTCTGATATAAACTAAATCTGATTAAAATTCTTCCTATAAAGAAAATCTTAGTCTAAAATATTTTATCAATAAATTCTTCTAAATATTTAGAAGATATTTTATCAGTAAATTCTTCTAAATATTTAGATATTTTCTCCAAAAACTGAAAAAGATGAAGCATTTCCCAATTAATTCTTCTAAGACAACCAAAACTTTTATGTCTAAATTCAGGGCATTTTAAGAAAGGAAAAGTACAACTAATCTCATGACCACAGATATAAAAATACAAAGTAATGGCAAGCCAAATAAAAAAAGAGATTTGGAGGGGAAAAAAAAGAAAATCCATCACAACCAAGTAGGTACCTTCAACCCTCCCAGGAACACAAAGATGGCTTAATATTTAAATAACAGTTAACCACACTTACACAAAAAAAAGGTGAAATTTATATGATCATGTTGATAAGATGATCACATATGTACCTGACAAAATTCAAAATCAATTCATGATAAAGAAAAATAAAAGCCTTCGCAAAGCAGAAGTAACTTCCTTAATCTGATAAAGGGTACAGACAATTCACAGCAAACATCATACTCAATGATGAAAGAGTTTTCTGTCAAGGCTGGTAAAAAAAAAAAAAAAGAATACTTGTTTTTGCCACTTCTGTTTAAGACTATAATAGAAGTCCTAGCCAATGTATTGAGAAGAAAAAAAAAAAAAAAGAATAAGATACAATAACTGAAAAAGCAACAATAAAACTACCATTACTAACATATTAATGATCATACATGTAAAAAAGTCAAAATAATCTAAGAATAAACTATTAGAAGTAATAAATAAATTTAGCAAGATTACTGGGTACTATGTTTAAAATTTAAGTACATATGAAATAAGAAACAAATTTTTTAAAAAATGCCTTTTACAGTATTATTAAGTAATATCACATACTAGGAATAAATCTACAGAAAGACTGCCAAAATTTATAATATTATCAAGATAAATTTTATAAGAAACAAATACATGGAAATGCATGCCAAATTCATAGATTTCAAGATAAATATATCTAAAAATGCCAGGTCTACTCAGAGAGTTGGTATATTGTGAATCTTTTAGATTTATCCAGTTTAGATCAAAACTGAGCTTGGTTGGCAGGACTAAGGTGGATAGGAGGAGGGAAATTGAGACATCACTTGTAAAATTCACATGGAAATGCAAAGAGTAAAGAATAACACAGATAATACTGAAGAAGGAAAAAAATCTATAGTACACTACTAAATATCATGACCTATTATAAAGTTATAGTAATTAAGGTATTTTTTTATACAAACTGTCTATGTAACTGAGTAGAGACTATAAAAACAGATCCACATTTAACATAGTCTTGTTATTTATCATAAAATTGACACTGCACTATAAAGAGAAAAAGATAGTCTTCAGTAAATAATTACTAAGTCAATTATATACTCATGTGAAAAAAAAGTCTTGATCTAGTAGTTAAATTAAAAAACAAGTGTTTAAAATGTCTTGCTCTAGTAGTTACATTTAAAAACACTTGTATTAAATTAAATTTAAAAAACACTTGTTTTTAACTACTAGAATCAGAAAATATCAATGGTATCCTCAAATGACTAAAAACCATAAATTCTAAAATTGTCTATTTTTGTCCCCAAAAAATCATACACAAAATCAATTCCAGATGAACTATAATCCTAAACATGAAAAGTCAAACAGTAAAACTTTTAGCAAAACATTTTCAGGACTTAGGGAAGATTTCTTAAACAAATCACAGACAGCTCTTAACCATCAAAGAAAAAAATTAGGGAAACTGGGTAATATAAAAATTTATTTTTCAAAACTACCAATAAGAAATAATAAAGCCTAGAGTGGGAACATATTTGCAACTATTTGTGTATATTTATATCTGAGAAAAGATTCATATCTAGGTATATAAAATAGTGTCACATATCAATCAGAAGACAACAATTATTTTGTTTTAAAATGCATAGAAGACTTGAACAAATTTATAAATGTGAAATCCAAGCAGTTAATAAACATGAAAAGAATCAACATTACTAGTTTTAATTGGGATCAGGCTAAGGTCAAGGTTAATTGGGATATATATTATTATATATCCCTAAGAATGATTAAAAATTCAGAGGTCTAACCAGGTAGACACCATGTACATGCTGGTGAAGATGTGGAGCAACTAGAACTCTCAAACACTGCTAGTGTCTATTGGTAAACCAAGCAGGGAAAATAGAAAGTAATGATTAGAGCAACAATATACATAAACTATGACACAGCAACTCCAAGACTGTGCTCAACAAAAATGTATATATATGCTCACAACAGATGTGAACAGAATGTTCCTTTCAGCTGTACTTGTAATTGCCTAAAACCAAAAACAACTCAAATAACCATCAATAGGTTAGGTAAGTTAACTGTGGTATATTTACACAATGGAAATCTATACTGTACAAAATCAAGAACTGAGAATGTATAAAGTCAACTGTCTTTACTGCTGGTATAAATTTCAAAAATAACACTGAGTTAAGAAGTCAGGCACAAAAAGTACCTTTATAATTTTATTTGTATCGATGTGCAAAAATGATCTGTTAGCAAACAAGGTAGTGGTTCTCTCTCCAGAGCAATAAAGAGAAAGGGGGCCTGAGGAGGGTGTCTGAGGACTAATAATGTTCTGTTTTTTGATTTAGACAACAAGTTTATAGGTAAGTTCAGTATGTGAAAATTCATTAAGAAATACACTGTGATACATATACTTTTCTGTATGTATATTGTGCTTCAACAAGTGTTTTAATTTAACTACTAGAATCAGAAAACATCAATGGAATCAGAAAACATCAATAGTATCCTCTAATGACTAAAAAACCACAAATTCTAAAATTGTCTATCTTTGTCCCAACGTTTTACCAATTACATGGGATTGGGGGAAAAATAGAATAACAGGTAGGAAAAGGGCAAGAATACACAAAGAAAAAGGAAAAAATCAGAAAATGTAGAGACAGAAAGCAAGAGTGGGAAGGGAAATTTGGAAGAGGAGAGAGCAGTTGAATTAGCTGAGGAACCAGGTGGACGCCATGTTTAATACAGGGACACAGCCTGAATATCTGAAATATTTTTTGACTGTTGACCATTTCTATCTTTCACAACAGAGTCTTAACCACTTAGAGACTCTAAACTCAATGGTTTAAAGAAGAAATTCTCTATGCCACAAAAGTAATGACAAAGTCTGTATTATTCTAGAGTTAATTAAATTAAGAACTCAAAATGACTCAAGTAATACAAACCCATCACAGCAACCTATAATTACAAATGAATGCTTTTAATCAAGATGAATCCAGAACAAGTACCAACTATTATACATGTGATTATTTTAAACTATATCTTTAGGCTTAATTTTAAGAACTAAAATTCCTAGAGTCAAAAGCACACCATTTCTCATTTAATTAGTGTAACAAACCTGCTTTAGTCTTCTTTTTTGTCTTTTTTGGTTTGGACTTTGTGTTATCTGGCATGTTATCATCTGCATTTTGTTCCACTGAGCTTATTTCATCATCTTGATGAGAATCTGAAGTAATGTTTCCAACTGGCGAGTACTTCTTTTGTTCATCTTCAACTGTGTCATCAGAGATGTTCAATGTGCTGCAAATATAAACCAAGTACAAGAAATTACAAATATATTAATATTATAATAATCATTATTCATTGTAGAACAGAGTGAATGGTAAACAGAAGCAAGGATATGTTGTCTTCTGCTGGAAGATGCATGTATTTTCTTATATAACAATCAAACATCAAACTAGGTATTATAGGGACTATTTTATGCTTGGTGAGGAATTATATACCCCAAGGTCAACACATCGAGCTCTAAACCCCAGGGGAAAAAAATGAAATAGTCTTTTATGAGCAATAGATCTGTCTTACATAGGACCACTGATGCCAAGTAAATAATTAATGAACTTCTGAATCACTTCGTGTAAAGGCAAAAAAAAAAAAAAAAAAAAAAAAAGCATTATAAGTCTGTTCTGTTTTCAGGAGGTTTCAGATAAATAACTTTTGGTTTCTAGGTAAAAACTAATTCCGTGTGTTTTCCAGTGTGACTATATTTTCAGAAGGCTATCATTAAAATAAAAATCTGCATCATATAAACCAATAAATGATAAGAAAGAGCAGCCAAGAAGTATACCAAGTTTAAAGAGAAGCTGGCCTATGAAAGTTTGTTTGCAACTATTTAAGGATAATAGCTTCCCTCTGCATACTATCGTCATATAAGACATGGTTTTAATTAAAATTTGTGAAATAGTTCTACTTTATAGTAAGAATGGCTTTCTAGCTCTACATCAAAAAAGCTATGAAAAAAGGAAGATTCACTGTATTTACAGTATTTTTAGCAGCCCTTATGATTCCTGTGTCTTCATAATCATTTCTTTGTATAACCCCCTTCTCTTTAAGTATGAGAAGTAGTGGAGTCACCCAATACTACAATGAGATCTTAAACAGACTGTGACTTCTGTCTTGCTCTCACTCCCTTGGATCCCTTGCTCTGGGGAAGCAAATGGCCACATTGTGAATAGCAAACATGGAGAGGTTCACGTGGCAGGGCAATGATATCTGGCTGAAAGCCAGTCAGGACCTGAAATCTGCCAACATGCATATGACTGATCTTAGAAGTAGATCTTCCGAGGCCTTCTAATGGCTATGTCCACTGGCAGATTGCCCCTATCAAGACTAGCAGTAGCTTTAGGCCCAGCTAACATCCTGACTCCTGCCTGTGACAGACCCTGCCAGACTCAGGGGCACCCAATGAAGTTATTTCCAGACTCCTGAAACCACATAAACTGAGAGACAATAAGTGTTTGTTGTTCTAAACTGCTATGTTCTAGGGTAATTTTTTAATGCAGCAACAGGTAACTGTTGTAGTATATATATAATATATATTATATATACTAACATATCCCTTTAGCAAACTGACTATCCTTCTCTTTGTTACCACTGGTCCATTAACTTGTGATGATAAGAGGGGAATTACTTTTAGCCAAGAGCTTTAGAGGAAAATGCCCTGGAATGCCAAGGAATAGTCATCTACAGAATGTTCCCACCTTAAGTTGCTTCTAGATGACTGCAGAAAAAAATTATGGCAGGTAAAAGGCATTTTTTAAATCTCACTGTTTTCTCTAAAGAGAGAATCTATAAATATAAATATACTCACAGAAACCCAAATGATAAACACAAGTATATATGTATAGTCATTATATATATACATATATATGTATATGTATGTATATATGTATATGTATGTGTGTGTATATACATATACATGTATATACATATACATATAAAGACTAAATACCAAATTGCCAACAGTGATTATCTTTGAATGATTGTTCTACAATGAGAAAATGTTATTTGTATAATAAGGAAAGTTATATTCATATGTCCAAATGGGCATTTATAACTCAAAAAGGGGGAAGTAATTAGGTTTCTATTATTTATAAGGAGAAGTACGTGGGTAAAGATAGAAACTCTGGAGTTAAGCTGCCAAGATCTGGCTCAGCCTCTGTGACTTAAACCTTTTAATTTCCACATCAGAAAAACAGAATGATATTACTTTTCTTCATTGGGTTGTAATAAGGAATAAATGAGTTAATTTTCATAAAGCTCCTACCACAAACTTAAGGTGCTACATAAGGTCAGCTGCTATTCTCCTAGTGGCAGTGTCTCCAAATGAAAGATCAAGAATTTTATTAAACTACAGATGTCATGCAAGAGCTGAAAATAAGAATATATTAAAAAAATATGTATCTATGTAAAGTACCTTGTTTCAGCTTTAGACATGGCTGGAACTTTCTTTTTCTTCTTTTTCTTTTTTTCACTGCTCAATTTGTCATCATGCAATAAAGTATCTGAGGGAAAGTAAGTTAACTGTTCTTTCAGTTTCTTCCTTATTTTCTTCTTAATTTCCTTTGCCATTTCTTCAGCTACCTGGAGCTGGTATGCTTGCATGAGTTCTTCTTCTCCTTCTAAAGTATTATTTTCTTTTCCTTCCTTTGTCTTATCACTTTTTTGATGATCAACACCGGACAATGACTTTGTTCTCATTTTCTGATGTGCAAAATCTACCTTCTCAGAAGTTTCTGGTTCCATTTCTTGTGTGGTCTTTGTAATCTTTTTACTTGGCTTCCCTTGCTTGTCTTCCTCTATACTGACATCATCATTTGAATCTTCAGCTGCTGAATGTGTATTCTTCAATTTGTTTTTAGTGACTCGAATGCTCTTCTCTGGGTTATTAGTGTTAATACAACTTACATCATCACTTTTGGTTTCTTTAATATTCTGAAGACCGCTTTTAACAGTGCCAAGCTAGGGAATAAGACACAACAACAAAGCTTTAGCTAAGGACAGATGAAGTTTATATAGAGAAAAACAATGACTAATGTTCAACAATGTGGAATATTAGGAAGATTATGTTCTGCTGAGACAGAGTGATAACAGTGTAGAGCCTTTGGTGAGCATTATCCTAGCTTATGTTCCAGAATTAGACTAGTAATCTCTAAAAGTAACTGGAGATTAAATGAGTTAGTTAATTAACATGGGGAAAAGTCCTTAAGGACTTTTCAGATATGAGTTAATTGCTCAAATTTTAAATGCTATTTTCCTCACTGGAAAAATGATCCAAACTCTAATCTAATTAGGAGATGAGAAACTACTAAAAGAGTCACTGTGGGTAAAACATTTCTAGTTCCTCAAGAGAAAACACACATGGGTCATTTGTCTTGCTCCATAATTATACTCGAAAACCAAAGTCTTTAGCTCTAAGATTATCCTGTAATGAGTCCAACTGTATAACTAAAACACTGCTAAATGTTAAATATCAAGTTAAATCAAATGCCAAACTAAGCATACAGCTATACTTCTTTTTCCAATAAAGTATTATTTGAAATGAGATATTATTTTAATAGGAAAAAAGAGGCTGAAAATCACAAACAAATGTTACTAGTAGTAAAACAAGTATTTTGAGAAATTCTCCAAAGATTTAAGTAGGCAAGATTAGATCTATTAAGAAACCATCAGAGAAAAAAACACAACTGATAGGGAAAGACGTCCTCAGATACAGGTGGTTCTGGAGAAGCAATTAAGAATCAGAGTCAGCTATTCTTAAGAAGCAGCAAATATGCCTGAGGACAACCTATTATTGAGGAGCTGGAATGGATAACTCTTGTGGTAGCTCACCCAGAGGATTAAGCAGTTGAGCATAAAAAGAAAGGGTAGCATGCTTCAGGTAGGCACACCCCACAAACAGCAAAAGCAGACTATGTTAAAAACAAAAAACAGGCAGAGGAAAGATTCTCAACATAAAGACAACCAGACAAGTAAAAACTAACAGACACTAAAGGAAAGCAGTATAATTAAGGTGAGCCATGAAATCCAATGAAAGAGAAAAATGAATACCAAAGGAATATAAATAGTATAAACTAGTAAGAATTTAAAATAGGCATCATATTAAAGAAATACAAAAGAATGTTGGGTGAACCATAAATATTAGAAATAAAATTCTGAGTGACAGAAATAAAAACTTAATAGATGCAATGAAAATCAGAATGGACAAAAGCTAAAATCACAATTCAGAACTCTCTAAAAAATGGATATGCTTACTACTGAATACTGAGGCCCAATTTTTAAAATTCTTCATGTTTAAAAGCAGTTAGAAAACATTGATTACATATGAAAAGGAGATGAAAATGCTGAAAGAACACCAAACATAAAGTAGCTCAATACATATTCAACATAGAAAGAAAGGGTAGCATGCTTCAGGTAGGTACACCCCACAAACAGCAAAAGTAGACTATGCTAAAAACAAAAAACAGGCAGAGGAAAGATTGCTCACTTAAAGCATTTTCCTAATTCTGTCTATATTTAATGATAAATTATGAAGCCATAACTTTTTAAAAAATCTTCCATAATCAGAGCTAATAAAAATTGCTTCCCTTAGAAGGATCCCGAGTTCAAAGCCAGCTCCAGCAACTTAGCAAGGCCTTAAGTAACTCAGTGAGATTCTGCCTCTAAATAAAATACAAAAAAGGGCTGGGAATGGAGCTCAATGGTTGAGCGCCCCTGGATTCACTCCCCAATACCAAAAAAAAAAAAAAAAAAAAAAAATTGCCTCTTTTAAGAAATCAATTTTCATATATTCTGTTTTAGAAGTGATATATGCTTTAAAAAATAATATTTTTTTTAAAAAACAACAAAATAACCCCCCAAAATTAGAAACCCAAAGTTCATCCTTGATTGCCTTCCACAAAGAAAAAGATTGATGATCTTTTTAGAAACTTCTCTTTGGTTTCTTTCTATGAATATAGTCATACTTCAATAACACTGAATTTCCATTATGTTAAAATGGGCCATATAGATATCTATCTTTCTACTTTTTCAGTGAATACTAGAAATGTAGCACCAATATTGCACAGATTGTGAGGAAATAGTTGTAAAAAGACATAATCAAGAATTAGACACATAAGAAATATTTTGTGGTCTCAAAAAAATTTTTAAATGAAACTTTGGGAAAACTAATAAGATGAAGCTTGTTTTTTTTAATATTTTAATTCACTCTGATCCATCAGCCTTTGTACAAATAATATTAATTTTATATGACTTTGTATCTGTCATTGATCTTTTTCTTTGTTCAGTTCTTTTTTAAATAGTACAATAAATATAATCCCCAGCTTATCTCTGGTAACATCCTATACATTTAAAAGGATAATAATTATATTTTCATTATTTTTTTAAACACTTTATTTTTTGTGGTTTTGATTTCCTTTTTCCCCCTTATAGTTTAATGGAATAAGTTATTTATAAATTATAAACTTGATTAATTTCTTGTTTTGTTGTAGTACAATAACAGATGTCTGCTTTGTGGAATTTAATAGCTTCATGGACCTGGTTGTGACTGAATTTGAAATGGCCCAAAGACATTTGCTCATGTTCCTAATTTATCTTTGTCCATTCTTCATCGTGTCTGCTTTTAAAATTATTCTGAAAAAAATGATTTACCAAAAATTCACTACTTTTAAGTATATAAATCGACTTTGGCAAATGTATAGTTATATGGTCACAATAATCATGATGTATTTCCATCACCCTGCATGTCTTTATGAAGTCAACTCCTGAAGCCAGTGTGATAGTGCATGCCTGTAATCCCAGTGACTCTGGAGACTGAGGTAGGAGGATCATAAGTTCAAAGCCAGTCTCCAGAATTTAGCAAGACCCTGTCTCAAAATAAAAAAAAAAAAAATTAAAAAAATACATTTCCCTAACTCCTAATGAAAATGAGAATTTTTACATGTTCTTATTTGCTATCCATACCTCTTCTCTAATTTTAATTGGATTGTTTTCATATCACTGAGTTATAACTATTCTTAAAATGTTCTGTATCAGATGGTGCTTTGAAAATATTTTCTTTCAACCCAAAGCTAATCCTTTCATTTTCTTAGCAATGTTTTAATTTTTGAAAACCTCAATTTATCTCATTTTCTTTTTATGTCTTATGCTTTTATATCCAGAGCAAGGATACCAAGGATACCAATGAGTTCCTAATATCTGTGTTCCTTAGGAATATTGGTTGGTAATTTTCTTGTAAGTTATATAGCTTTGGTTCTTATATGTAAGTCTTTGATCCATTTCTAGCTATTTTCCAAACATGATATGGTCACAATTTATTTTATTGCATATAGATATATGATTATTTCAGGACCACTGTTGAAAAGTTTTTCTTTTCCCTTACTGAATTAACCTTGACAATTAAGAATTAAGTGACCAGAATGGGGTGTAACTCATTGGTAGAGCACGTACTTAGCATGCACAAGGCCCTGGGTGCAATCCCCAGTACAAAAATGAAGAGAGGGAGGTAGGGAAGAAGGAAAGAAAAAGGAAGAACTGAGTCCATTTCTAAAGTCTATTCTGCTCCATTGATACATATGCCTATCTTTATGCAATATCAAGCTGTCTTGATTACTACAGCTCTACTATGGGTTTCTATTCAAACTGTGTAACTTCTCCAATTTTGTTCTTTTTAAAATTGTTTCGTTATTCTGTTTATATTCCCAAATAAATCTCATATTTAGATTTCCAATTTAAAAACCTGCTGGCATTTTGACTAGTATTGAACTGAATCAAAAGATTTTCAGAGAATGAATATTTAACAACACTGCTTCTTCTAAACTATGAACAGGATACCTATTTAAGCAAATCTTTATTGTTAGCATTTTGGGGCCTTTCAGTATATACACTGAATATAAATGTAAATATACATAAAATTATTCATTATACTCCCTTATTATCCTTTTAAAATCTATAGCATATGACTTTCCTCTCAGATTCCAAATATTGGTGATTTGTGTCTTCTTTCCTTTTTCCTGATAGATCTAATTAGAGGTTATGCAGAAAAAAAACTCAGCAGACTTTAGTTGCTAAAATGCAGCAAATTTCAACATCTTGCACATTTTTGATGCATTTATCCTTGAGTGCTATGTATATTCCAGATCATTTTTCTATATTTAAGATGATCATATGGTTTTCTGAATTAGCCTTATGAAAAGAATTCCAGTGAATAGTTTTTCTAACACTGAACTGACAATATATTCCAAAAAGTCATTTTGTATTATCTTTTTTTGTAAGAATGAGTTCCTAATATTTCATTGATGATGTCTGAATCTGTGTTCCTTAGGAATATTGGTTGGTAATTTTCTTGTAATGTTTCTAGTCGTGGTATCAGGGTAATGAGTGTTTACAAGAAGGAGTGGAGAATTAGTTTAGCCTGTTAAGAGCTTGTATAGAATTGGTATTAATTCTTCCTCAAACGCTTGGTGAAATTTACAATGACCCCACCTAGAATCACTTTTATTTGTGAAGTTTTTATCTATTTCTTTTAGAGGGAGCTTTGGGAGTTTGTATACTGCATGTAATTTATGCATTTCATCTCAGCTGCTAAATATATGGTCAGAAAATCATTCATTATACTCCCTTATTATCTTTTTAAAATCTATAGCATCTACAGTAACTTTCCTCTCAGATTCCTAATATTGGTAATTTGTGTTTTTTTTTCTTTTTTCCAAATTAATCTGGTTACAGGTTATGGGGGGGGGGGACTCGAGACCAGTTGCTAAAATGCAGCAAATCCCAAATAAGATCCATTTTGGGGACCAGCTGTAGGTAGGATCCTAAAAACTGAGCTTTGAGTTTTTGGAATGTTATGTGTGATAAGACTGCTTTTATATGCCTAAAGCCTTGGGCAACACTGTACCAATTTGTTCAAATACTAATAATGCGATTTATGGTAAACATCTATTTTTGGTCTGGGAGACTGATATCAGAGTAACTAAGGTCATTCACACAGGCACTGCATGCTTATATGACACCTTGCACAGACACACACATACACAAAACCATGAACAAGAAGGCTTGGGTAAACGTTCCTGGTTATCAACATTTTTCCCATTTTCACAGTTGCTGGCAGAAGTAAGAACTGTACAACACTACAGGGAGCACACTACTGGTTTCTCCTGCAGTGTGCCTCATGCACTTTTTCCTTTTGTTGACTTTAATGTTTCTTTCTGCTGTGATAAACTATATGAACATATCAGAGCTTTTGAGTCCTGTGGGTCCCGCTAGTGAATTATCAAGCCTGAAGTAGGCCATTAGAATGCCCAATACATAAGATGATCAATTTCTTTTAAAAGGATCTGCACTTGAATATACTCATGCTGACTATAGTTTTTCTCATTTCACTGTTTACACTTATTATTTCCATTTTCTATTTGGGGCTTAATTTGTTCTTCATACTGTTTAAGAAGGCTTCAATAATAGATCTGAGACTGCTATTCCTCTAATAAAGTTCCTCTTTAATTTCAGTATTATGAATTTCCATCTGCTTTAGAAGCATTCCACATTTGATACATTGTGATTTCATTTTTCTTTAGTTCAAAGTATTTTCTTCAGGTTTCTTCTTTAATATAATGGCCATTTTTGGATCCTGTTTAACTTTCAAATATTGAAAGATCAGACATATCTCTTTCTAGTTTAATTTAATTTCTAGTTTAATTCTGTCATGGTCTAAAACATGTTCTGTATCATTTAAAGTTTTTATTTTGTATCTATATTTTTTTTGCTTATATTTAAAATAGTAATATCTAGGCTTATGGCACAGGTTGGTATTTGTCTCAGTGTGCTAGAAATTGATTACTGTTGTTTGTTGGATACAATGTTCCAAATTTGTCGACAGTGATTTGAAGTCATCTATTATTAATGATTTTTTGACTACTTACTCTATCAATTTCTAAGAGGGAATATTCAAATATATAATCATAATTGCTGATTTGTCTGTCAGTTCATTTCCATTAGTTTTTGTTTTGTGTATTTTAAAGTTCTTTTACTGGGTTTATACACTTTTAGGATTATTTTCTTCCTGAAAAAACAATACTTTTATCATTATAAAATATTCTTCTTTAAGCTAGGCAATATTCCTGTTTATCCTTGGTAACTTTTTATGTCCTAAAATATACTTTTTCTGATATCACTATAACCACTCCAACTTTGCTTCAACTACTATTAGTATGGTATTATCTTCTTGTCTGTCCTTTAAACTTTAACCCATCTGTGTCTTTATATATCTAGGGGGTTTCTTATAGTAAATATATACCAGGGTCCTATGTATTTGTCAATTTGAAATCTCTATCCTTAAATGGGTCTGTTTGCTCCTTTTATATTTAAAGTGATTTTTTTGATACAACTGAATTTAAGTATTCCATACTGTTATTTGCTTCTATTTGTATTGCTGTTTTTTTTCCCTCTCTTTCTGCCATCTTTCTCATTATCTTTTTGTTATTCCATCATAACATTGCTGGGTTTTTTAATCTATCCCCCTCCCCACTTTTTAAGTGATTGCTCCAGGTTTTATAATATAAATCTTTATCCAAACTTACCAAATAATGCCACTTCCCATGTACTTTAAGAACCTTAAAAGTATAATTCTACTTTACCTCCTCCCCTATTTACTATGTTCTTACCTTTTGCTTCCACACACACATTCTATCCCTGTTTTCACTCTTGCCTTAAAAGTTATCTTTTAATTAAAGTTTTTTTTTAAATGAGAAAAATTATTTCTTTAGTATATACTAGTTTCTGTGCTCCTTTGTGCAAATCTACTTGGTTAGTATCTTTTTAAAAATTAACAATTTCTTGTACTTCAGGTCTACAATTTCCTGTGTGAGAGGTCAACAGAACTCTGAACACTAGAGGTATTAGACTTACTGTTCAACACTATATATTTGGGATTTAGGAAAGTGTTCTGTGATTTTATACCTTCAAGTAGTATGTTCCTAAGAAATGTTCATAATGATAATACTAACACAACATAGCTATAAAAAAGCAGGATAAGTTTTTTAAAATGTTAAAATTATCATATTGATACTTAAAAATGAACTCTGTCCAAACATCTAGTTGAATGATCATTAATCCACGGCTGTATCATTTCCTACAAGAAGCTGCCCTGCACTCTTGTGGTGGTTTCCCTCCTTTGCAGCAAACATCCTCAACAGTGTTTATAGTAAAGGGAAGATAACCCTAAATGCATATGCTGATCATTCAGATTTCCTGTACTTATGATCAGGGTTGGGGAAAAGACAAGGATTGTTTAATGTATATGGAAGTAGTAGACCTTTGAAGAACTCAACCGAAGTACTTGCACTCATATACATCTTCCATTTTGCACTGATAGCTGTTTTGTTATGGTGGTCTTGATATTTAGATATTCATCATTCATTTGAAATAACTGAAAGAATGGATCTTATGCATATCAAATTTTTCCTTATTAAAAATGAAGAATTAGTTTTATAATACCAAGAAAAAGAGTATACTAGCAATTTTCAAAAAAAATATTGTATACATTTCAATATCTCAAACATATGATGTAATATCATCTCAATTATTAAATTATAGTGGATAGATAGAAAGGATTTGGTTTTATTCAGATACAGAATAAAATATAGAAAGGTCTTAAGAATGGTCTACTGATTTTCTAGCATAACTGTGCCTTGTGCACCACCTACAGGAAAATATGTAAGATTTGCACTGAACATAACCGCTTGTGTGGGTTATAGAAACAAATCTGATTTGTAAAATAGAGACAATTTCATCTACCTAAGATGATTTTCATGTAGAACTGATAGAATATGACATCCAATATTATATATATGAAGTCAGATATCAATTAGAATCTAGCACAAATATTTGCAATTACTTAAACTTATCACTCAAATATATTTTAAACTCTCCTTTAATAAATTGGAGACAGCACAACTATATTTTCCTCTAACATTCAAATCTATTGTTATTAATTAAATATATCATTTGTGCTGTCAATAAATAGTTTACACAAGGAAAAAAAACCTGTCTTTCCTTTTTTTTTCCTATCTAAACAAGGAAACTGAAACATAGATTAGAAAAACTTCCAAACCTAAACATTTTATTACCAAAAAAAAAAAAACCAGAAGATCTGAATTTTTCACCAAATATTTTTTTTTTTAGAAGTGCACAACCAAGTTTTTAATAAAATCATTACAAATATGTACAAAGCATCTCCAAGGTATGAAATCCCTCTTACAAAAAGCACAACAAGCCAACAACGTCAGAACCCAGAACGGAATGTCGCCAAGCTGATGGCCTCTCCAGCTGGGCCAGAAGCCCCACCTGGGTTCCAAATACCCTCCCAGCCATCCCTGCCACACACACAGGCTCCTTGACATTCATAGTGCAAAAGATGGGGGGTGGGGGAGCAGGGGGCCTGGGCAGAGGACAGGGGGGAGGTGAGAGAAGCTTCTCACGACCTCAGACAGGCCCTATTTGTGAGTCAGATGCTCTGGCCCTGGACCTCACTGAAAACAGGAACACAAAGGGTGGGGAATGAGTCAGTAAAATTTCACACTCACCCTTCTAGTCTCAAATGTCCCCAGGCATGACACCATACAGCAGGCCTACTCAGATCCCCAGCTCCCTGCTAGGGCCACGTGTACTCTTGCCCTTGAACTAGCAGCACCACACAAAAAGGTCCAGAGTAGCAGAGCAGGTAGCTCATGGGCTTCAGGGTCACAGACTTGAGTCCCAGCCAAGACTTGAGTCCCAGCTCGACTCAGCCATTCACTCCGCAGGTGGCCTTAGGCTAAGTTGTACACCTGTCTGAGCTCCAGCTCCCTGGCTGTAGAATCTGCTAGAGGGGGTGTGAGGGATGGCAGAGGAAAGGTGCAGGAAGCACTTCACACAGTGCCTGGTAGTGGCAAAAGCTTTGCAAAGGAGAGCTCTGACTAGGATATAAAGCATCCAGGACCAGTCTTCATGCTGGGAAACGAGTCAAGGTCGCCCACTTCACTTGACCAGCTGGTAGCGTGGCACACAGTAAATACTATAGAACAATCTGCCGGCAAAGCTTGGGGTCACAGTGGTGACCTGACAAATCTGTTTAAAAAAAATTGTGGACCAGACTGGAAAGGGCGCTTCACATGGCCTGGTTCCAGGCAGGACTGCCCTTGAAGGATCCGTCAGTCAGTCTTCTGAGGTGGAATTCTGCAACCTAGCGTACTGTAGATGCTCAATAAATATGTGTTGAATGATTCAATTAAAATGTTAAAAGTAAACTTTTGGCTTAAGTTTTAAAATTGACACGCTGACATCAACTTGCTCCCTCTGTGGAGCTTCTGATCAGCTTCTGTGGGACTCGGCCACAGTGTCTGGCCTGTCCCCTTTAACTTACTGACCGAGTGCTGACTCATTGCCTTATTAGGTTCACTTAAGGGAACTTTCAGAAAGGAAATTGGTATCCACAGAAGAACAAAGCCTATGGGCTGGTCCCTGCAGATTCTAACCCCAAGTGGATACTCAGAATGTCCATTGGGGTGCTGCAGTGTCCCCAAAAGATATTTGCATGGGAGGATGGTACACTGGGACTCCCCCCCCCCCCAGTTCACTGGCAGGAAGAGCGATATGTTGTCACTGTCAGAAACGTGACAATAGTTATAAGAACATGAGATCAGCTACGTGAATTGTAAAACCAGTCACAGCTTCATTGTTCTGTGACAGCAATGTTTAAACCACCCTTTTTTTCCCCCTTTCATCAAAATAGAAAAGAAAACAAGACCATTGGGAGAAATGGAGAAGAAGTCCCCCATGTGCTAATGAAGGGATCCAGGTGGGGACAGGCCTTGCCTTTAGGAGAGGGCCCCCAGCCTAGGACCACAGACAGCATCCAGCAGGGTCAGCAATGGGGGGGGGGATCCCCAAAGAATCCAATGCTCAAGGAACAGAAGATGGAACCTCAGATCTGAAACGAGCCTGGGGAGGATGGGGTGACAAGAGAATCTGAAAGGTTGAAGTCCCATGGGGCTTCAGCCCCTATGGCCCCTGGACCCCCGCCTGAGACCAGGATGGAGGAGGTGTACAGCCCCTGGGCTCATTATACAGCGAGCTACCTAAGCGATGATCTCAGAGGCCTCCCTCCGCTCTGCACGGACACACACACACACGCACACGCACATGCACACGCACTCACATTCACACACTGCTGTCTGCTGAAACCCGATATGAGATCTTTTTTAAAATTTATTTCAAAGCCTCCCTCCCTCTCTCCCTTTCCCTCTCCTCACAGACGCTCTGCAGTGAAGCTAATCAAAATCAATGGCTCCTTGGCAGCCGGAGGAAAGGGGTGGGGGGGGAGAGAATGGGAGGGCTGGTGCCAGCCTCTGCACACGATGGAAATATTTTTTTTGTAGGAAAAAACAAAACAAAACAAAATCCCATCCCACTATCTCATGCAATCCAAGTAATGCAACAGGAGAGATGGTGGAGACATTATAGACATATATATATATATATCATGCTTCAATTTCCTAATACAAAGGTCCATCAAGAAGTCAAATCTCATATAAAAACAAGCATTAAAAACAACCCCCTGTCAAAAATCGGAGCAGTCGAGAAGTGCACTCAAATTAATGATGTGCAAGGAAAGGCCAGGATTCAATAAAGACACAGGTTCTGATAATGCATGAGACTATGTACAAGGGACTTGGCTGTAAAGCTCCACAGGGGGCGGTGGGTGCCCGCTTCTCTCAGCAAAGTGGCTTCATTGAAATGGAAATCGCCCCAAATGCCTGCCCCTGCGTTTGGAGTCTGGGGTCCTCCAAGGGAAAGGTGGTCAGCTAGTCTGGCAAGTCAGGGTCAGAAAAAAAGGATCCTCTGACCTTTCACCCTTTTCCTGGATCTACAGGGTCAGTCTGTCCCCCCACTGAAGCCTTGAAGGTACAGCCTCAAAGAAGCAGAGAACCGGATGCACACAACTGTAGGAATGGAAACCATTCCCAGAAAAAAAAGGAGAGAAAAAAAAAATGGCTGGGCTAGGATTCTTGTCTCTGGCTGGGAAAATCAGCAAATACAAGCAGAAACTCTTTCCTACCATTCCAGTGAACCTGCCCCCTCTCTAAGTTCCCGGCTGGGTGGGGATGTCCCCTTCTATCCTCTGCAGCCCTTCCTGCTCTAGGGTCCCCTGCAAGCCTCTGCTGGGGGAAGGTTGGAGTGATGAGAGAAACAAGTGTTCCAGAAACCAGCCTGCTTGCTTTGCATTGCTGAGTGTAGCGCTGGGGTGTGTGTGTGTGTGTGTGTGTGTGTGAGCTTCCCTCACCTTCAGCCATTCTGAACCGCATTTTTCTTTAAAGGGGCTATTTAGAAAAGCATAAGCAATGGGTTTAAAAAAAAAATCAGAAGAAAGAAACCCAGCTCTCTGCTTGCAGCAACCCTGACAGGTCGTGCTGTGTAAAGGACCCGGTAATAACCTTCAGCCAGGCATATACGGGGGTCACTCCAGTCCCGTGTACCTTAACGACTATGGATCCCGGCGCTGGCTTCTTAGAACTGCAGGGGTGTCTGCCAATCAGCCCATGGGAGCCCCATCTCTAGGCACTGGGTGGTGACCTGCAAATCCAGCCTTGGAGAGTGACTGAGTCTGTGGGCAGGACCTTCACCTCATCATTAGCCGGGACAAGTAAGGGCAGGTGAGGGGCAGGGAGACCCTGCCTGCCTCAAGGAATAATACCTGTGTTTTTTTTTTTTTTTCTGGATGTTTTTTTTTAAAAAAAATAAAAGCCAAAAGGAATTGTGGCTCCCCAAAGAGTCTTTGCAGCCAAGTCTCAGTCCAGCACACATCTTTTTTTAGCCCTTCTAGAAACTTCTGAAAATAGTTAGCTTATCCAAGGGGGGGGGGAGGAAATCAGGCCTCTGACAGTCAGTGAGATGCTGGTACATGTCATTTAAATGACCCACTCCCTCCCCAATGTCCCTCGCTTATAAATCACCCCCAACCAGAAGTGTCGCCATTTCTTGGCTCTTAAATCCATAAAATCTAAGCCCTGGAATCCCCCTAGAGAGTGGGGGAGGCCAGGGGCTGAAGTCCCAGGAGACTTCTGTTGGGGGTGGAAGAGACAGCCACCAAGTGGCACCTGAGGCCAGCTTTCTCTGTCCTCCCAAGCAGACAGTCATGAATGCAGCCCAGGCTTTGCCCCCAAGCAACTCTGCGCATTCGCTCCCACATGGAGAAAGAGACTCTCAGATGGCACTTTTACAACTCATGCCTTTGGGGGGGGAGGAAATAAAAAAGAATCCAAAGAGCAAAATAGAAATCTCTCTCGTCCCCTGGGCTTCCAGGTCTGTCTACAGAAGATCATGGGGACACCAGAAAGGACACACTTAGCACCGGCAAAATGGAAGTAAAGCACCAGACACACCAGATTGGCAAGCAGCCGGGGGAAAACACATCCCATTTCTCTGGTTGTGACAGTAGGATCTTAGCGACCTATCTAGACAGGGACAGAGAGAGGCTAGGACGTGTCAAGAAAAGGAGGTATCCCAGACTGTCCCTACAAAACTGGCCCCAAGTCCTCACTTGCTTTGTCTAACCAACCCCACCAGCATCTGCGCCCGGGGTATTAGGTGAAGGCAGAGGCCAATTCCCGCCAGTCTTTGCAAATTTCCTAGATACACAGAAGCAGGCATCTGTCTTCTGGTGCCCCAGACATGACCAAGTATCAGAGTTCACATCCGAGGTGTCGAAAGGGAGGGGGCCACGTCCTAGACAAGGCATGCACTGATACGGAATAGTCATATTTTTTCTCTCTTTTTTTTTGTATATATAGAGCTATATCATAAATAGCATTGGGGTGTCTGTGTCTGCAGCTGGGCTTCCCAAGGGCGTCCCCAGTCCCGTCCCGTGTCCCGCTGCGCTCCAGATGCTGTCTTTATCTTCCTCTTCCTTCTCCAAGCGCCGACGGCGGCACGTCAAGCTCTGGGCTCCCCCTCAGGGAAATGGGAAGCAGCTCTCACCAAGGACGCAGGGTTTCGCCAACCTGTTGCTCGATCCGGCTGGGTCTCGGCTCTGGCCCCACCAAGAAGCCCCGCGTTCCTACAAGTTCCGTCTGCCGAGCAGCCAGGCCGCCAGCGCCGCCACCTGCGCGGCCGCGCACAGCCAGGGCCAGTAGGTGGGGAGCGCGCCGGGCGCCGGCTCCCTCGGGCTCCGCGCGCGGCGCCGCCACATGGTGCGCTGGTGCAGCTCGTCGCCGAGCGCCTTGAGCCGGGCGGCGGTGAGCTGCGCGGCAGAGGAGCGCAGACCCAGGCGGCCCGCGCTGCAGGCGCACACGGCTGGGGGGCCGCGGCCGCGGTGCAGGGGGGAAGGGCACAAGACCGCTCGCCTCGCTCCCTCCCCGCGCTCGGGCTGCCCCTCGCCTCCTCTGCCTCCGGCCTCTGCGCCCGCCGCCGCCGCGCTCCAGCAGCCGGGGGCCTCCCCTGGACACCAAGTTTCTCCTTGTGTTGTGCCTTCACCAAATATTTTTAGAAATTACTTTTCTAGGCCTCATAGCATCCCTGTAACAAAGTGAGTTGCTTTAATGGTTGAATCACCTCCTATGAGTAAACATTTTTAATACGAAACTCTGTACTTGTGGTGTTATTATTTTCTAACAATATTTATTATGAACACATTTTTAATGAGGAAATACCATGTTATGCTATATCAAAAACACCTAATCAGGGCTAAATCTATGCCTTCATTTGTTCTCAGTATTTGCCCTCTCCCTAATAAATCTCATTTAAAATTTCAGTTATAATCCAATGACTCCGAATTAATATCTGAAACAAAGATCTCACCTCTGAATATCTAAAAGACAACTTATAATTTATATGTGTATGTCTGAAAGGCATTTCAACTCAACATGCTCAAAGGTATTATGTTGTGTCTCCCAAACTTCAAGTGCACCTCTTTATTCTGTGGCATTATTGAAGTCATCCTTGGAAAACTCTCTACTTCCTTATTTAGTGCATCATCCAGATCGCCAATTTCACTGTAAAGTCACCCCCAATCTGTTCACTCCAGTCCATCTCCACTTCTGCAATTCTAGTGCAAATTATTAACACTCCACACATGAGCAATTGCCTTAACTACCAAATTCATCTCCCTTCCACACCATTGCCTGTGTCCAGTTCACCACACAGCAGCCATGAACAAGAATGGTAATTTTGTTCTTCATTCTAACGGGAGGAAAAAGATAAAAGATAAAAGTTATCTTCTCTCTTTGCCACAAACCAACAAAACTGGTAGTAAAAGTATACACATAATCTCTCTCTCTCTCTCTCTCTCTCTCTCTCTCTCACACACACACACACACACACACACACACACGCACGCACACACACGCACACACACGCACACAGGTTAGGCCAGCAATGAGAAAAAGAGGGGAAAAGAGGGCATTTGAGAAGTAATTTCAAGAAATACTGGGAAGAATGAAAAACGATAAACCAGTGCCTGATAAATAAGGCAATGGAAAGTGCTATCAAGTGCTCACATAGAAAAGGCAGAAGTAGCAAGATGTTCTGCCCCACAGAATCCGGGGAACTGAGAACTTTGAAGGGTTGATCAACTTGGAGAACAGAACTAAGGCATAGGCTAAAAATGGAGAGATTAATTGAAAGATTTCAAACAAAGCATGTCACCTTCCCCCAAACCCATCTCTTTCACCCATACGCTTTCTTAGATGGTTCAGCTGCTGCCTAAGATTTACCCCATCACAACTAGAGAGAGAGATAGAAAAGAGAAAAGAAGGAAGAAGGAAGGAAGGAGTAAAACCTGCCATTCTTCTCTATAAAATCTAACATGGTTCTTTGGAAGAAGCAGGGCAGCTTGTGTGGGAGTTGGAACTTTGACATTCAGGAGTCTAAAACTATAATATTTAGCTCCCACCCACATATCTTAGAACAAAGCTTGCTAGTGCAATAACAGCACCTGACAGAAACTCACCTGGTTTTTCTGTTACTGCTTTCATAGTGCAAACGGACAGCAAGAACCACCAAAAATGTGGAGGGAAAAAATGCAATATGAGAAAGCTCAAAATAAGCAAAAGTGACTCCAGAAAAAAGAGATAATTCATCAACACAGAAAAAAGAAGAAAAGGAAGAAGGAAGGAAGGACGGATGGACAGATAGGTACCTTTCTGATGGTACCATCAAAGATATTTGGGAAGATATTTTTCTTATCTACAGAACAAACAAAAAGTACAAGTACAAGATGTTCTTAGAAATAAGAAAGCCAGGCTTAGTGGCACAGGCCTGTCATCACAGTGACTCAGAGGGTTGAGGCAGGAGGATCACAGGTTGAAGGTCAGCCTCACTCAGCAACTCAGCAAGCCTTGTCTCAAAATAAAAAGGGCTCAGGATGTAGCTCAGATGTGAAGCATCCCTGGGTTTAAGCCCCAGTACCCCCACAAAAAAATCAGTATGTTCTTGCAAATTAAAATATTAATATTAAAAAATCTTCAGAATAATAAAATTAAATATGCAATAGAAAATATAAGAGAAAATGAGACATGGTTTACTTGCAGATGTCCAACTTTAGAGAGCACAGAATAAACAGGAAAAGGTGATAATAATAAATAAAAATAGAAGAAATCTCCTGCAGCTAAAATGCTTCTTACATGGAAGCCAGCAAATTGAAAACATCCATGCCGACACAGGGGCGCATCTCTGTAATCCCAGCAGCTCAGGAGGCTGACACAGGAGGATCACAAGTTCAAAGCCAGGCTCAGCAAAAGTGAGGTGCCAAGCAAATCAGTGAGACACTGTCTCTAAATAAAATACAAAATAGGGCTGAAGATGTGGCTCGGTGGTCGAGTGCCCATGAGTTGAATCCACGGTACAACAACAACAACAACAAATTTAAAGCATCCATGATGTATCTGATTCAATAGCTAAAAGAAAGACATAGGCTGAGATATATCATTATAAAACTTCAAAACTATAAATATAAAACATACAAATATAATTTATAAATAAGTTGTCCAGTGTGGAGATAAAAACAAATTCCCTAAAAAAAAAAAAAAAAAAAACAGACTATCAT
Source organism: Spermophilus citellus (assembly GCF_964194105.1). Taxonomy (NCBI): domain Eukaryota; kingdom Metazoa; phylum Chordata; class Mammalia; order Rodentia; family Sciuridae; genus Spermophilus; species Spermophilus citellus. Next base: position 139,882,989 of record NC_138186.1, on the reverse strand, counting down.
CAGAATTACCAGCAGTACTAGATATCAGGGAAAATCATGAAAGGATGTTTTCAAAATTTTGAGGGAAAATAATTTTTCACCCAGCAAAGTCATTCACCAAATATGAGAGCTGGAAAAAATCAATATCTTCTGACATGTAAGTAATGAGTAAGTTCAGTTATTATAGTGCTTTCTGATGAAATTTCTTTAGAATTGATGTAACATATTCATCAAAAGGAGGGAATAGGGCTGGGGATGTGGCTCAAGCGGTAGCGCGCTTGCCTCACATGCGTGCGGCCCGGGTTCGATCCTCAGCACCACATACCAACAAAGATGTTGTGTCCGCCGAGAACTAAAAAATAAATATTAAAAATTCTCTCTCTCTCTCTCTCTCTCTCTCTCTCTCTCTCTCTCTCTCTCTCCCCCCCCACTCTCTCTTTAAAAAAAAAAAAAAAAGGAGGGAATACACTAAGAAAGAGGAAAGTTCAAAAAAACAATGAATCCTCTTCAGAAGAGCAATAGTGAGTCCCAGGATGACAGCAGGGTGGATCAGGAAGTTGGAGAGCTCCAAGCAGGAACGAGGTGGCAAAAAGACCTACAATACCAGGGACTCGTGACAGGAAGTTCTAATAAAATTTAAAATCCAAGAAAGATAGATGATGCAAGAGAAAAAAATTAGAAACTACAAGAAAAAAAAACAGATATAAAAGAAAGGAAATACAAATATAATGCATTCCTGACATTATATTTCAACAATACTTACAGGATCATAATAGTGTTAACACTCTGTTGAATTTTGTACTTTAGAATCAACTTACAGAGAAAGTATGAAAGTCTTGTGGCTATAGAGTAGAATGCAGTGGTGTGAACCTCATTAAAAGTGAAAGGTCAAGAGGACTGGGGATGTGGCTTTGTTGTCTGGAGGTAGAAAGGAAAGAAGGGAAAGTAGAACTGACCAGATAAGCAGGGAGGCTGCTCCTGTAGCACAGAGTGGAAAGAAAAGACACTCTCCACAGTTGGAAAAACGAGAGGTCGAGGTAGCATAAAACTGAAAATGGCAGGAACTAAAGTGATTCTATAGAAGACAGATTTTCTTATTAAAACAAATTGCAAGATCAGGATATAGGAGAGCTTGGTAAAAATGAGCTAAATCTTCATCTATCATTGCAAGAAGCCAATAAAGAGCCTTCACAATTGGTAAATCTAGGAATACAAAAGATAAGAATATTTTGAAGATACCTTAGTGGTATGCTGGTTGTGTGACAGCTAAGATAAACCACTGTGCATCATTTACTTCATCTATAAAATGAGAATAATAGCGGTACATGTTCATTTTGTGTGGCCTCTTCATGTTTATTAGGAACATTAAATAAGTCAATATATGTAAGTCACTTATAATGTGGTCTGGTGCATTATGAGTGCCACATACAAATAATATATATATATATATATATCAATGTCTCTTGATGAGTGATATGGTGGAGATGGGAAAAGCAGTTACAGGGCTCTTAATTTTCATTAGTCACCTTTCTTATTATTTTTTGTTCTAACAAAAGATATGTGTTGCTTTGATTACCAAAAAAAAAAAAATACTTTTTAAAAAATATTGAAAAGAGTCAATTCCAAAACCTAGAGATGCCAAATTTACATTTATCCCACATTTTTTATTTTTGGTGCTCCCAGTTTCACCCAGGTCTTCACACATCATGCCTGCTGGGGAAGTATTCCACTACTGAGCTACATCCCCAGCCCCATCCCATGAGTTTTTAAGCTCTGCTATAGAACTAATTTAAAAATCTACAAAAAGTAAAATTGAATTAAAGCATTAAACATGAGTGCTATTAAATTTAAAAAAATTAATTTACCATAAATCTCTTTAATTAAATTGATCAATTTAATTAAACTTGAAATTTTAAATATAAATTTATTTTGGAATAAAATTTTATTTGTTAAAGTTCCAAAGATAACACAAAGTGTTCCTAAATATTCTCCATCCTGTTTCCCCTTATGTTATTTTTTACGGTGCCAAGATATATTTGTTAATACCAAAAGACCAACATTTGTTCACTACTATTAAATAAACTACAGCTTCATTCACATTTTATGTTTTCTAACTTCAATATATCTTATTGTATTCTAAGATCCAAGTCAGAATATCACACTACCTATAGTAATTTTGTTTCCTGAGTCGCCTTCATTTTGTGCCAGTTTCTCTGTTTCCCTTAGTATTTTTTCTTGATGTTGGCAGGTTTGGGGAGGACTGGTCTTGTCATTTCTAAAGCATCTTTGAAGTTTAGTTTGCCTGTTTTTAATACTCAATGGATTCATGCCTATAAAAACAGAATTTCAGACATTTTATTGATTTCTGTAACATAGTTATTAATGTAAATAAAACATTAAATATTATAATGTGCTGTACTTGTTTCCTAACATCTCAGAAGGGACCATGTGTTTTTAATTTAAGAGAATGATTTTTAAATGTATTTAATGATAAAACAACCATAATATAGAAATATTCTGAACTTCCAATATCCTAGTGAATCATTTAAATAAATAGGAGAAATCATATGCCTTTAACATCTGTATACTTTTTTGTAAAATTATACCTTCAAGAGAAGCACTTGCTATGTGTTCATATTTTATCTTTTTTTTAGTATTTCATTCCAGTTTTATTGTAGAATGATATTACATTGTAAGTATATATCACAGTTTCCTTTTAAAAAATGTTATGAGCTTATTATAAATATAAATAATAGGCCATTGTGTATAGTCGTACCTGAAGTGAACAGTATTTAGTCAGTTTCATTATTTTTTATTAAAAAAATAACATTAAGGAAGGGAAGAAAATCTGATCTTAGGAAATGCAACACTCTAAAATACATTCAATAACATAGTTTTTCTAATAATGAGAAATTCTAATGGAAATTAAGAAATTAATCATATTAAAGGACACTAGGGGCCTAGAGAAAGTGGAAACTAGGAAATTAATCACATTAAATGCCATTTGGGATCTTTGAAAATCAGGTTCAGGTTTCTAGCAGACATTTCTCTTAGAGGTGGTCTTTTTCTTCTTGTATTTACAGATCACAGAAGTAACAAATAATGAACACTAGAGGGAGCCAGAGGCACAGGCCAGAGGATAAATGTCAGCAACTATGTTTGGGGAATAGCCTTAAAGGAATGAATCAGGAAGATCAAAATTAAAAAGGCGTTATTTATTTTTTCTATCGCTCATAATATAAGAAAGAAATAAAAATAAGTATCCATAAAAATGTATTATGAGTACCATAAAAAAATACAAAAATTTTTCTTGGGATATGTCATGAAAAATGTTTATAAGGAAATAAGCTTTGTGACGGATCTTGGAGAATGGTAAAAGATCAGTAAATATAAACGCAGAGGTCAAGATGAATAACACTGAGGCAGGAAGAAATAATTGTGCTGAAGCTAGAGATAAATATGAAAGAGTATCTGGAAATTGTGTACCTTGTCAGATGATAAAGATTCCTTCCCTACAATAGATTCCTTCCCTACAATATTCATAACAGACTCTGTCTTTTGGTAAACCTCTTTTACCCTTCTGTAGACTTGAAGAGGAAGATTGAAAACTGCAATTACCAATCTTCACTCTGCTTCTTTTATCATTTATAAAAAATTAAAATTGTACTAATTCATAGGGCTATAATGAAATTAAGCAAGTTAATAAAGACAGAGAATTTGTAACTGTTCCTGGAGCATATTAAATACTATAAAGATGCTTCTTCTTGTTGATGCCATTGTTGGTTATTTGGTATCCATTCAAATACTCTGTTCTTTCCATGAAGAGTTTTCTAATCTCTCCAATCCACTCTGATCTTTCATTTCACTGTACTCAAATTCAATTTTACCTAGATAATATTTAATATTTCTCCAATTATTTTGTATGTCTTCATGTTGTGCCTTCACTAGCTCATATTTTTCTTGGAAGGGACCATCAAATACTGGATACTCATTTGATGTGTTATGGAATCAATAAAATTGAGGTCAGCTAATGGACAGTGAAAGAATGTCATACATATCTTAAAAATGAAAAAGTGAATAGCATGAGATGTAATTACCCATTAGCTAATGGAAAGTGAACATTATAAATAAGCTCAGGAGACATCTGAGCAAACATGCTCAAATAAACACAGCATTTTACTATTTCAACATTATTCAGTAGAATATTATTCAGTAGAATATTATTCAGTAGAATAATATTCAGGGAATATTTATTTGACATCTACAATTTCCTATACATTTACTCACAATAAATTTGAAAATAAATTTATTTAGAATTTTACAACAATCTTAGAGGGTTTTGTAAATGATTGAGGTTCATAGAGTACATTTTTGTTAATAGTGATAAAGTTAAGATTTAAATCTATGTTTACCAAACTTCAAGTATGTACTGTTTTGCCTATTACATCTTCTACTGATATAAATAAATTGGAGAAAAATAATTTTCATTTTTTAGATTAAGATGGCATATAATTATAGAGTGAACAAATAAAATGAAAACAAGAAAAATAAAAATGAAGTAGGAAGGATGGATATGATCAAAACATGTATATGAGTTTATGAAAACGTCACAGTGAAACCCTCCATTTATACAATTAATGTGAATTTATAAATAATGTTTACAAATAATGTATTACATAAAAATCTGCTCTTTTTGTTTATCATTTTCCAACAAATGTTTATTAAGCACTTATACTGTTCCAAGCACACTTCTAGAATTTGGGATTTACATCTGTGAAAAAACAAAGATCCCTATCCTTGAAAGAAATTACGAGTATGTGGGATGGGACATTGAGATAGTTGTAGTATTGAATAGGTTGATCAAGATAGGCCTTATGGAAAATATTACATTTGAGCGAAGACTAAGGGGATTTTTATCTCTAGGAAATATAGGCAAATAGTATTCCAGATGGAGGAAGCTGTCATTAAAAAATTTCTAGGGAAATATGCTCCTGACATGTTTAAGAACAATAAAGAGTCCACTCTATCTGGACAGAAATGAGAGTAGTAAGAGAGAAGCTGGAGGGGTGAGGGTACAGGTCATGGGGAGACAAATCAGGTCGGCTCTTATGGGCATTAAAAGTTGTTTCTTGGAGGCAAATGAGGACCTTTTGCAGAGTGAGCATAGGAGTGACATCTTCTGATGTACAGTTTCAGTTTAAAGTAAATAACATAAAGTCATAGAATTATTTATTTAATTCAAAAGCAGGAAGCTAGCAAAGAGGAAAAATTGGTTTCACCTCTAAAACATCCAGGTAAATTTTTTTTCTTAGGTTATCAAGGACTTTTTATTGCATATTCATTAAACTCTTTTTAAATTAATGACAAATATCACACAGATAATTCTAATTTTAATAAAGGTAAATAATTCTTGGCTCACCTAGGGCAAGAATAATACTTTAATATCTAATCACTAATTTTTTGTTATTAAATACAAATATTAATAATAATTTAAAATGTGTATTAATTTAGCCAGTCATTATAAATCAACTCATAATAAAATATTTTGGTTAAACTTGTTCTAATATGCATAATAGTTGGGCTTTGGGAACGTCTGGAGAATTTGGTGTAGTTTGAAATTATGAACCTCCTGCAGAGCATACATGAGCAGTCTTAACTACAGAAGTTTCTAGTAATAACAGTGTGCAAGGGAGAGAGAGAGAACAGGAAGAACCAGGACTAAAACTGGCTGCAGACCAGATGGGAGTGAACACTGGCAGATCCGGTGTTCGCTGCGTATGGCGAACTTCTCTACTGAGGACAGCACTGACAGATAACCCAAGGCAGGGAAGCCAAATAGGCTGCTACATTGTTCACCTACTATATTAGTGTGCTAGAGTTACTAGGTGGATTAAACAACACAAATCTGTTCTCACAATTCTGGAGATTAAAATCCAAGATCAAGGTGTTGGCAAGTCTGATTTCCTCTAAGGCACCTTTTGTTGGCTTCCAACTAGCTGTCTTTTCCTTATGTTCTCACATAGTCACCCCTTGCTCTGTGTGTTGTCTGTATTGTATGCTCTTCCAGTCATATTGGATTCAATCCATCCACATGTCCTACTGATATAAATAAATTGGAGAAAAATAATTTTCATTTTTTAGATTAAGATGGCATATAATTATAGAGTGAACAAATAAAATGAAAACAAGAAAAATAAAAATGAAGTAGGAAGGGTGGATATGACCGTAAAGGACCTCATCTCCAAGTATGGTCACATTTTGAAGCACCAGGGTGAAGATTTCAACATATGAATTTTATGGAGCATGAATCAGCCTATAACACCTTGCATCAAGATCCAAATGATCTATCTGGTTGAAACAAGACTCAGGTCTGGAGTACTCAGTTACCTAATTAAGCTCTAGGTAAAACAGGAGACCCAAAATAGGTTTTTGTTTGTTTGTGGGAGTAGCATATTTGTTATTACAGATTTTGGTAATTTAAAAAATGTCAAAACAGTTATCCTGGAAAAAGCAGAATTTTGTTGTACTTTCTTGTATTTATTATAATAGTCTTAATTTTTTTTAGATTCTTAAGAAGCATTTAATTAATTTTTCTTTATAAAAAGTCTAGGAGAAATTGGAGTAGAAGTCACCTTCCTGTCTGTGACCAGATGGAAGCCTTTATCAGAAATCAGCAGCAAATACCTCATGCCACGGTCGACCAATAAATGCAATTCCATGAAAACCAGGAACAAGACAGGGCAACATTTTTACAAGAATTCTGGAGATTTTAGACAATGGAATAAGGCAAGAAATTATAATAAGTTCCGTAAGTGTAACCACGTCAACGACCCAGTGCCAGGCACTGTCCTGAGTTCATTACATGAGATGGAGAAACTAGAGCACAGAGAGGCACAGCAACTCTCCCAAAGTCACACAGCTTCTGAATGACAAAGCTAGGATTTGAATCCAAGAGATCTGGTTCCAGGACACGGATGTTCCTGACTTAGGAGACGTTGTCTCTCAGGTGTTGGAAGAGAATAGAAAACTTATCACTTTTTGTAGATGATGTAGAAACCCGGTACCAGACGATCTCGCGCATGCTACCGTCCGTCTTGAAATTACACTTCAAGGTCACCGCGTCCCCAGCCACCACAGGGGGCAGAGGCTCAATGTTAAGGGTCAGGTAGCCGCGCGCCAGGTCCAGGATCGCGGCGAGCAGCAGGCAGACGCCGCCGCGGAGGCTCGGGGCGGCTCGCATGGTGCCCGGGAGCTGGCGGCGGTGGCTGGGCGGCGGTGGCGGCGGCGGCGGCGGGTCCCTTCGCCATGGGCTCAGGCGCG